>NC_139232.1:15198458-15798458 GCF_977018435.1 Lepisma saccharinum | reverse complement strand
AAAAATTTAAAGCTCAGATTAAAATATTTCTTACTTGTAAGACTTTTTCTCTACAAGGAGCCATGTTTAAGTAAAACACGATTGTAGCGAAATGGTCATTACAATTACCAAAAGCCGACCAACTACTTTGATACGCATACGATCTCCTTTTGCTGCATCAGGACGCATCGTCTGTGCTCTAAATGCACGTCTGTATGTGCAGGAGGTGATGAAATTGAACATGTTGTCGCAAGGAATCTACGACATCTGCAATTGACTATATGTTAGACAGGTTTTGCGCTAGAGTGCGCGTCAAATCTCCTGTATATGGCCTTGAACGGCTGAACAGCACCAGCGAATCACAGACGTGCGGCGTTGCCGTGCTCTCCTTGACAAGGCGTTTCGCTCAACCACGCTGTCTCTTTTCCGTGTGAGATTTCGACATGGCACCACTGCAGTGCGCTGCTATTGGCTATCGGCATATGCGGGATATTTGACGCGCACTCTTGTCTGTTAACTAATCTTGTTTTAGAACCATATCATATTAAACGCACTTCCATGAAATTGAGAGGGTGGCAGAAGTTCGCGCTGTTGCCACGTCGAAGCACAACCTCATGTATTCTGAGGTTTAAGAGAATCGTTTCAGAGTTGGTCTTTTAATCCATGTGATACAAACTGACAGTATTTTGCTCGAAAGGTCAGGGATGACACAAAAGTGCCACGGAGGTCAGTCGGTCTGACGCTCGAACTAGGCAACGCAGCCCGTTTGACGTTGCCACACAGTCCGGGGGAAACAGCGACTTTTGTCCCGCTCTCGCTTAGTTTTCCCATATGTGACATCAGTGCAATCCTTCCCAGCTGCCTATTTTCATGGCCGTGCATTTAGTTAAATATATTGACAGTGGCGGTGATTAGGGGGCATGGGGGAGCAGTTCCCCTCCTCCAATTTTTTCCACCGCACTATGGCCTCTTAATGCTAAGTCTTGTCTACCAAGATAAAGTATGCTGTCCTTGCCCCCCCCCAACCCCCACCCCTAAGTTTTCACACCCAGTCGCCGCTACTACGCAAGTGGACGAAACACAGAAAAATATATTACCTTCTCAACAATATCGCAAAATGGAACACGTCAAATACAGGGAAACACATTACTCTGTTTTAAACTACATATCTCCTCAACCCCTGAGTCTACAAGACTGAAACAAGAACCATTCTCTAGAGGAAATCATGAGCTATGTATTTAGTCTAGTAACTTTAGGAGGTGAATTACATAGTTTGTTACATATTTGCTGTTATTTGTGTCGGAAACCAACTTTTACGCTAATTCTAAAAATAATTTTAAAAAAATATTTGAAGCTTTCTAATTCAATTAAGTTTTATGGTAGCTCTATCAAACAAAAAAACATAACTTAGCAAATTTTCTGCTCTTTCATTTTTGTTATATCCACTTTTTGTGTACAATGAACCGTTTTTAAGATACTATATATTTTTAATTATCAAGATGAATTTTTTGCACCATTTTTTCAAGATGGCGGCGAACGTACAGGCCAGAGTAGTAGATTATTCAAAATCGGATTCCTCACATTTTTTTACTACACTGTAGCGGCTGGCCAAGTGCAACAAGTGCATATGTTTTCACCTAATTTTCAAATTAATATTGACATTTTTCATTTGCTTGTTAAATGAAACTATTTCCCAGCAGAACGCACACGATAATACTCAATAATACGCCGCTCGGCGCTACGCACGTGAAGAGTTCGTCGTAGCATAAAACAACCCAAGAGCAAATGCCGCCAGGTTGCGGAAAACTTAGCCGGTTGTCATGGCAACGGTGACGTCACCTAGCGTTGGCCTTGAACGGGTGTCGCCTTCTACGTGAAGCAGTTCTCTCGTCGGAAAAAACATTGCATCCAGTGATTGTGGCAAAATCTTTGCGTTCTCGCGAGATCTTGTTCCGCGTGTGTGTTTCGCGTTTCCTATCGTGTGTTGTGTTCATGTGTTGAGCTGTGGTTTCTACAATGAACCCAGTAAATGACTTAGTGTGTAATTTGTTGCAGACACCATTTTCCAGATGAACGGATGAAGACAAAAAAAGACGTTTTAAATTGTGGGGGGCCCACTGACAATAACGCACCAGGCATGCATTTATTCCAATATCGTCGGAATGAGCAATGCTAGTAAAAAGATCTCCGCCAGAAATGAAGAGTATGAATTTCTCCCCATTTGGCAAGTGGAAGCGGTTTCTTAAGTTGATTATTACGCCTTATACGGTCTTTGAAAAATATGATGAATTAGTATTTACAGAATCCCATGTATTCCTTATGGAGGAGCAACTTTAAATTCAAGTTACGACTAAACCAATGGGAGTTTTGTATTTTCCTTCTGAAAATATAATCTTCAATGGATCCTCTACCCCATCATATGTTTTTTTTTCCGCCATCGGAAGTTTGATATTCCCAAGAGAACCAGTAAAGTAATTCTCCCATATGCGTAATGTTAAATTTCTGCCTATCTGCTACAGCTACCCCGCACACGCTTCACTCCTCGAGGCTCGTCGCGGAGGGCAGAGGGGGAGGGGCGAGAAGAGGTCTGTCTACTGGTCACCGAACGAGAAACACATGTTCGTTTTAGAGGAAAAATCTTTCTGATGGGTCCACCAGAGTAAACAAGCTTGCAGGGTGGGATTCGCGACCAAGGCATGCTAGGCAAGAAGGCCCTGGAAGCTATGAAAAGTAGGGACGGTAGAAAAACAAAAGCAGACAGCAGGGAATAGATTTCAGGTAGAAAGGCAGGAAACATATTATACAGTTTCTTGTAATATGCAGTAACGTACTTGAACAAGCCTGGAACGGGCAGAATACGGGAGAGGCATGGAGTTACTATAATAATTATGTAATTCTTCATGGATTTGTCTCAATATATATGTAACCGAACAAATACAGTACATATTTACATTATATCTATATTTATTTGGTTTACCATTGTTTACCTATTGTTTTACTGCAACTTGTACTTCTCCTCATTGCAATTTTTCGTTTCCGCACAATATATATTAAACTTTGGGACATCTCTGTTTCAAGAACGATGATTTATTAGTGCTGGGGTAGGAAATAAAACCAGTAGCGTACGCAGGATTTCATCAAGGGGGGTGTTATTTCGAAAACTTTCTACAAATTCACATTACCATTGTTTTATTACACTTTAATTAATTAATAAAAATAAATTAATTAATAATTATTATAATCAATTAGTTTAATTACTACTAATAATTACTACTAATGCAGCTGCTATTTATGAAATAAATAGAACAAAATTACATTTCTTTTGTTTCTTTGTTACGAAATAATTGTCTAGTCAACGGTTATTTGTATATGATAAGTGAGACATTTTAAGTGTGAAAAAAATCCATAAAAACAAGCAACTATATTAAATTTATTGAAATAATCGATCGAAATATGAAATTCATTCAAGGAGCCGCGCTGGTCAAGTTTGACAACTTCGTGGGATATCCGGGTTCGATTCCCGGAATTGGTTGGAATTTATCCAACCTTGTCTCCGCACCCAGCCTCATAGCAATGGGTCTGAGAGCAACCCTGGGGGATGAAGGCTGCCGGAGCATGGTGCTGATCACATCACCTGCAAAATAGTTCGAGATCGAGAATCTTTGGGGCCCACCACACCACTACGTGTGCCTTCATGGCACGGTGCTATATGCACGAGGGAATTTACGTTACCTTTACCTATGGAACTCGCCCAGGATGATGATGAAGCGCGAGAATACATGTTGCTGAATTCCACTGAGTCTATGTTTTCGTTGAAAAGTAAGTTTATAGACATTCCAACACATTTATCACTTCTAGGTGATTCACAAAGCACTTCTTCAACATTATTTAATGATGTGGATGTAGACTCAGCATCACTTGAGAGTGCACAAGGGGATGTGAAATCAGTAAAGGGAAGAACGTTAGAAATAAGGTCGGCACACTGCGACGAAGCAAGGAATTTTCACAATTCTCGCGAGAGTCACTGCGCGACTTTTTGCAAAACAAATTGCAAAATTGAACTTGGCGGCCGCTTAGATTGTGTTTGGAATGTTGTGTTTTTCTTCATGCTGCATGGGAATAATAATTCAAATTATTATTATTAATACTGTCGCAGATCTTTGACTGTGATAAATTAGACATTTTCAATTTTTTTCTACAGCATTTTCCATAATATTTCAAAAGCTCAAGGGGGAGGTTTGAACCCGGTAACCCCCCCCCCTTGCGTACGCTACTGAATAAAACGGTGTTATTTTGTTCACAGGGCTTTTTTAAATCTCCCTGAACAAATTGTTCGGATAATTTTGGGATGCTCTGTGATTTCGGACGATAAATAGACAGGTTTTTGTGTATTGAATGTTTATTTTGCTTTTACTGAATGTGAATTTCACACTGAACGTATGTTAAAATAAAAAAAATAAAAAAATAATAACAATAAAAAACCTTTACATTTCCTACTTTCAAGCATACTACTACAGAGCATTCCCTGACATTCGCTACGAGACTCGGCGCCAAGCTGCCCGGCATCAGCGCTTGTCTTTCCCGGTGAACGGGTCAGCGACAGTCGCTAGAATCGGCTATTAAAATTACAGTTTTTATATTGTGTACTAACCTTGACTACAGAAGGTGTTAAAAATGATGTCCCTCTGCTGCAACATATTCCTGGCATCTCCGAAGGAAATTGACATTTACACGTGCAAGTTCGTCTACTGTAATTCTCCCGATTTTTCGTACAATACTCTCTTTTAACTCACGGATGGTGTGCGGATTGTCTTTGTATACTTTATTTTCCCATTTTTCTTTCCTCTTTTATTCAGAACTGACCCTGTTACTCTAAACATTTTTACGAGGTTTAATATAAGCGACTGTCGCGGACCCATTCACCGGGAAAGACAAGCGCCGATGTCGAGTCGCTTTCCGCCGAGTCTCGTACCAAATGTCAGGGAACGCTTTGTATTTTGCCGAATTTACTTTCCATCATGGAAATACTTTGGAAATGATCAGAATTCCATCGAATACTATGTTAACTTTTTCTTCGTACAAGGGAACTATTTCAAACAGATTCATACAGTGATCCACAAATAGACAAACTTTGTCAGATTTTTTCGTGTATTTTTCAAACATTATGCTTTTCAAGGAATACTGATTGTAGCCGCTTGTGCGTCATAACCGATGAGTCCTTGAGGAACAATGGACTGGCTAAGCGTGGATCTAAAGTGCATTTTGGAAAACTTGAAAGTGGTATGTTTTCCATCGAAGTTTATTCTCTATGTATGTATGTGTGTGTGTGTATCAATCCTTTTTTAAAAAATATCCGGTTTCCTTGCATCATTTGTTCATAAACTCCTAATCTGCGAAGAATGGGCAAATTATCCAGGCATTCTCCAGAATCTAATGTTTACACTGATACATGATAGCTGTTTCCTAACTTCTGTCACTCTAACAAAAGATAACCTTTAATAATCAGTTTTCAATTTCCCAAGCGTTTACAAAATTAAACCCAATTTTCTTATGTTATTACTTAATTAACCCCTAATCTGTAAGTAAGTATTAATATATATACACGGAAGATAGGGCCAAGGCCCTTCGAGGGCTATCAAGCCATGGGTTATTATATATATATATATATATGTACTGTATATATACACACATATATATATATTCACTGATACTTTATTTTCTAACTGTTGTCACTGTAACAAAAGTTACCTCTTTCTGATACATTTTCAAGGACAAAGGCAAGAAGCAAGCGGGGTGTGAAAGTTTGTTTGGGAGCTAACATCCAGGGCATTGGTTGCTACTGTAGGAATGTCAACAATTAGTCAGTAATTGGAAATCATTTGTTTCCAAGAGTAAAAAGAGAGGGTGTCGTGTTAGTATAAGATGTTAGTGACGTCATGGGACTTACAGGTACGAATTCCCCTACATGTTTCGAACCTTCTGTATCTTTATTTACAAACCAAGGCCAGTACTTCACTCTTGTTACTTTTGTTAGCAATGTATAGAGAAGTGAAGTCCTTACCTTCAATTTTTTATACTTTGTTGGAGTCCCTCTTGGTTTTTAAAGTTTTGCTATTTACTGTTGGTTTTTTTTTGCCACTTTTACTAATGGCGACGATGAAGATGAGTGATGATGATTCGCTGGCGAATTTTTGCATATTTCTTTTTTTCCTTGAGGAAAATTCAAATGCTTTCAACGAATTAATTCATTTGACTCGATTTGAAACACTTTGTGCATATTTGGGTTTGATGTTCATATTAATTGCAAATATTAGAAGACTTGGCAGTTTCGTACCAGGTGTACATTTATTTCTACATCGTCGGAATGGGTACTGCTACTAAAATATAACCATACCACGTGATATAGTGTGAATTTCTCCCCATGTTGCAAGTGCAAGCGATTTCTAGTCCATTAGCAATACACTATATTCGAAAATCATGATGAATAAATGTTTATAGAATCCCATTCATTCCTTATGGAGAAAAAAATGCAACAACTTCAACTTTACTTCACATGACGGAAATCTTCAAACTGAACAGTTCATATGCCGGCCTCCGTGGCGGAGTGGTTAGCACGTCGTGCAACGACGCCAGGGGTCCCGGGTTCGAATTCCGGCCAGGGTGTTCTTTATGAGTGTATCTTCATCATATCATCACCCATTCACATCTTCGCGCTTAGCCAAAAGTGGCAAAACAGCGAAGTGAAATAAAATCAATCAACTCGCATTGTGAAAGGATAGTTGATTTATTATAGTATGCTTCTCTGCGCCATTGGAAGTTTCATATTTCCAAAATTCCAAGAGAATAATAAAAATTATAATCCGCATTTTCTCCGATTCTTCACAACCATCTAACTACAAACCCCTCCCCCTTCCCAGGTCGCGGCGGAGAACGGAAGTGAGGGAGGGGCGAGGTGTCTGGTGAAATGACGAGAAACATGTTCCTTTCGGAGGAAAGAGTCCTGCATAGTCCAGAGTAAACACGTTGCCAGTTTTAATGAAATAAATTAACCACAAAATGTACAAATAAAACGCAGGCTTCAAAAAAATACAAATTTCGCTTTTCCTCTTTGTGAGTGAACTAATGGTGTTTACGGATGAAGAAATACCTAACTATTGCAATTTTCATTTTACGAATCTCAACTATGTGATGAATTCAAATCAAAAATCTAATGGTTAGTCCTAAATATACGTACTAAGCATATCTCCTTGCATATTTTCGCAGAACATTCTGACAAAGTTTCACAGTCGATATAGTAATCGCCTGATTTTATGTAAAGGATGTGCAAATTTCAATTTCCATGAAAATTGTCAATGAAGGTGAAGGTCTTTGAAATATCTTGAATAAACATGTGTGGGTTTCAAGTAAATTGCTACAGAGAAGTTTTGTTAGTACTGTTAGTTTATGTATTCTGCGTAAAATTGCCATATTGTGTTGCCAAAAATTTCAATGTTCGTAAGAGAAAAAAAGTATCTGTATTTGTTTCGGTCACTTAAAACAGTTGTACATGTTGATTAGAACAGTTTTTTTTTGCTTCGAAAGAGAATAATAACTCACTTTCAAAGTTATTGTAAATTTTTCATAACAATGACGTATTGTATATCTGTCCATTTCAATAGATTTTTAGCATAACTTATGTTGTTTTTTTCATTTTTCTAATGTTCAACCTCAGCCATGATATTATTATACTTTCTAGTAATTACGTGTTGAATATGTTACACAGACAAATTATGTATGAATATTTGTGTGTGTGTGTGTGGTTTGCGTGATTATCTGTGAAATTGAACGTAATTACTTACATCTTTATTTTTTTAACCTGACACATGGTTTTAGTTTGCAGTAAATTGTGTTGTGACAAATAGTAGTTAATAATAATAATACTAAATAATATAATATTTTGATCTATTTTCCGAAGGAAATATTATTGCGGAGACCTTCATGGTATAATGTACGTGAGCCCTAGGTCATGCAATATGCACAAATCTCGATTTCTAAAACAAGAATATATGTGCCGTTCAAAATGTTCTGGTTATATGGTTATATACAGAAGAGGCGATTGGGTGCCAAAACTAGGAGGGAAGGACAGCTTACTTTCTCTTGATAAATAAGAGGCCATAGTGCGGGGACAAAAAGTAGGGGGCAACTGCCCTCAACGCCTCCCTAATATAATAGCCGCCACTGGTATAATATATATATACAAACACATTGAATTATTGTAAGGAGTATAGTTATTACTCCTATTAATAATAGCATTATATTTTGTGGTTAAATGGGATAATAATAACAAAAACAGAGGGAAAAAGTAATCATAAATAAATAAATATGTTGTGTTAAGAAACAACGTGTTTATATAATATGCTCTACGTCATTATCACTGGTTTGCAATACGTTTCTCCCACTCTTGATGAACAACCATTAGAAATGAACACGTTAAAGAATAAATAAATATGGAAACTTAAAAGCATTTTTTTCCCTATGTATTGCGACTTTTGGCCCACCCTGTATGTGTGTATATAATGGTTGTACGCTCGCACACACATTTCTCTATCTCTCTCTCTCTCTCTCTGTGTGTGTGTGTAATCTTTTCTCATTTGGCGTTTTTTTTTTTACTTTTCGGATGCTCTTTATGGGTCACATTTTTAGATTGCGATTTTCAAATCAGCAATGTGGGAGAAAGCCAGGAAACTTATAATTTGGTAGAAAACGATAGTTTACCGGTTGACTGAAGGGCAGGTTTTTGCGACTAGTCGGTATGGTATCTGACTGCCACGCGAGATACCCGGATTCGATTAAGGTTGGAATTTTTCCGGCCTTGTCCCCACTTAAAACGGCTCCGGTTTTCACCCAGCCTCAAATCAGTGGTTACCTGGAGGAAACCGTGGGAGGTGAAGGCGGTCGGAGAGTGGTGCTGATAACATCACCTCCAAAGCGGTCGAGATCGAGAATATGTGGGGCCCTATACCCCACATCCACTAAATGTGCCTCCTCTGCACGGTCCTACATGCACGGGGAACTTTGCCTTGACTTCCAAAAGACGAGACCAACGTTGAGACGTGCTTCTCTAAAGACTGAAAACACGGAGACCTACTGTTCGACACTCTCGTCTCGTTGGATAGCTGGTCAATCAGAATGTGTGGCCTTCGAGAAATTAACCTAAACCAAAGTCGCGCTAGACCTCAGAACTCGAAGGGATTGGTACAAGTTTGTTACATCTCAATATTCTAAATTGTAATGACAGGGCCGAGAACAAGACAAACTTCGTAAAATCGAGACGAGACAGAGACCTATTGTTCGATAATGACCCCCGTTGGAGACTTTGGTAAACTGTAATGTAGGCTATGGTGTTTGAAAAATACCCAAAAACATAAATACATTATTATTTAATTTATCACATAAAAATGGGAGTAAAGTTAATTCATTTCATTCCTCTGACGACCTAGGGCGCCCGAAGAATTTTTGTCTGCAGGAAGGTGAGGCATGTCTTCATCTTTAGTCATTAGGAAAATATATATTACCTATATTAATATTATTATTATTATTAGGGCTGAGCTGATAGCGATGCCGATGTATCGGTATCGGCCGATACCAGTGATATCGGTATCAGAAAGTATCGGTTGGAATTCTTCCACCGATATCAGCCGACACTTTCCCGGCATTTTGGTCCTTCACGAGCTCCGCAAAAATGCCGCGCAACCCTTTCGTAGAGTCTAATTATCCTGGAAATTATGCAAAAGTCAAACTTTCTTTTCACCAATTTTTGCACCAATTTTGCAAGACAAACTATATTTCTTTATGACATAATATATATTTTAATATTCTGATGCAATTCTTGAATATTATAAAGCAAATTTCTTGGTAAATCGATACATATAATTGGAGAAGAATATTTACACACCAATATTGATCAATATTTCGAACAAATTTTAATTATTGCAATTTTCAAGTATCGGTATCGGTGAGAGTATCGGTATCGGTGAGGGTATCAGCATCGGTATCGGTTCAAAGTGGTATCGGCTCAGCCCTAATTATTTTACAGATCATAAAATTGTAATTGAATTCATAATACTTTGGCATTGTTGACAAGTTCATATTTGAGTCCACTATCATTATAAAATAATCGAGAAAATAAAAACACATAGAGATCACTTTCTCTGCTCTCCTTCATGGTATCCCTGATGCATGATTTTACGGGCCGAAAGATTCTGCAGAAAAAAAAAAGTAATTGAAAATACCGTCGCGTGTATTGTCAATGTCAGTTTCCGACTTCCGTAAATGATTTCTGCACTTTCTAGATCCCGAAAACGAAAGTCTAGAAATGTCAATACAAATTCAAAATTTAAATTTCATGAACTTGTTCCAGATATCTCAGGGGGAGAAGTTCTCTCCCATCTGGTGGCTTCTTTCCAGACGCCACAGCAACTCTCATATTGCAAGAAAGTTGACCGAGGGTTTGGGTGTTCCTCGCACCCATCAACAGTCATAAATTATATTGCCGCTAAGTGGACGAGGGAGGCAGCTGTGGACTTGGCGTGCTCATCGAACGACCCGCCTCTTGTGCAGTGTTCCCTTGCGCAGTGTTTCCAACGAGTGTAAACCTCGGCAAGTTTTTAATTGTCCCCCATCGCCTTAAAGGCAGGGAAATCGTACAACATTAAATTTAAAAGTTCCTGGTTTGTCGACTTTCCTTGGTTGTGTAGTAGTCGTTATTTGCAATCGTTGTTCTGCTGGCTTTGTTTACTGTTAGTAACAAATACAATGTGTGGAATAAAGAAGGGTATAACGATTTTGTCAATATAACGCGTTCTCTGCATAAGCGCAATGATTCGATGGAACATTTAAAGTGTAAATTACAATTCAAAGTTTTTGAAAAAAACAGGAATACCATAGCAGATGCCCTTCAAGAAAATAGTAGGCTTTTAAATGTACGGTTCAATGAAAATGTAAGATTAAATAGGCTTTTCCTACAATTAATAGTTGACGCAACGCTGTATTTATGTAAACAAGAACTTGCGTTCAGGGGTCACGACGAAAGCGTGTCTTCGCTTAATCGTGGGAATTTCAAGGAACTTGTTGCATTATTAATATCGAGAAGTTCGTTAGAAATACAGAACCATTACAAAACGAACTTCTTCACCTGTTATTTTAGGCACGAGCCGCTACTGTCTACAGAGGCAGTTGTTTTAATTTCTTTTGCAATTTGTTCCCCAGAAAATATTATCTTTTCTGGACTAATAAATATGATTAGCTATTCTTTACGTTAGTAACAGGATCCAAGTCCAAGAATATTATCATGTAAGGCCACTCCATGCATCCTGGATGCTGTGATGGCACTTTTATCAAATGTCACGAAAGATTTCTTTCATTTCCTTGTGTCATCTTATCCTTCTTCCTCACATCAACATCTTTTCCTTCCATTGTCCGTGGAATGTACTACCACCAGATGTTACTTCTTGTGTTACATACAACAGCTTCAAAAGGCCAGTAACAACAGTACTTATTGATAAGCAGTGACAGAGCCTCAGTACATGTGACTAGATTCAGCGTGCTTGTGTTGAAATCGATAACAAATACATAAGGAGATTTGAACCACAAACAAATAACTATTGAATGAGTAAACATTCTCTTTATCTATTTTATAGTGTTAGTTACTGAAATATTTAGTAGGGATAAATGTATTAGGGCTACGATTTTCATGACTTAGCATATTTGTGGGGTGAGAGTGGTGTGTTCCCTAAATATATAGAAATTCATATTGTGAAGAAACTAATTAAATTAAGATGATTTTTAAAGGAATATTTAGGCATATTTGGACATTTCTACATGATAGAGCATATTTTGACATATTTTCTGTCATGTTCCGCATATTTTTGCTTTTTCAATGAATATACAGCCATTTTCGTAGTGTACAGAAATTCATATTGGGAAGAAAGTAATTTATTTAAGATGCTTTTTAAGGGCATATTTAGGTATATTTGGATAGTTCTAAGTGATAGAGTATATTTTGACATATTTTCTGTGTTCCGCATATTTTCGCTTTCTCAAGGAATATACAGCCATTTTCGAAGTGTATAGAAATTCATATTTTGAAGAGAATAATTTATTCTAGATGCTTTTTAAGGGCATATTTAGGTATATTTGGACATTTCTACGTGGTAGACTATATTTTTACATATTTTCGGTCATATTCAGCATAGTTTAGCTTTTTCAAGGAATACACAGCAATTTTCGAAGTGTATTCGTTCTTACTCCCATGTCACTCAAGTTGATGATGTTTTAAACAGTTGTAAGAGCATATGTTTCAAATATAGTGCATATTTTGTAAGATTTTAGGTCATGATAACATTTATTACTTTGAATTATTTGGTGATTTTTAGTTCATAAAAATACTAAATATATAGTAGTATTGTATTTATGTTTATTTCATTGTACAAGTTTTGCGGGTTAAGTGGCAGAGCAGCCACAGGCTGTCCTTCGCTCATTATGAAAGAATTTCTAATTCTAACGAAACGGGCAATTCCAGCATTAGACTTGGTTAAGAGAAAAATCAGTCAAACGTATTCCTCAGGGCTAGGCAAGATTTGTTCCTGCTACATTCAGCTTATGTATTGTTTTGGATTCCAACTGTACTGGTAAATCATTTCATAATGTGTATCGCGATTAAACCGCTTAGATATCCTCGCAAATGTTGACAATGTAATCTGATCCTAGTGAAATATTACATGTGGGGATTGTGTGAAGCTTATGGCTCGAATCTAATGATTTGGCGGAAGAGTCGGAGATGCACCGGGTGCGAACGGGTCGATCCAGGTACGGGAAACTAAACATGCTCAGCTATAGGCATAAAGATATTTTGCTGCACTACAGTAGTTGCAGTGCAAATTACAGGCAAATTCAGATTGCATGTATAATTTTCATAAATTCTGAATGTATACCACACTCATATTAATTGAATGGGTAGATTAAATACTTCATCTTCGACTTATCAAAAGGATTACATTAGGTCATTCGCAATGATGATATAGTGACCTTTTCACTCGCACCGTGACTGTAGTATATCGGCTAAAATTACACGCCCGACCTCAAAAGTCTAATAATTTATTTGTTCCCCTAGTAGCCGTTGGCATCATCCCATACAGCACAAATCTCCCAGGGATATCCATTGTATATCCACAATGTCCAGATCAGATCCATCGATATTATGGATATCCACTGGATGTCTTTTAGATATCCATTTCTGGATATCAAATTCTGGATATCCATTGGACGTCTATAGGATATCCAGAACTGGACATCTGAAAGTCGACAAATTCTTGATATCTAATACACAGCCTAAACGTGTAGAACTGGCTGTCAGAAACTTTGCCCAATTCCGAATATCCAATACGTCGCCAGATCTCTTCCAAAACAGGATATCCAAAACACATCCAACTCTGGCTATCTAATGCATTTCTATAACTGATCCAGAACTTGTTATCCAACAATGAACATAAATAGGATGTGTTTCGAATATTAGAAAATGGTCATAGTATTTCCGATGTGTAAACTTTTTCATACTTTATCTTGGAATTGAAACAATAATTGCATTGAAGCATTAGCGTTTCTAAACTTATTTACTTCTGATTTAGTGATTTAATATATTTCTTCGAAGAATAAAAAAGAATTGATTTAAATTCAAATTCAAATTCAAATTCAAATTTTCTTTATTAAAAGGCGAGGTTCAGCCTGCGGCTGTTCTCCCACCTAACCCCGTTTGACATTTACCTGGTGTACATAAACAAAATCTTAAAAAAGAGAAGATAATACAATAAAAAAGAGAAAATGAAAAAAAATGGTTACAAGGAAAGAACGAAGACAAGATTTTAAAAAATCAAGACAACACAAAAAAAGAAAGAAAACATTCACGCACACGCACACACACACACACACACACACACTAAACATTTCTGAGCAGGACATTCACGCACGGATGTTGAGATTGACGTACATGATTATGCTAGTTTTGTGAGGTACGGTAGAACAATGCACACGTAAATATGATAGTGTCCTTGATATGTTGACCAGCTGTTAAGATCGGGGGCCTCCCCTATGGCGCAGTGGTAGCGTCATTGCCTTGTAATCAAGGGATCCCGGGTTCGATACCCGGTGGAGGCACAAGTGGTTCGGATCCCACTTTAAACTGTAGGTCCAGTCCCGATTAGCCTTACTGTGCATAAAGTGGACTTAAAACACCAACTCAACTCAAAGCTGTTAAGATCCTCTCCCTGAGCTCTTCTTGCGAGTTTACCGGTGTCTTGTAAACTAATTCTTTCATGTGGCTCCAAATGTAGAAGTCGCAAGGCCGCAAATCGGGGAATCGAGCCGGCCAGGGAATCGGGCCGCCTCGGCCAATCCATTTCTTTGGGTAATTTTCATCCTGCCACTGTCGCATGTATAGGCAGAAGTATGGATGGGCGTCATCAACAATCATTTGATCGAGCCATTTTTCCTGTCCCAAATCTTAAATGGCATCACTTATGAACATTTTTTGAGGAACGGGATGGCAATGTTGTTGGAGGACGTGCCTCTAGCTACAAGACGTGACATGATTTATCAGCATGCCCAGCTCGATCCCCCGATCGATTTGACGCCTTGCGACTTTTACATTTGGAGCCACATGACAAGACACCGGTAAACTCGCAAGAAGAGCTCAGGGAGAGGATCTTAACAGCTGGTCAACACATCAAGGACACCATCACATCACGAGTTAAGAGACCAAATGTCCGTAAAAACCTGCGTGCCTGCATTCGTAACGGAGGTGCCCACTTTGAGGAAGACGTGTAATGTTCTTTAATTGTATTGTTCATTGATTCCATTCACATGAAGATGAATGAAGTATTATTTCTTGTACACAAATGTGAATGTTAGCAACATTTGTACCTTGTTGGATAGCAGATGACGCAAGGAAGTAATTAAAGTAATTTGTACGCTTCGTGCCATACCATTATTATTATTGATACGTTGCCAAGTAAACTCAGAGTGCATTAAAATTAAAAATAAGGTAGGTACCAATGATCCTTCAAAAAACAAATAAAATAAAAAAAAAATATTTTTTATCACCACTTGTAAGTTTAGACCCACCCGTTATTTACATGTGATTGTTATTTGGGAAAAACTTTTTTTTTTAAAGAAACAACTTATTTGTTAGCTATCAGAAAACTCTTGACATATGTTCCATACAATGAGCAGTTTTTTCTCAATTCATCTTTTTATGTGGAAAGTTGTCATTTTTTTAAAAAAACAATAGAATTTCGATTATCTCGAAAACTACTAATTTTCGGATGGGGTATCATATGGTCAAATGTATTGCCAATTGTCTCTACTTTAACCCCTTTCAGGGAATACATCTAATTACAAGTCACCCTGCATATGTAAGATATACGTTTATAGTAACATCCATTTTCCAGGAAGGGGCCGTGGCTCCCCATTGCTTCCCTCCCGGACGCCCATGTGTATATATATTTTTACGAACCTTAGAGGTACAAGTACAAAACTTGGAGGATAGATAGAGTTACCAACAATTGCTCATTAACCCGTAAATTATTTAAATTCTGTGTACCCAACACTTAACGTTACATAGAATCTCGATACCTCGATTACAAATAAATCTCTAGATGTAAGGGTTACTGGAACTGAAGTATTTTCTACTACAATTTAAGTTTAACACAATTGATTTCCATTAATTGGCCCGTCTGCCTATGGCGAGTAAACAAGGAACGCTATTCATAGCACGGAAACTAGTCAAATTAAATTTGCTAAATTTAGTGAACGGAAATATCCCAATACATCCAACTTGTTTACCTGTTGAATACCCAGTGGTGCTATGGACACTGACATAATAATTGATAGTCTGAGATTGCGACAGATCGCTATCTTAACGCGATTTAAATTATCTACAGTGCCTTCATTTGGTTATTGTGCCGCTACAATGCGCGCCCGTCTAGCGGCCGAAAGCACGCCGCCTGCCGGAAAAATGGGATATGCATATCTCCTCAACTCAAGCAAAAAGCGCATTCGGTAGCACTCCAAGCCGAGGTATCGTCAAGTTACTCTTCGGTAAGTACGTTGCGGAGCACTGCAATAGAGCTATGATCAACAACATGTTATCAAGAGCAGAACCATATCGACGGAACGTGGCACCTCTCTGTTTTCAAACGGGTGGATGTGTCGTGTTGAAGCAGGATTTGGATTCGCTTCTGTGTAGATTGCTAAGGTGATACTCTGCCCCGGCCATCTCGGGACAAGGTCGCACCTAGCGGCAGAGAAGGGATGAGGGCGGGGGGGGGGGGTGGGGTGATCCAGTGGGCAAAAGCGAAGTAGAACACACTGTTGGAAAGGCTGGTAACTGCAGTCGCTTTTATGCCCTCGACGCCATCCAGTTCCCTCCCACGTGTTCATGGTCGAACCGTGTCGTGTCACTACTTGCATAGAGACTTGTCTTCGCTCGTTTGCTCCAGAGATGTACAGGATAGGGTATACGTGTTGAATGTTGATAAGGTGTTATTATTATTGTTGCTGACCTCGGTGGCGGAGTGGTTAGCACAGCGCGCTACAGTGTCCTGGATCACGGGTTCGAATCCCGGACTGGGCATGGGTGTTCTTCGTTATTGAATTGTTGATTTAAGTCCACTTTATGCACAGAAAGGTTAATCTACAGTTTAAAGTGGAATCCGAACCAGCCATGTGCCTCCACTTCGTATCAAACTCGGGAACCTGGTACTCGTATCAAACGTCCAGATTAGCCTTTCTGTGCATAAAATGTACTTCAAACAACAATTCAACAACAACTGTTATTGTTGTAATAATGCCGCAACATAAGTACACTATAGAGCAAATATTATTTATAAACGATTCGTATGCGAAAACAAACTCATGGAAGAGTATGACGAGATTTTAAATAAAGCGCTCTTAGAAGATGTGAAAAATGTGTATCAGTACAGGGAGAACATTTCTAAGTTTTTGTGTGGCAAAATACATGACTACTCACTAATTGTTAGATATTTGAATTAAACTAAATGAAATGAATATATGAGCTTTAGTTGAGGGGATACGTTTTCTATTCTTTAAATATGACGCCGTACGTTTCCTGAGTGGAAGGGAAAAGTTGGAAGTGCCAAATTTACTTAATAGTACATCATGATCTACAGTGTCAAAGGCTTTGGAAAAATCAGTGTATATTACATCCACCTGTCCCCCATCATTTAGTACTGTGCTCACGTAATGCAGTTTTTCACCAAGGTTTGTTTCTATTGAACAGTTGGGCAGAAGCCATGCTGAAATTCAGATAAAGTTTCTTTGACATGGTTATATATGTGGCAATATAAGATTTGCTCAAATATTTTAGCAGGGGCAGATAAAAGAGCTATGGGGCGATGGTTTTGTATGTTTCTGTTCTCCGAGGATTTCTGTACTGGACATACAACAGTAACTTTCCACGGTTCGGGAAACTGCATAGAAGATATAATCGCGTTGTAGAAAATGAAGAGAGGATTTTTAAAAATATCTACACATCCTTTGAAGATGTAGAATGGGATTTTGTCTGGTCCCGCCGACTTCTTTGGCCTTAATATTTTCAGAGCTGCTTCAATTTCTGTCATACTGATCATCTGAATGTTGAGTGAATCTAACGTTTTGCACTCTGCGTGCCCTGCAATCATCTCGAGGTTGTACTTTGCTGTATTGTTTACACACAGATAGAAAGTATTTCGCAATCTTAAACGACGGTATTCAAGTTTAGTATGGGTTCATTGTTTGAAGAAACTGGATGCTGCTGTTTACTTTGCCTGTTGCGAATTATGTACGACCAGAAAAGTGACGGGTCACTTTGTATATTGCTTTCGATGTTGGACAAGTAACTCTTATAAGTGCCTGATATTTCTTTTTTTTATTACCTTGTTGAGTTCCTTAAATCTGTTGGCATGGTGAATTGGGTCACCTCGTGGCAGAGTGGTTAGCACATCGCGCTACGACCCCAGGGGTTCCGGGTTCGAATCCTGGCCTGGGCATGGATGTTTATGAGCGCATCAATTTCATCATATCATCACTCATCTAAATCTTCGCAAATTAACCAAAAGTGGCACAAAAGCTAAGTAAAATAAAGCAAATGAATCAATTGGGTTACCTATATCTTGTTTCCACGTTTAGTGCTGGTGAGCCTTTGCTTTTATTTTTTTAATTATATAGGCGATAAAACAGCATGGATAATTACGAGGGGTTAGACGTTTTTGGTGGATGAACGCTTCAAAAGCATCGTATATCGTATTGTAAAACATATCTGTCATTTCGTTTACATTATCACAGAATTTTAGTGTGCCCATGTTAACGACCGATATTTTGTCAAAGTCAGCTTTTTTGAGACTGTAAGACAGGTTGTTTGGTGCATGATTACGTTGTGTGCTTTTTGTGTGTTTCAATCACGAGACAGGGATGGCGCTTATCAACGGACACGAGTGGCTGAGTTTTTCGTGTTGAATGTTATTTATTCTGCGTAATTGCAAAAAGCACAGAAGATTCTTGAAGCTTTCCTGGCGGCGAATGATGAAGAAATTCTCTCGGGCTATCAGCCAGGTGATCTCTGGATATGCTTCCGAGCTTTCGAGAGCTAACGTCACTCTCATCATCAGGGATTGAAGATGAAAGTGACGTTAGCTCTCGAAAGCTCCGAAGCATATCCAGAGATCACCTGGTTGATAGCCCGAGAGAACTTCTTCAGCACATAAGATTGTATAAGTCGCAACATACAGGATAGTCGTTATCGAGGTTGTATTCGTTGCTTGTTTTGCAAGGGATATTGAAATCCCCTATGAGGAGAATGTTATGTGCGGGTCTACAATGCCTTTCAAGAAAATTATAAAATAAGTTGTAAGACTTGTCACTACAGCATGGAGTAAAGTAGGCAACACACATGTAAAAGGTAGGCAGTCTGTGAATTACAATCTTCACAAGCAATGAGTCAACGTTAGTGTCCTCATTAAATTTGCCTATAAGCGTCGCTGCGTATTTGTAATGAATTGCTAGACGAGCATCCCCACCCAGATTTTTCCCCGAGTCAGTCGCGTTCCTGTCTGATCGGAACACGTTATAGTTAAATGTGCTTAAATGGTTTTCATTAAGCCAAGTCTCTGTAATTGCTACGACGCTATAATTGTTAGATAATATGTTTTGAGAGAACATTTGCATTTTGGTACGCTAAATTGTTCGAAATACTTAAAGCTAGCACATTGATTGGTTAAATGTAGTAAATTAAATTATGTAAATATGCATATAAATAGTGTTTGTGAGTGGGTTTATAAAACTCACAATTTGAGTATTTAACACAATTGTTACACAACTTGAGATAAATATCGAAAATTCAACCTTCGCAAACCAAATAACATGGTCCACCCGTATGACCGATTCAATTATTGTATCACGAGACATTGCAGAACATTAGCTAGAATTTCTTATGCTCAGGACGATAATATTATGCAGTTATTCTTTCAAAGAACTCACCCTCCAACGTTTTCTTTGGGTAAATATAATTCTTGTAGTAACCCATAATAATAATTAAGTGGATTTTATCTTCAGAGCAAAATTTAACTTGTTAAAGTAAATTTTCCTATGACAAGAAGTTAGAAATGCGGATTTTATATATTTTTGTACCAAATGATGCACCTCCTTTATATTAAGCAGTATACCAACACTAAGCATTATATTTTTAAGAAGTGATGCTATTAATGAATATCGAGAATATCGCTTATGTCTTATAATGCAGCTATAGTATAAAACTTCACATTCACCTCAGTAAAGCGCCAAACATGCATTCTTCGCAACACATCATTGCGAGTAAAGCGAGGAAAAAAATTTTCCATTTCCTTGCAGGCTTTCAAGAATATTAATTTAATAGGGTGTCACAAGTTCCCAAGGGTCTGGAGATATATATAGTCTTTTCCAGCTTCTCGGACCTCCCCGATGACGCAGTGGTAGTTTCACCTTGTAATGAAAGGGTCCCGGGTTCGATACCCGGTGGAGGCATATAGTGGTTCGGATCACACTTTAAACTGTAGGTCCAGTCCTGATTAGCCTTACTGTGCATAAAGTGGACTTAAAACACCAAATCTATCAATCAACCATTTTCCAGCTTCTCTTTTGGCACGTACCATATCGCTAAATACAGTCTTCAAAATTTAATGTTCGAACTTTCTCTCTACTACAGAAATTCCTTGACAATCTAAGATTTAACATTTTATCTAACTAAAATATCCGTCATAATCTAAGACGTAGAGTTGGATACTGTCCGCCCCCCGAACGTTTAATTCAAAACCCCCCAGAACTCATGTAAGAGTTGGATATTCCCCCCCCCCTCCTTCGATAATACCCTTAAAAACTTTCTTTTCTTCATCTAATGCATTTAAGCTGTACAACTTTTACACATATTTTGGAAAAATATATAAATGTTGAATTTTAAATTATTTGGAGGGAAGAATCCCCCCCCCCAAATCTCGATGGCGTAGCTTGCCTGGCCTGTGGGCACCTCTGGAATCGATATCTGTTCATTTGTGTCTGACGAATGAAAGCACGGAAGAATTTTTTAATGGGAACATCCACGAAATGTCACACGTCACTGTGACATAAATATTTCTCATCAATTTACCCATTTGGATGGTTGAGCTAACAATCGAAGCATTCGAGTCCGTGAATTACGTGTTTCATCAGTTTGTTCGAGTGTGAATAACCAATGAACTATCAATATTTCCAGGTTTGATTAATGCCCATATTGTGGTTGCACAGTAGATGCAAATCCAACTAGTTTGTCATCACTAGAGCCCGGAAGTTTGGCAAAATGCCTCTTTTTATCTACTGCATATATTGATAAAAATTTTCCGGATATACGTTTTTTATGTTGTTTCGAATCTTTTAGAAGCCTTTTCATTTTGCCTATTTTGCCTATTTGGGACCCCACTGCCTATTTTTAATTATAATGCCTTTTTTGCCTTTTTCAATGAAATTTGAACATTTTTTTAAAAACAAATGTGTAAATAAATTATTTTTCTCCCAAAAAACGTTGTTGGCATTTATTTTTCTTCCGTTTATTATGTGAATAATTTTCGCCTTATTTAAGTAATATTGAACTCACGTATGTTTCAACATTGCTGAAGGAGAAAAGTGTGTGTAAAAAAAAATAGTATTTCATGCTGAGTTAAGATATTGCCTTTCCGTTAACATGTCCTTGTGAATGATTGACTGCTCAAAACCTGTTGCAGAACACTTGCACAATTACGTCATCACGTCCAGCGTCCGTGTCAGGAGGTTATTGACAAGAAACAGCACTAATGCCCAAGGACCTTTGCATGGATTCCAAAATCAAGTTCTCTATCTTCAGTTTAGTTCTGCACTTTGGAGGGAAAGGATCGTGTAGTTGTCATCATGCCGAAATTTAGTGTGCCATTAAGTGGTAAGTTACATGGTTACTTGCGTGAATTTGGTGAAAGCACATTTTTGACAGATGGTGCTATTCTTCTCTGCAAGATATGTGAAAAAACATTCAACCATGAGAAAAAATACTTTATATCTCAGCATGTGTCAACAGCAAAACATAAATCTGCAGTTGCCAAAAATGTTGGACAGAAGAAGATATCCCTAATTTCAACTGTGGGCACTTCATCCAACAGGCAATCTGTTTTCTCTTGAACTGTGCAAAGCTTTCATGGAAGCAGGGATACCTTTCTGGAAAGTGGAAAACAAGTCACTGAGGAAATTCCTGGAGAAATACACTAATGAAACGGTGCCGTCGGAATCTACGCTGCGGAAAACATATTTAAGCATCTGCTACGAAGAAGCTCTGCAAAGAATTCGTGCTGAAGTTGGTGGAAAGAAGGTTTGGATTTAAACAGATGAAAGTACTGACGCTATGGGACGTTGAATAGCCAACGTCATCATATGAACTATGGAACCAACATGCGGAGAATCCTCGTCATTTCTTCTCACGTCAGAACAACTAGAGAGAGCCAATGGTTCGTCAATAGCTCAGTTATTCTCAAATTCCCTACCTCTGCTCTGGCCAGATGGTGTACATGAGGCATGTCAAACTCAAAATATGAACTGGGCCAAATAGTCAGTAGAGTTAGATAGGGCGGGCCGCAAGGAAAAAATTAAATTATCTTTAATACTTTATTTTAAAGAATGACTAACATAACACTTAATAAAGTATAGTGAACATTCATTGAAACTTGATCATTGCTTCTTGCCTGACAGCTGGCATCTTTTTTCTGCCACCAACTTATCAATATCAGGAGACATCTTATTCAAAGCAGCTACTTTCAGAACACAGCTAAGTTGAACGTCTGAAAATCTGGATCTCGTTGGTGACTTGTTTCCTTTCACGAGTGAGAAAAGTTTTTCACACTGGTAAGTGCTACCGAACATGGAAATTATTTCACATCCAAATTTACGGGTTTCTGGAAAACGTGCAGGCAATACTGGTAAAAGTCAGGGATATCCACTTCGCTGTACTTTTGTTTCAAAGTTGAGTCGCAATGAATTTCAATTACTTCCATCTGCAAATGTGCTGCTACTTTTTCTACGTCAGTCGTAAACAGGGCTGAAAACAGGGAGATCTGGTCTTCGAAAGAACGAACATCGTGGAACCTTTTCCCGAATTCAGTATTCAAAACCTGAATTTTTTCGGCGTACTTTTTATACAAAACAGGGTCCTTTGAACTTGATCTGTATTTAGAACAAATTGGAAAGTGCGTCAAGTCTTCGTTTCTTAACTGTTTTTCCCAAAGCAAATAACTTACGCTCGAATGTTTTGACTTGTTCATGTTGGTGATTATTTGATCTTTTCCTTGCAGTTTCAAATTTAAATCTCACAAGTGTTTCGTTATATCAACAAGAAAGGAAAGATCTTGTAACCACGTTGGTTGCGAAAAAAGGCTGGTGTCTTGTTCTTTCATTTCCAAAAATTCGCATATTTCATCTTTGAAGTTCCAGAATCTTTCAAGAACCATAGAACACGATAGCCAGCGCACTTCTGTGTAGTAGGGCACTCCAGAATATTCGCTTTCTAAATCTGTTAAGAAAGCAGAAAATTTTCGCTGGTTTAAGCCACGGGATCTTATGAAGTTGATAGCTTTTTTCACTCTTTCCATGTTGATTACTTTTGAACACAAGACCTCTTGGTGAATGATGCAATGCACATGATGGAGCATGTGTTTATCGCAGGTTTCACGAAATTCGTTTTGCAGTTTTGTCACAAAACCATTGTTTTTTCCCCGTCATTGAAGGGGCACCATCCGTAGCTACACAGGATAACTTTGACAGAGGTACATCATACTTCCGCAAAAGTTCACGAACAGCAATAAATATATCCTCACGGGTAGTAGTGTCATGCAATGGTACAATGTCCAATAGCTCCTCATCACAAGCACGAAGAAACACAGCTAAGTGAGCTACACCACCGATGTCTGTACTCTTATCACAAACGATGGAATAAGCAATTAAATTTGACACTTTTGTTTTAATTTGATCACTCAAATCACAGGCCAGTTCGATTACTCTTTCAGCAACCGTGTTGCGGTATACTGAAATGCCTTGAAAAGCTTTTACACTTGCGGGATTAACTATTTCCGTTTAATAAACTCGCCTTCGGCAAAAGGTTTTGACTGTTCAGCTATCAACTCTGACAATGCGTAGCTTGCGCGTATCGCAGCTTCGCTTTCTTGAGCTACTTTAGTAGGTTTTCGGGCGAAGGCAGCTTCTTCCTCTTTCCTTTCAACCCTCCCCTCATTCTAGAATCCCGAGGAAAACTGCGTAGGCAGACGACTTAGCCTTGGGCTCTGAACAACTGGTAATCACTACATTCGTCAACCACCCCAATAATGCAACACGACCACCTTTTTTCACCTACCGACGGGTATATCCTGTCCAAGAGGAAAACGTGTGAAATTTCACATCGTCTTATACAATAACACAGATATTTTAGCAACTACTACATCTGAAGGCTCTATTATTAAAAAACAGGTAATAGCAAAGGGGCCGCACAAAAATATATCGAGGGCCGCGTGTTTGACATGCCTGGTGTACATCATGATGACATGTTACTTTTTATCAGTGACGCAGCTCCCTATGTAAAGAAGGCTGCCATAGCATTGAAAATTCTCTTCCCGAACATGCTTCATATCACATGTGTAGCCCACGCAATGCACAGAATCGCCGAAAAAGTTAGTGTTTTGCACCCAGAAGTGGACAGGTTGATTTCGAACACAAAAAAGATATTTCTGAAATCTCCATCTCGAACCCGAACATTTCAGGAAGTTGCACCTGAGCTTAGTTTACCTCCGCAACCAGTCTTGACGAGATGGGGAACCTGGATATCAGCAGCTATATACAGGGAGGTTATTTCAGTCGTTCACCGCCAGAGTGACGGCCGTTCGGCGGACTCTTCATGCAACAGGTCCCGGCAAATTGCATTACAGGAAGTCCGTAACAGAAACCGCTTGTTTTCTAATGTTTCCACTTTTCACAATTACAGTTACAATTACAATTGAAATAAGCACGTACCTTGTCGCAAGTATGCTGGAAAAGGTGTCCTCTCAAATACAAATATTTCTGGCACCATATTTCTGACATCTAATCTTAGATTAGTCATCGCTACTTTATCCTCAGTTGTCACGACAGCGCCGGCAGCTTATCGGGGGTTGGGTGAGTTGTCAGCCGCGAGAGGGCGCTTCATACTGCACGTGTCGGCAGTGATGCCAACCGTAGGGACATGTCCCTAAGCATAGGGACTTTTCACTAAATTTCGCCCGCGTAGGAACGTAGGGACAGATTTTGCCAAATGAGGGAAAACGTAGGTACTTTTTTCAATCTTGGTAAATGACATTTTATGAATTAGTTTATCTGGATACTTTAGCGAAGAGGAGAAAAAAGAACTAACTAACAAATCTCCATCAGAATTTTGGAACATGTTATCGGTTACCAAAAACTTTCAAGGCAAGTTCCTTTTTGAAAACATTTCCACTCTCGCGAAAATAGTGCTAACATTGCCACATTCTAAAGCGGAAACGGAAAGAATATTTTCAATGTTAAGTGATACAAAAACAAAAAAGGGAAATAAAATGGGACCAGAATTGTTAAAGACTGCAGGAAATACAGCATCACCAACCAACATCTATCTCTGCACAGCAGCAGCATGTATGACTTCAAATAACATAATCAACAGTAAACGACTCAACGTTATTCATTAGGGGTGTACGGGATCCTTTACTTTAAAAAGTCGTTAATTCTCGACGTTTTCTGCCTTGTAAGTTTCTGGAACTTATCGAAAATTGTAAGTTTTTATTCTAGAAATGCAAAAACAATCACTTAAAGTGAAAATGACTTGTAAAATTCGAGATTTCCAGTGCTTCGGGAAATTTCGAACATTTCCCGTCCCGAAAATTTTCCGACTTGGTCGGGAAATTGCAAATTTTTCAGTCCCGAATGTCGGGATTTAAAAAAATTACCGTCCCGATCCCGTTCCGACCCAAAAAATTCTGTCCCGCACACCCCTATTATTAATTAAGGCAAGAATTTACAATACCGGACCCTTCTGTAATTTCTATGCTACGTCTTATACTCACGAAATAATTATTCGTGATGATTTATCTCAAGTTAACATGTTGGGGTGAGGGGGAAAAAATGTTAATTAACGTGTAGAAGTTGTAAAATAAGCATTTCAATTCTCGCAATGATTCTCCGTATACAAGTATGGTAGCCATATTTGTTGATATGAACAAATTACAATTAGTTACGCTGTCTACAGCGTTGCCACACTGTTGATTTCATACTTGGAGAGCATGGATTGTGTAAGAATAGCGGAAGAGAACAGTAAAAATGTTGTTAATGTTATACAGATTGTTAGGTGGAGTGTGCAGGAGGGCTAATTAATAAACTTATTCATTTCAGTATATTGCCCAAAGAACGTGCTTACATGTGACAGCGACAATCACGATGTAGAAGAACTGATTTGATTACAGGTAAATTTGGCAACATTACATCAATCATAAAATTGCAGGATACTAAAATGGCGTCTTCGATGATGTTAAAGTTCTACGAAAAAAATATTTTTTATCGGTTCGTAATCACAATTACCGCAAAACCATTCAGGAATAGCCCCACTGAGCATTCTCGGTAAGGTTAGGTTAAGTTAGGTTAGGCAAGGCAAACATAGTTAAAATTTGGGCTCGAAAAACGGGTAGCCCAACAAACCATTGACGGATAGCCCTACGAACCATTCAGGTACAAAAAAGGTAAAGTGTTCCCCTGTGCATACGCCATGAAGGCGTATAGGGGGTGTGAGGGTAACGCCCCACACTTTCTTGATCCGGTCGTGAGTGGGGGTGATGTGATCAGCATCACGCCCCTGACCGCATTTACCGCCCAGGGTTTCCCCCAGGTACCCATGTTATTCGACGCTGGGTAGGCGCCGGAGCCGCTTCCAGGTACGGTTAGGTTAAGTTAGGATAGGCAAATGTAAATTCGCTCCTTCATTAATTGTGGAAGCACCGAGCAGAAAGAATTGGTAAGTAAATGTGTATATTTTATCTTCTGTTTTGCATGCTCATGAGGTGATAATTTTTTTAGTCGCTTTACTTGGCGTAGGGACATTTGGTCAGTTGTAGGGACATTTTGACTACGTCTGTAGGGACATTGCCGAAAAATGGTTAGCAACACTGTCGGCTACCAGACGTCAGTGTACGTTCATGTTCACTTCTGTTTGCGTTTATCAGTACACGTGTTGCTTATACTGTGTTATTGTAATGTGCTACTCATGGCCAGTGCTTTATGCTTTATTGTGTGTTAATTGTTATTCATTCATTAGTTATGTCGTTAAACAAATATAGTCTTGAACAGAGAGTTTTTATGTACGATAATTACGTGAAAACGAATTCTTGCAGAAAAGTGGTCAGGGAATTACGATAGACAGGATCTCTTGAACCTAAGAAACGTGTTGTATTGCTGTTAAAGGAGGTCATTTTCAACATCTCTTATAACACAGGAGGTTAGTGATCATCATTATTATTACTTTTAAATATCATTTTACACTTTCGGTTTGCTTTATGCGCCGGGATGCTGTCTTCCCTTTCTGACAACTGACGATAAAGTAACGATGTCTAATCTAAGATTTTCTGTCAGAAATAAGGTGCCAGAAATATTTGTATTTGGGAGGACACCTTTTCCACACACACACAGCATCCTTGCGACAAGGTACGTGCTTATTTCAATTGTAATTGTAACTGTAATTGTGAAAAGTGGAAACATTACAAAACAAGCGGTTTCTGTTACGGACTTCCTGAACGCAATTTGCCGGGACCTGTTGCATGAAGAGTCTGCCGAACGGCCGACACGCTGGCGGTGAACGACTGAAATAACCTCCCTGTACAAGTATTATGCTAACCACCTTGAAATAATCAGTGAGGTGATCGATGCTCTTCCAGAAAATGAAGCTGCTTCAATTCGTGAAGTGAAAAAACTCCTGTGCTATTCAGAACTGAATAATGAACTGTCGTTTATTTTTGCACATTATGGTGCATTGCCAGAGACAGTTACAAAGCTAGAAAAAAGAGGTGAGACTCTTGTAGCATCCATGAAAATCTTCGAGGAATCTATGCAGCAGATGATGGAAGTGTCAGGAGAAAAGGGGTCAGCTGTTGTGGAAAAGTGCAAATGGGTAGTGAGTGCAAATGATGACTTGAAACAATTGAAAACAATTTTGATATTCTAAAAGGTGAAAATGCTGTTATCGAAATGAGTCCAGCTACATTTGCTTGTTTTATGTATGCTTCATTAACATTTTGCCAGAAATTATAGATAAAAGTAAGTGACTTTCAAATGTGCCTTTTTCAGTTTATTTTGCCTTTTTTCCCATTTTTAGTGTCTATTTTCCACATTATAAATGCCTTTTTGTCTGCCTATTTTAACGAAAATAAATGCCTGAACTTCCGGGCTCTAGTCATCACAATCGACACTGTGACAGAACTAGGAAAACTGAGGTATGTTGTTATAGGTCATACCTTGTTCACCTTGTCGCCATTAAACTGAACATATGACCCAGGGCTATCTTCTTATTGGAGAATGCTACGAAAATAAGGCTGAATCTATCTGTGGAAATATGATTCTGATTTTTATTTCACGTTGCCCTTGCCATTTTTTGGCTAATCGCAACGATGAGGATGAAATTGAAAGAGGGACAATCACAAAAACACCCATACCCAGACCGTGATTCGAACCCTGGATCCATGTAAATGTCACGAACTAAGCTTCAACCTAAGAAAATATTACATTTCTACTTTACTATTTGAACTTAGAAAATGCAATAGAAAATCTCTTTTTGTCTAAGATCTTACTAAGAACCACTGTCTTGACAGTAGATGGCGGAACTTTAGTGTAACTCTTACTTTGAGTACTAACATTTTAAATTACAGTTATTAATATTTTAAAGAATGCAGTTTTATGGAGATATAAAATCTCTATTCTAACTTATAGAAATAGTCATAATTATATTGGATTCTGAATCTAGGTTGGGGTCTATTCGAGATTAAGTATAGGTAAGTGAGGTTATTATAACGTCATGTATTTAAAGGATTAAAGTAAAGTGAATCCTTTTTTTATGTTCTCGTTTTATATTCCATTTTATTGGCTAATAACTTTGAGGAAAATTTCTGACTATTGGTGAGCCCAACTTAAGAGTTCAGTATGGGGCTTATGGCGGCAGTGTTGCCGCATGGTGCGCAGTAGAAAAAACCTCCGGCGCGCATCGAACGCCTGCTGTAGTACACGCCGCAACAAAAGTTAGTGATCAACGGAACGGTTACTGTTCAATACAAGAATGCAGATCCTTCCTCCATGATTTGGTGGTAAGCTGATCTTTCATGCGGCTGTGGTACAGAGTAATGACGATCCATGGAGGGAGATAACTGTTCCAGAATATACTTGTCATACGTCTTGCTGTCCATTTTATCGTGTACGTTGGCCGTGTATTTTCTTTCTTTTAAGTCCAATTCTTGCACAGAGAGGCTAATCGGGACTGGACCTACAGTTTAAACTGGGATCGGAACCACTATATGCTCCCACCGGGTATCAAACCAGGGAACCCTTGATTACGAGGCCAGGACGTTACCACTGTGCCATCGGGAGGCCTGTTTCACATTTCTCGGCACACTGTCTCGTTTAAGACAAAAACGTGTTCATTACCGGCATGCACCAAAGCAACATTTCCCCCCGACCTGTAGGTGCTCGCAAACCACTCGTAAGAAAGTATTGTCGTGTGTCTATTGTTTTGTCCCTCCATTCCTTTTGCACAGCAGCAGCTCCACGACTCGACAGTCCAGATTTTTTTTGGGACGTGCACAGAATATGCTGTAAGCATTACGTAACATTGGAAATATAATGTGCAGATTTGAAACTTAGTCGACACATCAAAAAGTGCCCTTATATTAGTGGTGTGCCCAGTGTTTTCGAAGAGGGGCTGGTGGTACGTATAATTTTTAATAGCCGGTCCTCATATTCCATCTTCTCCTGCCGTTGACTCTCTTCTTTAAGGAATAATCCAAGGAGGAGTTATGACCAGCACATACCCCCATTGGACACGTCACGTCATTCACATCAATACAATTACAAGGTTCGTTCTAGGTTTAATTTGTGGTCAGATGAACTAATCGGGACTGAACCTTCAATGTTACCTCCAGCAGGAAACGAACCCAGGCCCTTCGATTATAAGAGGATAGCATTAGCAGAATTTCCGTCGTCGCATTATAATCAAGGGATCCAGGGTTCGATACCTGCTGGAGGCACATAGTGGTTCGTATCTCACATAAAGCTGTAGACCCAGTCCTAATTAACCTATCTGTCCAAAAAAGTGGACTTAAAAACCCAATCAATCAATTATTAGTAGAGGTGTAAAATAAAAGGAGTTGTATTGTATTTGTATGAAGAAAAATTACAGAAAGAAGGAGACAGACATCCTTTTAACTATCTATGGAAAACTGATAGATCATTTTTTTGTTCTTTTAATATGATGCTATCAATACTTTTCATAATATGTAGTCATCATTTTGGGAGGGGCAAGTGAACCTCCTCCCGAAATATCCGCCAATGTATACAATGTGCCTGGGACTTTTCGCCGCACATCGCCTCGTATAAAAGTTAAGCTTTTAAGCTTAATAATACAATCCCTTGCCATTTTGCTGTTGTAGACTAATTATAATAATACATTCCTTCAAGAAATACCCAAAATGGGAAAGCGCGCACGCAAACAATAAACCACTTGACCCCCGACGGAAGCCTATTCGCGAACTTTTGCCTGACCATTCCCCGCCCCCTGCCGTCCTTCCAACACGTGTTTGCAGCAAGTGGCAACCGTCGGACGGCTGTTACTTTTAACTCCCCAAATCGCGGTAAACACAAGAAAGGAAATCGTCTTGTTTGGATGGTCCGAATTGCGAAAGAAGGTGTAGACCATCAAAGCCTTACATTTCATCTGGTTTTTGCACTCTTGTTTAGGGTAGTGATCTCAAAAGCAAAAGCCCATAAGAGCCCATACTGAACTCTTAACTTGGGCTCCACTATAGAAAACGATAATTTACTATACGACGCACGCTTTTAGAAGCGATATCGGGCGAGGCCACGCAGAGGGTGTGCGTGGCGATCAGCCAATGGCAGGAGTGCAACGTTGTACGGTTAGGAGACTGCGGCGCGGAAGTTAAAAGCAGTGTTCTGTATTTTTCTTGCACGCAAGAAGTTTTCATAAAACTCGCCACTTTAAGGTTCATCATAAGATGGGGAAAGACATTTTGAACCTAACTGTCCAAGTCCCATGAATTTCCGTCGCCTACAGCCGGAGTTATCGTTCTTTGAAGAAACAAGGGAAACATCACCTTTCATTTCCTTCCGCCTCTTTTTTTCGTTGCCACCGTGTTGACGCAGCTGAGTTGTTGTGTCTAGGGAAAACTGAGGGTGTTAAATTCGTCTCGATAAACAATGACCCTTCAATGTTCTGGGCGTTCTCGAACATTGAAAGTCTGGGTCAATTTGAGTTCAGCGTTTTCGTAGCAAGGCCGGTGTAAAATTATTCGCTTATCGTTCACTCGTGCGCCACGAAGAACAGTTTGTGAAATAGTGTGCGTTCCGTGTGTTCTTTTTATTTTAAATAATGTCACTCTCGAAACCTGGCACCAGTAGCACAGGTACCAAGGGTACAATAATACATTCACCAGGGAGAAATATTATTTTTAAAGTGTATTCGTACTTCAAGGAATTGGCGTCGGAAGAAGTGCGTGCTGAACCAGAGTTTTCGCATAGTAGAGAACTTACGGCTAAAGCGTGTGGTGTTAAGTGTTCATACTGTGTCGCGTATTGTAAAACAGGGTAAAACATTTACCACAGAAATCGGTGAACCCTTATTTAAATCTCCTGGGAAACATGACAGAAAACAGAAGAGTGTTACTAGCTTAGATGATTGTGCGTCATGAAAGAAAGAATTAATTACACTGGTTCCACTACTTCTATGGGGTTAATACTAAAACGGTTGGGCTTCAAATATAAAAAAAAAAACCAACGATGGGCGTAAATTTCTGTTACAAAGAGGTGATATAGTTGCCTCGAGAATTAAATGTTTGACAACAATGCACAACCTGAGAACGGCTGGTGATAATCTTCGCACGTCGAGAAGCTTCAGGAAGAGGATTTTCACAAGGGAGTAGCCCGAGACAGCATAGTGCAAAATCTAATCATTAACTTCCAGGAGAGTGACTCGGAAATGAGTGAAATCAGTGACTCGGAGACCGAGGAAGACGACGGAAGCGGTGATGAATAAATACCTTCGAGCTTCTTTCAGGTATGGGTTTCTCGTATATGCTACAGTGATATGATATTATAATCCTGTGTAGTAGAAATATTCACTATATTATTTCAATGTACTTATAGTCATATATACTGTGCATGCATTATCAAAATAATGGACACATCTCAAATTTTCTGTCCTACCCTTGCGCTAGCAGTTAGTTTCGCAACAGCGCAGTAACACTGGCTGGGTATTGGCCGAACTCATGTTCCTTCTAAAAGCGTACGCCGTATAGGACAATTTTCGTAAATTTAAAACATGAACTTGGGGAAAAAGTTAAAAACCGTAAGTTGGGAATTCAAGTCTAGAATCGGGGAATGCTCTGAGGATAGTAAGGGAAAATGTGACAATTAGCAATGAGAAACTAGTTCCTTGACTCCACGTGCCGCGAGAAAGAGCGAACCTACGTCATAACCAGTCCCAGAGTAGTAAACAATATGACGGAGGAGCCTCATATTCACCCTTTTATCCCAGCCAGTTTTTCCACGCTATTCGCCGATTTTGTTTGGCATTAGGGGAAACCAGGGAAAAATGATCCCTTTATTACTATTTTAAACCATATTTCGCATAAACATCGTTAAGACGATTGGACATGTATTTTGGTGCATATCTTAACTATTATTGAGAACTGATTTGGAAAATATAAATCGAAGATGCAACACAGAGTTAAGACAAATATAAGACAATGCAAATGAAAATTTTCTCCCGGCCTTACGGGGCAATATGTTATCCTACAAAAGTAGAACAGTAAAACGTTAATTTAGAAATGAAAAATAAAACAGATATAGCAGTTTACAAATTTAACTTCGTTGGACTCGGCGTGAATTTTCATGTGTTAAATGCAGAAATGACAAATTAAGTGAACGTCATCATCCACTCCAGCACATTGTTCATGAGCCCATGGTTTACACATCTGGCACATAACACAACCTTCACCATCAACAGCTCTGCAGTAAATACACTCTGCATTATCATTATCACTATCAGTGATCCCTCAAAGGAATCATTATGCCTATTGCTGTTGCCAAAGACAATACCATGTCACGACAAAACGCCATCTTGAATGGACAGGACAAAGCATTTGCAAGTATCCCTATTAGCCTATATGCTTTAAACACCTAAATATTTGTCATTATTTTCGCTTTCATTACATTAAGAAGTCTTGCAATAACATTGTTTGCCGTAAATTTTAAACAATAGATTGTGAGCAAAACTAACTCTCACCAACAGTCTTTATGTCAACTGAAGAGTTAGTACATGAATTGACCTCATGATAGTACCACTAATTGAGCAGAAATTACGCATGATCGTTTTGTCCAGGGTATTGATTTGTTTTCGTGTCTCCTATTCATTTAAATGCGATTCCCACATTATCAAGTGCGAATATAAGTCTAAAAGGTTCTCCAACTTATTCTTCTGGCTTGCATTATATGAATTCCCTTAAAAAAGATGAGTACTTTCTCCCCTGAGCTCCTGAAATATAGTACGTAGTACCTGAATCCGGATTTGAAATTCTACCGATCCTGTCTCACACTTATTTTAAATAATAAGTTAAATAGTAGGGGAGAGATCTTAAGATGGGACGGCTCATAAGATGGGACAGTGACAACCCTGCCTTGAAAACTGTATCGGTTTGCGATTGCGTGATTTCAGTAAGAAGAGTTCTAGAGAAGCGTGCAGACAACGTTAGAAGAGACGAGCTGCGAGGAAAGAAAACAAGAACAATAGCAACATGTAATTATGAAGCACATGGTGTAAAATATTTCTAAATGCAAAATGTGTTTACAGCTGTCCAAAGACACTTACAGAAACTATTTCTTGCACGTATATTGATAATAGTTCAAGATAGGTAGACAAAGCATTGTGACGCCATGTCAGCTTGGGGTATTTGTAAAAGGTGAGAACAAGAGTAACGGAAGACGATTCTTAAGACGGGACACGCACAAAGCTCCTAAGATGGGACGTCAAATCAATGATACTAACCTCGTACTACAAAGACTGCAAAAGCAAGCCGCAATAATGTCGAAAGGACGATCGATTTTAACCAACCTTCAACTTCTGGAGTATGTACGCAGCAGAAAGTAGGCAGGCGTTTTTCCAACAGAAGATAGGAATGGCATTGTTTGGTGTGCGGAGGTCCTTCTAGTACTTCGACTGAAGAATGGGTCCAATGCATTGGATGTACCAGGTGGAGTCATGTGTCCTGTTCAGGTGCAACTAAAGGTGTATACTTCTGTGCTCAGTGTGATGATTCGGAATGAGCAGGATGTCCCATCTTTGGCCATGTCTTGTCCCAACTTAAGCAACCTACTTCCTAAGATGGGACAATGGTAAAGGTTTTCCTAAACACTAATATCTTTTTTTGTTATTATCGTAAGTTACTGGGACTTCATATTAGTGGAGAAGAATGTCCAAAGATTTCAGTATTATTAAATCGCTTGCATTATTTAAATAAATTTGTATCTGGAAAGTGTCCCGACTTTAGACACTCTCCCCTACGTAACCAAGTCTACTGAATCTGTTTGCAGCTATTTCAAACTGAGAAAGAGGAGTACTTGGGTAACTGAAAAGCAATGGGATAAGTGTTGATGCAGCAGTATTGTAAAACTACAGCAGTTCTTTGTTTCGGCTAATCATGGCCATATTGCTCCATCACTCCTTATCTGCCGCAGCAGTTGCACAAGAGCGGTATTTTGATAGATTCGACAAGTTCGCGCTTTAGATCAATCCGCAAGCACCTTCTGACGCCAAACCAATATATCATTTTCATCTGCTTCTTAAGATTACATGCTTCGGAGCTCAAACAATGGAATCCTATACAACACAAAATGTAATATTTGCCTCCGAAATTCGGTTTGCTTTCCGAAATCCAGATTCCGTATTTGTTTGACCATCCATAGTTGACTTATAATTTTCAAAAATTTAAAAATTTATTCAAATATTTAGTGATTTTGAAAGGATTTTTTTTATATTAAGATGAAAGAAGCATGGCACTTGTATATAATCTACAAATTTACAATATGATCTGATATGTGTGTGTTATTTTTCGACCACATCTCTTCATCTTTGAATAAAAATGATAAAAAAAACACGGAAATGAGGCATTTCTCTTAATTCGAATCTTGTTTACAAAGAAGCGTTTAAGTTGTTTGTAAATGTTAATGTTGTTTGTAAATGTTAATGTTGATCTTAGACAAATTCTGAGCTTTTTGTACTCTGAGTGGGAAACGAAATAATACCGTTGGTACTAAGTTTTGGGAGCTTCTTCTTTCATATTGGATCAAGCCTTTGGAAAATCTACTCGTTCGAATTGTCAACTGGTCGTGACTAGCTTTGTTAAAAACAGTCACGTCCGATGCATCTGAAGTTGGGTAAAAACCTCTGGGAACCTTGAAATCCTCTCTGCCTGGAGGAAGGTTTCAAGGGCTGTTCGAAGATATGACGAATAAGGATTTCCATTTTGTCAGGCATTCGTGAACTAACTTGCAAGATGAGGTTGAGAACCTTCACCCCAAAATTGTGCAGAGGGAGTGACGGATCTACAAACAGCAAAAACCCGCAGTGCGGGGGAAGAGGGGTGATGTCACGGGTATATATTGTAGACGGTAGGGTAGTGTACTACTGGACTGTATTGACCTGGAGTCGACACGACAGAGTTTACGGCTGAGCAAGGTGAGTGAGTGGTAATTGCCTTACCGGATACAATCCCTTCGAATATCCTTCCTAGAAACACAACGGTATTTTTCTTGAGGATCTACCAACCTCCCGGTGCCGTCTTTATAAACCCCAGATAATAGGCGTGAGAAAAGCTGGGGTCAAGAAGCGATCACGTTCTCTACGCCTCTAGCCAGTGACTATATCTCGGGGGGATGATAGACTGAAATATCAAGCATTTAGGGGATCCTTTCCGTGTCCTTTACATACTCAAATACGTGTAGGTAATTAAAACAATAAACCTAGTAATGTCCAGCACCTAAGGGCAGAGAAAATAGACTACCTATATATTGTAAGCTGCAAGGAATTGTTAGTCATTTTAAGTTGGCCAACACACAGTAGTTTTCGTTTAATACGGTCTGTTGAATGTTGCATACCAAAAACTATTTTTTTAAAAATTTATGGACAAAGGCGGCCGCAGCGTGGACGGATTACGAGAGGTTAACGATCAGGAAAGTGTTCTTTCCCAGAAGAAAAGTGAGCACCACAGGGGAGCTTCGAACGAGAGTTCGCAATTCACGATTAAAATTTTCCGATATGATATCTGGTGGAATTTTCCGGAACTACTCTATGTAGGATACGAAGTCGTTCAAAGCATGGGAAATGTTCGAATGAGTAACGTTTACTGTTCAGTTTTTTGTTCTATGCTCAGGACAAGTGAAAAGTTTGCATGTGTTTCCACCCGGTGGAATCAACAAAATGAAATTTGTAAATATATCATGGAAAAAAAGAATTGATTGACATAAGATTGTCATGGGGGATAACATTGAAATGCGCAAGGAAATTAGGAACAATGCACGAGACTGTTCACTTTATTTTCCGAAACATGATTCTATTACCATGAAAGTAAAGTTTTAAATTGTTCTTTATGAATAAAACTTTTTTTTCGAAAACAATGTATTATGTATGAAATTTGGAACAGGTGCAAGTCGATTAAGTGCGAAGATGAAAGTAGTTTCAGAATTAATTAATGTCTGTATTCGTAAAGGTAACCAGAGAAAGAAAATCTACATGCTAATGATGTTGTTTCAGTCAGTAAGCTCTTTTTCTATGAAGAGAGCGTCGATGAAATTGTGAATTCTATTATCATCATCCTGTGTTATTAAATATTATTAACCAGCCTTCTTCTTTGGGGGAAGATATTTTTGGATTTTTTTTTCCAAGCTTTGCAACTATAGGTGAATTGCTTTATTTTCAAATCATTTCCGAGAGCCCCAGTTAGAACCAGAGGTGCAGATGGAACAGCACTGCTTTGAAAAATATGTTCGTATACATTAGTTTCGTCTGAGTTTTCCGTGTTATTTTTGCCTATCATAACTAAATGCTTCATTCTCAGCTCAGCTTTAACTTCGTTATAGTTCCTGGAATTCACATCGCATTCGCAATATTTAAAAATATCGCGTAATTTAAACGTTTCTTCCATACCAGCAATGCCAACACGCTGCTCTTACGTACTACTACTGAATGCAAACAAAGATTTATCCTAAATAGAGCGGCCATATTGAAAGCGACACTAGCGCTCAGGTGGTAATTTTAATCGCGAATTGCCGAGCGGACCCAGCTGGAAATAGCAGAGACCTGCGGCTTGGGAGCAGAAGAGGCACAGAATAACCTCCAGACTGGACCGACGGGAGCAACAGGTGCGTGCCAAGGATTCGGATTTAATTTGTGCGGATGTGTGTGATAACGGGTCGCAGACGTCCAAAGATGAGCTGGAACGTTGAGGAGTTGAAGAGAAAGTTACACCAAGAAGAGCTTAGAGAATGCGTGCAGTCCTTCGATATTGTCGTTCTTCAGTAAAGCTGGAAGGCCGCCGAGGACATTCCTGAAGCCTGGTTTGCATTGATCGAATAGACGGGAGAGTAGCTGGAGCGAGTAGGGTAAAGCGAGATACTCTCCTCGTGTAAACAAATGGGGAGAGTACTGAAGCCAGTACTCGCTCCAGTAGTCAGGACAGTCGATTGGCTGTCCACGGAGGGCAGCGACTCGATCGAGTTGCTTCCTCCGCCATCGATCTTTTTACTCGCGTGTAAACTCGACAGGCCACTCCGTCAATGTAAATGCTTTCTGAGGAGAGTTTAGCGTCTGTGCTGGGGTACTGTACCGTGAATATGAGTGTACATGAAATATGTGTCGATTAAACTAAACTACGGGCCTATGAAGCGATAAGTGCAGGATATGTGAAATTATGTAAAGGGTGCGGCAGCGTTCATAGCTTATTTTGGCTTGCGTAGTACAATGACGTAATGTATGAATGCGTGTCATCTCGTGCAGCATTCGTGTACTAATGAGGTGCCATTTCGATTGTTAGAGTGAGATGGATCGGTGGAGTGTACTGCATCGTGCCTTTGTTGTGGAAAGTTATTTCAACAATAATGACTCTGTAATTGCTACCCAGCGTCTATTTAGGCAACATTTCAACGTGGGACGTCATGGGAAAGTTCCAGATAGACGGACCATTCTGAGGTGGGTTAGTGCATTTCGATTAACGGCCGCTGTGTGTAATCGTAAACCAGGAAGAAGTGAAAGAACTGTGAGGACACCAGAAGCCGTGGAAAATGTTCGTGCTGCAATATTGCGTAGCCCAAAAAAATCTGCTCGCCGACATTCGCAAAATTTGCAAATGTCAGATCGCTCATTCAGGAGAATATTGCATGAAGATCTCCATTTTCACCCATATAAGCTGCAGATTGTGCAGGAAATTAAGCCTCGCGATTGGGTTTCACGAGAAACATTCTGCTTAACGATGCGTGATCTCCTTCGCCAAAATCCCGAAATGTTGGACACCATCATGATGTCAGATGAAGCTCATTTCGAGTTATGTGGTTCAGTGAATAAACAGAATTTGCGTTATTGGAGTGATGTAAACCCGCATGAACTGCACATCAAGCCATTGCATAGTTCTCGTGTCACAGTATGGTGTGGAATTGCTTCGTTTTGGATTATTGGCCCTTATTTTTTCGAGAATGACATCGGTCAGGCTGTAACTGTCACGAGTGAACGCTACCTAATTATGCTGCAACACTTCGTTCTTCCTCAACTAGGGATGTTGAATGTGGATATGGAACAATTATGGTTTCAACAAGACGGTGCAACATCGCATACAGCCAGAATTTGCATGGCTTTTTTGCGACAGATATTCCCAGGAAGAGTAATTTCCCGTTTCGGTGACATCTCCTGGCCGCCACGGTCACCCGATCTGTCATGTGCCGACTTTTTCCTTTGGGGGTACCTGAAGCAAGAAGTTTTGCGAACACGTTGTGCCACCATTCCTGAGTTGAAGGACCGAATAAGAACTGCCGTCGGCAATATCCCAGGGAATATGTTACGACGAGTTATGGAAAGCTTCCAACGTCGCCTGGATGAATGTATTGTGCAAAGGGGGCATCATTTGAGAGAGGTTATATTCAAACATTAATCCACCCAATTGGACAATGACTTACACTTTATCAAATGGCATACCTTTAACTATTAATTGACATAATAACTAATAAATAAAATGCATTTACTTCCTCATGGTGTGCTATTAATATCCTACTATGAACGCTGCCGCCTATTTGGCATAGGAGAAGTAAACTTGAAAATAAAGAATTTACGTTTTACGTACAACAAAGAACGATTGAAAATAGAAAAATCAAGGAAGTCAGCTTTCTTCCTCGTGCATTATTATTTTCATTTCTCGTAATAAAAAATGTGTAAACCTTTCATAGCTTTCTTTAAAAATCGCCAACGACGTCAATGGGTTCATTCTGTCAAAGGAGCACCAAACAGCTGCATCCACTATCCCACTTTGCTAGAGTCGAGTAGAAAGTGTGTAAACAGCTACACGGCATAGAAGGGTCGAGTCGAGCAGATAGGCCAGTAACTCGTCCCAGTTACTCTCCCGTTTACTCGACCAATATAAACCAGCCTTGAGAATCTGAAATGTATGGGTTTTAGTAAATCTGTAGGGAGGAAGGCAAAAAAAACGGTGTGGGTGGGTTATGGTACTTTTCACAGCAGAGTGGCAGGGGAAAGTAACGCTACTGGACTCCAAGAACGATGGGATTCTGGGGACCCTCTTTGCCGTACTCGCATATATTTTTACGCTTTTCTCCCACTCTAAGGTTAACCCAAACGAAAAGAATGAATAGCGTTTACATACAATTCAGACACAATCAAATTTGATGTAACTGCAGCACTTGAAATGTCTTGCAACATTTCAAAAGCCTCTTTCATTGCATCCTCTGGGTCTGCTGAGAAGTTTAGATAAAATAACTGAGGACTAAAAGTGGTAAACGTTGTAAGTGCCAAAAGCGAAAGTGTTGAAAAATCGCATCGTTCCGCACATCAGCCCGTAAGAACGTTCACACTAGTGACCTCTTTACACGCCCTTTGAACTACTTAGAGGGCTACCAGCCAAATTTCACGTTTACCACATTATAAAGCATGGCACATTTCACAGTTTAACGTGGAAAACGGTGTTCGAATTATTTTGGCACTTACAGTGTTTACCAATTTTAGTCTTCAAATGCCAAATGTCACAAGACATTTTCAAGTGTTTTAATGGTACATGAGAATAATTTGGGAGTTATTTATTGTGGAATGTCATGTGAATAGTTAGTATGACTCGGTAACTAGCCTTTGTTATTTTATACTCGAATTTTACAAGTATCGGTATCGGTATCGGTTCAAAGTGGTATCGGCTCAGCTTTACTTTAAATAGCTCTTGAATGTGACTTATCAAAATTTTATTTGTACATGATTTTGGGAAACTTCTGTATGAGCTCTCCAGAGTCATGCCAAATTCTTTGGCGGAGTGGTTAGAAAAGCGCGTTATGTCTCCAGGGGTAAAAAAAAGTAAAGTGTTGCCCTGTGCATAGCACCACGCCATGAAGGCGTATAGGGGGTGTGGGGGTAACGCCCCACCCGGATTCGAATCCTGGCCTGAAAAGGTGTTTTCTGTGAGTCTTCCTTCATCAATTTTATCCTATCCTCACTCATCCTCATCGTCGCGATTAGCCAAAAGTGGAAGAAAAGCTACGCTAAATAACAAAACTTCAAATCAAATCCAGTATTTTCAGGTGTGTGCACATCCTCCCCCCCACACACGCACCCCCCCACACACACATATATATATAAATAGAGTGTGTGTATACAGGGTGTCCCATGTAACTTGACAAATCGAAATATTTCGAGAAATATGCATCGAACGAAAAAATCTTCCAAATGAAAGTATAATAGTATTGTGGGAGTAAGTCACCTACGCTACAAACGCTACAAGGAATCCACCCCGCCTCTCCCCGGAGGGGGGCAACCTTGAAATGTTAGAAGGGAACCCCTATTTTTTTTATTGCAGATTCGAATTCGACGTCCGAAAATACGTAGCAAGCAAAGTGCCTAAGCGTCATACAGATGGAAGTCCGTGATTGGTTACGTCTTTCGAGAAGGCGTGGTTGGCGCAGTTTTGCACGTGGTATGGTAGGAAACAAGGAAGTAACGGGACATTGGTATCCTAAACAGTGACAAGCAACGGGCACGAGAAAATTTCAAGCACGGAATAAAGATTGGGGGGAAAACATATTTACGTGAATAAATGTTGATGTAGTATTAGTGCAGCTTGCAATCCTAGGAAGTAGTGTTACAGTTATATTTGTAGCAGATTTCGATGTATGTATGTATATATATCACACACACGTGTATCTCCACGTAGCATTCGGGATCGTTTTATAGCTAATGTCTACATCGCTAAGGGTTTCTGTATGTATCCTTATGTTTGTATTGCACATGCAATTTTGCGAACTCTTCACTGGAGAATATGATCTCCCAAAGTGTACTATATACGTCTCGCCTTTCATATACATGGTTACTTCCTTCTTAACATTTATTTAGTCTTGAACCATGCAGCTATTACTGCACCGTGCGTGGGTATACTCCGATTTATTCACCAATCTCAGAAGGTAAAGTTGACCCTTCTTATACTTCCAGCTTACCCGGCATTTCTGTTGGTGCAACAAATAATCAGCCGATTCGTGGGTTAACTCTGAGTTTACTTTAACTCGCGAGTAAATCGACGTTTGTGCAAACGGGCATTAGTACGTAGATTGCGCATAAAAATGTCGCAATGAATAAAATTAAAAACGGAAACATATTACTTCATTTATCGACGGGGAATTCTATGATTTATTTTCAAAGGGTTTTACATATGTTTGCTGTTTCTATATTCGCAAATACCACTATTCGTGGTTTTCTACTTTACCCAGACACCTCCTGGGGTTGTTGCTTTGCAAGAGAGAACGAACATTAATTAAGTAATTATATCACCTAAATATCCTCGTTAATGAAGATAATTAGGTCAAGCAGAAAACATTCTCCTAGCAAACACCGTGAACCAACCCTTCCCTCTTTCTCGAGACATGCATTTACCTAGAGAAGTAATACCTTATGCATAAAGCAATGCAAAGAGCTAGTTCAAGAGACAACGGACATGTCATAAGAAATAATTTTATGCATTCAAACAACATTTTAAAAGTGTCAATTCCTCCCATACAAATATGGAAATATGGTTCAACAATGTTATGAAATTATATATGGGTTGATCTGAAAGTAAGGTGCGATTTCCCATATAATGCGCTGTGATTATTAATAATTTCGGGCCGGATTTTAATGTAATTACATATCAGTGGCGTCGATTGGGTTCCAGAACCGGGGTCAGAACTGGGGGAGGGGCAAGAACAATTTATTTCCCCTTGTAGATAATGTTTATCATAGTGCGCAGACAAAAGTGGCAAGAAAGTGTGTTGGCAAATCCCCCCTCGCCCCCCTAATCACCGCCATTGTTACATATTGTTTGTTTGTGGCAAATTTACATTATTATAAGCCATATAGGTGAATTTCCTGTACAGTATATATGTTTTACATGAAATGCGATATTGGCGCCATTTCTTTGGATTTTATTGACAACTGGAGATATTTGTGGACAAATATTGGAAATATAATTTCTATAATAGATCGGCAATTTTTATTTAATTGTAATAGGTCGATCGCCTTACATTCACTTAATCTTGTTTTAAGCTATAAAAATCAAGGCTTCTTGTGTATTTTGTTCTTCACTGCTGTCACATTTCTCAAATAATTCCTACGATTCTGGTAATAATGACTACATGTCAGCACTTCAGGTATGACGAAAGTTGTGAGAAATCCAGTCGAAATTTAAAAGATAGCAAGGGAATGAAGTAATCGATCGAATACTATTAATATATTACGAGATACGTTGATACGCTTACATATTTTTACATACTTCAGTGATTTATTCTACATATTTATGAACATGTTTCACATGTATTGACTTATTTACGTATAACACAGACGTTAAGAGAAACATAGAAGGTAAGGAACTCTGAAAACCAAGTGGAACAAAAGGGAATAAAATTAGTAAACTGTAGGTTTATTGTTCAAGTGTGCAAGAAAAAAATTCAAAACCTGTAATTAAATAATGGATCAAAGATAACAAAAAATCCCGGAATATGATTAATTGATTTATATGTTGTTTCAAGTCCACTTTATGCACAGTAACGCTAATCGGGACTGGACCTACAGTTTAAAGCGGGATCCGAACCACTTTTGCCTCCACCGGGTATCGAACCCGGGACCCCTTGATTACAAGCCGACGACGCTACCACTGCACCATTGGGGAGGCCCTAAAAAAATCCCGGAATAGAAATGGGTCTTCTTTGCGAGTGTTCCCTCATCAATTTCATCATATCATCACCTATTCATCATCGTCGCGATTAGCCAAATGTTGATGAAAAGCGACGCTAAAGAAAGAAATGAAATCAAAATCAAATAAATGATTTTGAAAATTTCTGGTGTAGGTTTCCTCATGTTGACAGAAGGGTGTTTAAGATTATGTATTTCACTTGGGGCTACAGATCACCCGGTGGCGACACCCTGTTAAGTCTCTCCATATATTTCTATATCTACTTTAGCGCAGTCGATTCAGACGCGCGTAGTTAAAGATTAGGCTTCACTGGCTGAAAAGTAATAAACCAACCTTGGTCAAAAATAATAAAAAAATAAATTAATAATACCTGCACCTTACTTTCCGGACATCCCTTGCAGGTTCCACTGAAATTTTCTTCGCAAGGAGTCTTCATAAAAAAGATCAGAATTTATCGTGGTGAAATGTATTTCGTTTCTGCCTAATCACATCAGCATAAATTCCCTGTGTACGAGGTCGCAGCCCTCGACTAGACTCCTGGCTATTCAAACTCTAGTTAGTCGTCGCTTTCAGTTTTAATTACAGGCAATTATATCTGTTACAAACCACCAATGTAAATTAAGCTGAGGAGGATGCAGTTTTATGCAGCAACAAAAAATGGAATGTGCCATTGAAAGTGTTGGTATTTGTAACGGCTGTTGCCTACCGAAATTCGTCTACGCTGTTAACATCCAGATGTCAAATTTTAGACGAGGTATGTTAACAAGCTGTTCACATTTCCCCTTGGACAAGGGCTCATTTTTTTGGGGGGGGGATGTACGGGGTCCGGACCCCCCCACCCGAAAGACTTACCAATTACAGAAATGAAATAATGAAAATGAGCTTGTTTAGCATTTCTTGCATAATCGAGATTTTTTTATTTCCGCCGAAACTTATTGGATGTCAAGGATTATATTGGGATCGTACGGCTTTGAATGACAGTACCAAAGAAGATGTATGCGCGATACTAGCTATGTATAAAATATCAACTAAGAACTTTACTTTTCGTTATCTGAATCTAACATATTTTTTTTGTTATTCAATAAATCCAATAATTATCTACTTAACATAATTTCCTTGCCAGGGCAGTTGTTTTTATACAAATTTTGGAGATCTTAATATACTTCTAAACTGAATAATGAATATGTGCTGTTATATCTCTATCCTCATTTCGTCCTTTTGCCTATTCATGTAATAATAACAATACAATATTAATTATTTACATATTATAATTGAAGGGCTCGGGTGTAAAAATGTTAAGTGACATTTTGGTCATTTTTGAGTTACAAAGTAAAATGTGCTATCCTTTAATTTTCAAGTGAAATTGCCATGTCATACAATTGAAGACCCCGGTGCAAGAACCAGACAGCTCCACTTTTTGGTCAAACTGGTTTTTTTCCTCTAATCTATCATCTATCCTCTATCTGATGGTGTAAGAATCAGACAGCTCCACAGATTTGTTGCGTAGTAGGAATGGAAAATGAGTTGTCTGGCGTGTTTCTGCCGGCGCATCATCGCAGACAGCTCCTGGAGCAGTCTGGTTGTTGCAGCGGCTATAGTTCAGTGTTCGGCCACTCGAAGGCGTGCAGCAGTTGCTATCGAGACCGCATACTTCAATATGTATGTTACTGTTGCTTCTAGCTATTGCATGTGAATATTACTTCTTCGACATTTCATTATTTTATTCAGTTCTTCGTGTCTCCTGAAAACTTTTATAATTTGGAGCTGTCTGGTCCTTGCACCGGGATCTTCAATTTGCATTGGACGTAGTGAAGCCTTCTGAAATTGGTAAACACAACGCATAAACAATTTACCTACAGCATAGCTTCTGAACTCAGAAATGACCAAAATGTCACTTACCATGTTTTACACCCGAACCCTTCAATTAATATTATTTTAATTAATCTAATACAATTATAATGTTTATTTAAATATAAACATTTATTATTGTTATTTCTGAGACATTCGTTCGGACCCCCACCCCCACCTAAATACCAGGTGGTTATAATTAAAGTGACGGTGTTCAGAGTGGTACAGCACGGGCTGTAATGAGAGTAGCAGTCTGAAACTTCGTAGATATGATAATGAAGCAATGCGCTCGCGAATTATGCAAAAAAAAAAAAAAAAAAAAAATAGTTCCAATTCTCGCCACCAGGGTAACAAATGGCGCTGTAAGCAGTCAAAACGTGGAATTTTCCGTAACTCTGACGTCAAAGTCGGTGACATTGCCAAACCATTGTGTGAGCTCCCTGGTTGTTGTTGGTGACGCTTGTTGCTTTTTTTTCCTTTAGTGATGTGAATGTTCGCCGAACATTGAAAGTTTGATTTTTCCCGTGTAAAAAGCAATGGCTATTGCGAAGAAAGACCGTGCACTGCTAGTGAAGTTGTTTTACCAGAATGGGAGCAATAGTAACGCTGCACTGCGGAAATATCGCCAACAGAAAGGGCTGAGAAGAGGGCCCATGTCAATTAATGGGCTGAAGAAGATGATGAAGAAATTCGAGGAAACAGGTGAATTGGGTGTTGCACCAGGGAGAGGAAGGCGGCCCATCCCCGTGGAAGTTGTGGACGAAGTTGCTGTAGCTGACCGTGCAGCACATGCCTCAACTTCTGCAACCAGTGCTAGAGCTGTGGCACGTGAATTGTCACTCCCCTGGTCAACAGTTCGCAAGGTATTGCGGTGCATTTTACACTGGTATCCCTACAAGATTCAAATTGTGCACCAATTGAAACCCCAAGATATTCCACAACACCGTGAGTTTGCCCATCGGTTTTTGGCACGCATGGAAGTGGATGACATGTGGCCGGGGAATATTATGTGGACTGACGAGGCGCATTTTACTCTGGTCGGTACAGTGAATACTCAGAACTGTCGCATATGGGGTTCCACTCGTCCACATGTTGTGCAGGAACAACCATTGCACTCAGTTTACGTGACTGCATGGTGTGGGTTCACTAGCTCCTTCATTCTTGGTCCGTTTTTCTTTGAGGAGATGACACCTCGAGGGCCTGTTAGGTGTACAGTGACATCTGCACGTTATAGGGACCTCCTTGTGCAACACGTGATTCCAGCTTTGCAAGAACGGAACTGTGAACACACCACCATTTTCATGCAAGATGGGGCAACTCCACATGTCGCTCGCCACGTGAAAGATTTGCTGCGAGAAACCTTCACTAATGACCGCATCATCTCTAGGCAGTTTCCAGATGATTGGCCTTCCAGATCCCCCGACCTTAATCCATGTGACTTCTGGCTGTGGGGATATTTAAAAGATCGTGTCTATCAGGGACATGTCCGGTCTCTGCCTGATCTGAAGGCTAGCATACAACCACATGTCGCTCAGATTTCACCAGACATGCTGCGAGCAACCGTCGACCATGCCGTGTTACGAATGCAGCATGTTGCTGAATTGGGAGGCCATATTGAACAGTTCTTGTAACCATAGTTCCTAATAAACATGCCAGAGCCATTGTTCTCATGTGTTTGATCTTTCCTGCCTTTTTCCTGTAACTATACCACGTTTTGACTGCTTACAGCGCCATTTTTACCCTGGTGGCGAGAATTGGAACTATTTTTTTTTTGCATAATTCGCGAGCGCATTGCTTCATTAGCATATCTACGAAGTTTCAGACTGCTACTCTCATTACAGCCCGTGCTGTACCACTCTGAACACCGTCACTTTAATTATAACCACCTTGTATATCTCTAGATACATGCCTGCTCTTAGAGCATATTTTCCAACAGCCAAACTGATCTTGTAGTGTGTCTGTGAACGCACACTTATGATCAGTGGATGAAGTTCCATTTTAACCAACAGATTGCAGGAGCCTGTTATTTTGGACATTTCACCAGCTCGAAAGAAAAGCGTCCACCCCAGCTATCGCACCTAAATAAGAAGCAGTAGGAAATGATGAATTGAAACAGCGTGCACGTCGTTTCGTTTACCGTACCGAAACGAGCTAACATGTAACTTGCAGTGTTAGACTTAGTAACATAATACGTGATTGCCTTTATCAACACCCGTAGCACCAGATCTATGGAACATTCGGCCCAGAGACAAGAAGCAACAGCTCGGTAGGTGGCACGGAACTACATTTTACGTTTCGCGTTTATGGCATTCAAACATCACAGAGTGCTTAACCCAAAAACACATGGGGTTTCATTTCTTTACAATGGGATATTAGGCTTGCAATTTATCGATTCAAAATTTATTGAGCTTGTATATAAATTATAATGTACGTACATACTTAGACTCACAAGGAAATGTTTATTAACATTAACTATTTTGTCTTACTTTTAATAGTTCAGCCTGAAAAAATTGACTAAGATTGCAAAAGAACTATAAGTAACGACGTGAATGAAGATGGTAATGATACGAGGGGGAAACTCTCCTCCACCCACATACTTTCGGGGGTATGCGCTCTTTTGTTCTGTGCCTTTAAATAAACCAAGACTTCAGTTTCCTCGGATTATTAGTGGTTTTCCCTTTTGTTATGTTTTATTTATTTCATACAAATGTACAGACATTATGTAACAAATACGTGTGGACATTGTTGCAGTGCATATAGACATTAGTGAAAAGATACAAGTTTTTATGTCCAGAGCTAGATCTGGGAGCCAAAAAGGCCCTTTTGTTTACCTTGATGTGGTATGCCTTTTGATTATTGTGGTTGTATAGTCAACGGCAAAGATAATGGTAGGCAAATTGTCCACCGCTATTTTAATTACTTTTTTTATTCTACATCCTGTGTTGTTTTAAGGAATGAAAGTATGTTGTTTCGATGCAGGCATTGTTCTCTGCTTATTGAAGTCATTATTTCAATTCATTTTCATCACATTGTGTAATAGAGGTCGTATGAAATTGGTGGTGGACAATTCCTCTACTGTTTCTTTCGCCGTTGGGTGTACAACGTCAGTATTTCTCCTTTTTTGGTTTTAGAAGTGCTTATTGAAACATATTTGATAAAATGTGATTAGAAATTAATTTTGCAGTATGATGGTTTTAAGTAGGGTTGTTAAATGTCCAGAAATCCATAGATTCTAATGGGTTCTATTGGGTTCCGTTGCAGAACCGGAACCTTCTTTCTCGCACAATTTAATTTCGGTCCAAGTTGCGTGTTGTTACATTGAAAAAGGTTCCTAAACCGTATTTTAATGGTTCCTGAAAAAAAGTTCCTGGGCCGTATTTAAATTGATGTGGGAAAAAAGGTTGCTGGACCGAATTGAAAATCATCCGGAAAAAAGGTTCCCGGACCGTATTTAAATTGATCCGGAAAATGGTTCCTGGACCTAATTGAAATGCTTTAAATATGAAAAGAACTCATTTATGTTTGCTGATTTTCTCTCCCAGTCCGGAATTGAAATTATTTACAATTCTTGAACCAGGGTTGACCGATTAAAAGTTGCCTTCTAAAAATGTCCGCAAGTACGTTTTACATTGAAATGTCACGCTGCTGTTGTAGAAAGCGTAGCACAGGGAATAAATAATACACACCCCCATACGCCTTCATGGCGTGCTGCTAAGCACAGGGGAGCACTTTACCTTTACCTTTTTTTTTGTTCTCTCGTGGGCCAGGTTCAAAAACTCCCTTGTCGAAAAGTTACTGTGCATAACGCAATGGACTATATTAGCGTGGCGTCACATTGAGCTCAAACAAACCCGTTACGTGTTGCTCCGGCATCCGATCTAGGAACTGCAGCCGAAAGGAGCCGCCCAGCAGATATCACAACAGGGACAGGTAGTGTTGCCAGAGGTGTTGCTACGAGCAAGTGAAGGAACACGCGCGAGAGAATGGGGCTACATGGAGAGGAGTAACGTAACTGCAGCGTTTGCGTTTCGCCCATTTCTACCTTGTACCTTAGATTCTCGAGGCAGCCAGAACCTGGATTATTCTTTCATGCTCACAAGTGGATAATTGTTTATCGTCAGGTCCATAATCGATCCATGTTGGGTATTGTTTCATTTCAATACGGAACTTGGACCCTATTTAAATTGATTCGGGGAAAAAAGGTTCCTGGACCGTATTGAAATTTAACCTGGAATAAATGTTCCCGGACCGAAGTTAAATTGGTTCGGAAAAAAGGTTCCCGGACCGTATTTAAATTGATCCGGAGAAAAGATTCCTGGATCGAATTGAAATACGTTACAAATAAAAAGGTTCTTTACGGTCCAGAACCCATTTACCCTTGCTGATTTTCTCTCCTGGACCGGATTTGAATTTATTTAAAATTCCTAAACCTTTAACAATCCTGGTTTTAAGTGAATATTGAGTTTTGGAAAATAATTTGAGTTAGATGTATGTTTATTCAATTACATGCTTCTTATAGAGGTAGAATAATATGAGTTAGATATTAATAATAATAATAATAATTATAATAATAAAGTAAATAAATATCTTAAGTGCAGAAACCTAATACCAAGCTATAAGGCTACAAATGGTATTCATGAATGAAGATATGTGTTTTTAAATTTTGTCTTGGTTTGGAAGAGTTTTCTGACCCCTCGTATGATTTTTGCGCCCCCAAATAAACTGTGCCATAGGGCCCTATACTCTATCTCGGGAATCTCTGCGGCAAGGCCGCGCATAAGGGCAGAGATGGGTAGAAAAAGAATGGGCGGAAGTGAAGCAGTACACTCTGATGCAAAGGCTGGTAACAGCAGTCGCTCTCCCCTTCCACGAAATTTATTTCCCTCGCACTACTTCACTGGTCGAGGCTTCTTACGTCATTACTTGCGCAGTGACTTGTTATCGTTCGCTTGCTCCAGAGAAGCTACAGGAGTATGGCTACAGCCAATTCGGCTTACTGGTTAATGTGGCACTGGATATTTGTATTTCCTGTGATCATATTTCGAACATATTCGTTACCTTTATTTACCTCACATACGGTATGTCTGCCTGCCTCGCTTCACTCTTGCTCTTGTCTGGTCTTACGGTGGGCGTCCTTCATGCTGGCAGGGGAATTAGAAAGCGGGGAATACGCTGCAGACCAACCAGACACCAGCGGTGGTGCCGAGAGGGGATGGTGGAATAACCGCGAAAGAGATTAAACGCGAAACGTAACAAGCGCGAATGGAATAATCGCGAACGAGCAAGCGCGGAAAGTTTAACCGCGAAACGGATTGAGCGCAAACAGAATAAAAACGAAGGAATAAGCGCGAAATGGAATAAGAGCGAAATGAAAAACCTCAAAACGGATTAATCGCGATAAGAAAATTCAAAACAAGAATAAGCGCGAAAGGAACAACCGCGAAACGGATTAAACGCGAAACCAAAATTGAACACAGGAATATGCGCGAAAGGAATAACAGCGAAACGGATTAAGCGCGAAATGAAAATTCAAAACAGGAATAAGCGCGAAAGGAACAATCGCGAGACGGATTAAGCGCGAAAGGAATAAGAGCGATACGGACTAAGAGTGAAGGAATAAGAGCGAAAATATTAAGCTGGAACGGAATAACCGCGAAGGAATAAACCGCGAAAGGAACCACTACAGAACGGGTTAACCGCTAAAATTTCAGTTTCGCACTTAATCCGTTTCGCGGTAGTTCTAGCAAACCGCCGAGAGTTACAACGTTCTACAAACTACTGTGTTACTCGTCGCTCTGGATTGGTCGCTTCCCTTCTCCCCACTTCCCTTGCCAGTATGTAGGCTGGCCGTCTTAAGACCAGACATAGAAAAAAAGAGGCCTTTTTCGTGACTAAACTCGCTCAATGTTCGACTCACCATCTCGCCACAGAATATTCAGGGTTGAAGACCAGAAGCATCGCTACCGAGTCACCGAAGGTTGATTTTAATGAATCATCCCCTAGGGTGAGTTAAGGATCCTCACTCCTCTGCCTGCAAGTGAAGAAAAACACTCCCTAAGGTAAACTGAAGAAAATTCACCCTCTATTGACACAGGGAAGAAAGAGAGGAAAAAGCGAGTGCTAGTAGGGTGAGGAAATTCACCCTTTTGGGAACACGTATTTCTTACACGCCCAAAAGGGGTGGCCAAACCATTATTTCCTCTGTGCACCAGAACATCCCAGATGAGCAATTTCAGGAGGAGAGTAGAGCAAGAACCGCACGCACACACAAAGGGTGAGAGAGAGAGAGAGAGAGAGAGAGATGGTAGAAAAACAATAAGCCAAGAAAACAAATTCAAAGAAAGGGAGAAGATAGAAATATATGAGGGAAGAGAGCGTTGGTAGATTTAGTGGGAGGGGCACGAGGGCAAGTGGTCTCCCCCCCCTCCCCACAGAACTCGAAATGCATGAAATGAAAGTTGGACTTTTGGTCCATCAGTTGACAAAATGAAACGCGTAATTTTGGAATCTTTGAAATCACTGTGTTTGATCTTCTCAATCCATGCATTTTTTAGAGCATAACACGGGACAGTAGCTTATAAAAGTACGCGTTTATGCATTTCCTGCCTATTTTGATGCACTAAAAAGTGCATAATTAGCAGTTTTTGCACTTTAATGTGCTATTGGAGTCAACATATTTGAGTCAATTGACACGTTCTTAGTTCTGTGTGCAAAAGGTTTGCTTAACAATTATAAATAGTATCTATAAAGCATTATAATAGCCCCGTCTAATTCCCTGCACTTTTTGACTCTCTCTGAACTCACGTGTCTAGTTGGTTACACGGTGCAACACCGACTCGTCTCTTTCGTTGATTTGGTGTGAACTAGTGTATTTGGTGTCTGCATCGTTTTCACTACGTTCTGGAGCGGTGTAATGTGTAGTGTATGGTCACCAGTGATGTACCGTACACTATAAGTTTACGTCTACATGTGTTGTCTACACATGATCTACGCGTAGATTACATTGGGTTGTAGCCAGTGATGTGCGTTTACGCGTAAACAACGATAGTCTACATTCTACACGTAGACTATTTAATACACGTAGATTATGTGATGTATGTAAACAACATGGCGAAATGTGATAACTTGCCAAAGGGCGTCGTGGAATTAAAAGAAAATTATACTGCGTATCAGTTGCTGATGTGTGAGGAGAACTTTTCATACTCTTTCTTCCAAATTCGAACAATTTCTCACCTAGGAAGAAACCTAATATAGGAAATATTCTAGTGTTTTATGGGGAAAAGACCACTTTTGCCTCACGACTGCCATCTGTTGTTGTTTTTTGCATACCATTTATCTTCTTCCATAGTTGATAATAGAAGAGAAGAGAAATTTTGTTGTAAATAGGATTCTTTTCATTTCGTTACGAACCAATATAGTTGAAAATGTAATTTTCCTTTCATGACACCCTTGAAAATGCACTTTAGATTGTCTACGTAGTTTATGAAACTAGAATCCAATGTAATCTACGCGTAGATTACGTGTAGATAACGCATGTAGACGTAGACTTATAGTCTACGGCACATCACTGGTTGTAGTCAGTGATTTGCGTCTACGCGTAAACAACCATAGTCTACATTCTACACGTAGACTATTTTATACACGTAGATTACGTAATCTATGTAAACAACATGGCGAAAGGTGATACCTTAGCAAAGGGCGTCGTGGAATTAAAAGAAAATTATACTGCGTATCAGTTGCTGATTTGTGAGGAGAACTTTTCATACTCTTTCTTCCAAATTCGAACAATTTCTCACCTAGGAAGAAACCTAATATAGGAAATATTCTAGTGTTTTATGGGGAAAAGACCACTTTTGCCTCACGACTGCCATCTGTTGTTTTTTGCATACCATTTATCTTCTTCCATAGTTGATATAATAGAAGAGAAGAGAAATTTGTTGTAAATAGGATTATTTTTATTTTGTTAGGAACCAATATAGTTGAAAATGTCACTTTCCTTTCATGAAACCCTTAAAAATTAATTTTAATGCACTTTAGATTGTCTACGTAGTCTATGTAAACTACAACCCAATGTAATCTACGCGTAGATTACGTGTAGACAACGCATGTAGACGTAAACTTATAGTCTATGGCACATCACTGGTTGTAGTTTATATAGACTCGTAAACAATCTAAAGTACATTAAAATTAATTTTCAAGGCTCTCATGAAAGAATAGTGACATTTTTAACTATATTTGTTCCTAACGAACTGACAAGAATCCTATTTACAACAAAATGTATCTTCTCTTCTCTCATCAACTATGGAAGAAGATGAATCGTATGCAAGAAAATGACAGATGGCAGTCGTGAGGCAAGAGTAGTATTTTTTCCGAAAAACAGTAGAATATTTCCTACGTCAAGTTTTCCTAGGTGAGAAATTGTTCAAAATTGCAAGGAAAGTTATGAAAGTTTCTTCTTGCACATTAGCAACTGATGCGCAGTATAATTTTGTTTTATTTCTACAGCGCCCTTTGTTAAGTTATAACCTTTCGCAATGTTGATTATATAGATTACGTCATCTACGTGCATTAAAATAGTCTACGTGTAGACATAGGCGTGCGCACAAGGGGGCAAGGATGTCCGCAGATTTTTTTTTCCATGGAGGGACAAGCAGGATATTTTTCCATGGGGCATATTACCCCGATAATAGTCTTGCCCCGTCAAAAAACACCACTTGAATTTGAAATTATCGCATTAATGTAAATTACATGGCTGAAACCAAATTATACGGGTGAAATATATACTTTTATGTTGATATTCGATTTCTAAGGGGAGTTGTGGCCATCCTTGCCCCCCCCCCCACTTCAAGACGTCCATATCTCTCCTATATTATCGTACTTTCACCTAGAAATTTAGTGTTATTAAACGATATTATAATTTTAAAGAAAATTAAGTATTTTCAATCCGATTAAAGTTCAAAGCAACTGCGGAAGAAGAGGGTGAAGTGGCGCATCCACATGGGAGCAATGGGCATTGTCCGAAATGTAACCATGAAGGGCAACAAAATTGGGGGAACCATTATTCGACAAACAGATGCCCTGGTTTAAAGTTTTTAGGTACCAGGATGGATGAAATGCAATGTTCTGATATTGTAATATTGAATGTTGCAATATATATATATATATATATATATATATATATATATATATATATATATATATATATATATATATATATATATATATATATATATATATATGTATGTGTGTGTGTGGGGGGGGGGAAGGTGTAAAGGTAACTGTTGAAACGTTACTTCTGCTAAAAAGTAACTCTGTTACAGTTACTTGATTTTAAACGTACCTAGTCACAGTTACATTTCTTAAAAAAAGTAACTGTTACTTTTAACTAGTTACTTCTAAACACTGCTCGAAAGAACGTGACGCGCGGTAAGATTGTGATCGCGTGCACCGTATAAATCAGAAACACACACATTTTTGTTCGTACCAGCACGGACATCACAACAATGATTCCAGAAAGGGTTAAACTAGAGAATTCACTTCCTCAGACGAAACTGTCACAAACATGAGAAAGATTGCTCTAAAATTCTCTCGCTGTGTCCTCATCAATTGATATTACGAGGGTCACTATTTATATTTAGATCCTAAAAATGAAAAAACAGGAATTTGGCATTGAAAACTGCTTTATTGTGTTTCGAAGTATTCTCCTTTATGGTCAATACACTTTCGCATTCGTTCGAACCATTTGTCAAAGCAGTTTTTCCAATCTTCTTGAGACACCTCCATAATATGGTTTTTGAACGCATCAACGGCGTCTTCCGCCGACGAAAATCGTTGTCCACGCAATTTATTCTTGACATTCGGGAACAAGAAGAGGTCATTGGGTGCCAAATCAGGACTGTACGGCGGATGACCCATCAATTCGATTTTTTGACTGTTCATAAAGTCGGTTGTTAGACGAGATGTGTGACAGCTGGCATTGTCTTGATGAAGAATGATCCGACGGCGTTTGTTTGTTTTCCGTATTTGACCGAAGACCTCTGGCAAACAAATTGTTGTGTACCATTCAGAGTTGACCGTTCTACGTTCCTCTAAAGGCACAGTTGCCACATGACCAGTTTTCCCGAAAAAACAGGCGACCATTTGTTTCGATGTGCTTCGAGCGCGAACAACTTTTGTTGGATTGGGTTCATGTTGAAAACCCATACGGTCGACTGCTGTTTACGTTCCGGCTCATATGCATATATCCATGATTCGTCACCTGTTACAATCTTATATATGTCTTTTGAAGCACCACGATTGTATTTATTGAGCATTTGTTTGCACCAATTGACGCGAGCGTCTTTTTGAATTTTTGTCAAATTGTGTGGGATCCAACGAGAACATACCTTTCTCACAGCTAAATGATCATGTAATATTTTATATATGCTGGTGGAACTATGGTTGCCTCAATCTCACAGTATGTCACATGACGATCTTGCAGTATTACGTTTTGCACAGCATCAATGTTTTCTTGAACAACAACTGATTTTGGACGACCTTCGCGAATCTCGTCGGTGAGCGAAAGGCGGCCACGATTAAATTCGTTATACCAGCGTTTCACAGTGGCTAAGGATGGGGCTTCATCGCCAAATGTGGAAGAAAGTTGATCGATGCACTCTTGTGTTGATAATCCACGTCGAAAATCGTAAAAAATCATCGCACGAAAATGTTCACGAGTTAATTCCATTTTATTGTTGTCGCGCAATCTCCAAGGCAATATAAACAACGCAAATGAAGCTATTGACAAAACATTTGAAGTACGTTATGGTCAATAATGCCAGACGATTCCGTGCAAACGTCAAATCGCGCCTAACTTCAATCAGTGTTGCCAAGGCTCAAAATATAAATAGTGACCCTCGTATTGTCTCGTAACCAACATTCCCAAGATTTGATTTTCGGTCTCAACTTACTTCAGTGCATACTAAATCTAATCTCGATCAATGTATTTATGCTAAACTTGCTTTATTCTTTTACTGTCCGGTAAAGGATTGCTTCATTTTTTTTTGTAATGGCTTCGTCTAGTTCGCTGCTCTCTTCAGTGGCGTTGCATGAGCATTTCGAATGGGAACGCCCAGTCAGAAGGAAGTGTAGGCCTTTTTTTGCTTAAGAGTTTACTTATGAAATTAGCCGACATATGTATTGTCTATTTAAAATCACACTCTCATTGTGTTTATTACATTAAGTCAGCCGGGTTCCGAAAAAACATGATCCATGCTTGTTTTATCTAGAAAATAAGATGCCTCAGTGTGAAACAAATGCTTGGGGCACTGATGTTTTATATCATTTTTAATTAGATTGCTCAAGCCAGAAACACCGTACACCATTCGGAGTATTTTGCTCCGCACTTAAAACATGTGTAGCAAAACAGTATTTTATAATCAAGGAAACCTTTCGGCATGACGAAAGTAATTAAAAAAACCTACCTGAAACACAAGCGCCTCTAGAACAACAGTAGACTTCATTGTTGTGGATGATACAATTATTGATTGATTTGGTTTATTTTACTTCGATTTCTACCGCTTTTGGCTAACCGCAAATATGAATATGAGTGATGATATTAATGAATTTGATGAAGAGACACTCACAAAGAACAAACATACGTAGGCCGGGATTCGAACCGGAAACCTCTGGTGTTTTAGCGCGCTGTGCAAAACACTTTGACACGAAGGTGGGTGGATGATCCAACAATCGTACACTCTACTGACGTAACAGTGCCTATTAGTAATTCAGAGTTTCAGACCACTGTTTATTGCATCTTGAGAATGCTTATAAACATTTTAAAATAATTTTGTCAAGAAATCATACGATGTTAAGAGTTTTGAAACGAATGCTAAACATTTCCACTGGCACAATATTAGGCAGTAAGATACTACTAACGAAAAAAATAATTTAAAAGAAATAGTTTTGCGGGTTAGGTGGTAGAGCAGCCACAGGCTGAACTTCTACCACGAGGACTTTATCAACTTGTTTGACAAAAACTGTTTTGTTCTTTTAGTATTTAATGCACTTCACTGTTCTTGCGATAAATTACACAATGTAGTGGTCATTAAAGATACGCCAGTCAATATTGCGTATTGTAGCATCACACAGCATAAGCAGAGGCACATGGGCACGAGCGCGAAAAACCGGGTAGGAATTCTACTTCTGTCGTCTGCATCTTAAATCGGAAGGCAGGAAAGGTCACATGACCCCTAGAACCAATCAGGTGCTCCGTACGCCCGCGTATGGCGGGAGCATTTCGCCCGTGCTGTAGAGATCCAAGCCACAAGCTTTTCCTCCTTCTCTTTGCCTCCAGGCAGGCATGGTCCTGTACGCCAAACCTAGCCGGCGTCCGGCAAGCAGAGACATTAGAGATACGCTACAACGAGAGCTGTTAGTGGAGCGTTGTAGACGGATCGAGAAAATAGCTTTTATAATGCCATAATGGTCAAACATGTAGGCCTATATAATTAGTCACGTTTTACTTTATATTTACAACATTTACGCATTTTTAAAATTTTAAATCAGGGAACGCCGGGCGTATGGGAGTTGGTGCTTTTTTGGTGAGGGTACGATATTATATATGTGTTTGTGTGTGTGGGGGGGGGGGGTGTAAAATATCCGTGTTTTTCTGTTTTCTAACATCTAATCATACATTCTGTTTACATATTGTGCTATTTTGTGGTGATCCGATTTGCACCACTCTTTATGATCCGATTTAAAGGATTAGTATACGAACTGTTAAGTACCTCCTACACTAGCAACAGCAACAATGACCATGGAAAAGTTAATGATATCGTATTTGTGTAGTATTCCTCCCATTTATAACACACAAACATCAACAACTATTCCAACAATGCTTACCTTATGAGCTGAAACAAGTACTAAATAAATATTTCACAGCATTCAAAACACACAATGGCTCACGTTAATGGTATGTTTCGAATCGCTTTGTCACAATGAATATAGAGTGAACATTGTACCCTTCCGCTACTGTCTGCACGAGGCATGGGGTCACTCAGTGAGAATAGTAAAATACATCACCACGCCATATGTTCTGCGCTGGAGACAGTAAACCTTAGGGCGATTCGGTTTGCAGGCCGATCCGATTTTGAGGACTCCACTCTAAAACTTATAAAAATATATAAAAACCTTTAAATAGGCTTGATTTAGGCGCATAAACCTAAAATAGGTTCTGACAGCAAAATAGGTACTTTTAGATATTATAAAACTTCATGCGTTTTTTTAACGAAACGCTGACATAACTTATTATGTCTTACATACCTGCAAAAAAAATAGGTTTAAAACTAAAATCACACAAAACTGATACAAATTAAAAATAAACTTTTCTGGGTGATTAGATCCTGCGAATGTGTTGCGCAACATTTATAAGGAGCCTGTAATATACCAAAATGCCGGCAAAGTATCGATCGGTATCGGTAAAGAGAGAGAGAGAGAGAGAGAGAGAGAGAGAAAGAGAGAAATCTTACAAGCCACGACAACCGAAGCAGAGTGCATCTGGAAATTAATCCAACCCCTCTTAGCTAAGTTCAACCAATAACAATTTGCACATTGTCCGTGTTTGAATCCCAATCAAGACCTTGCCTTTTCCGTATTTTTGTCGTTTCATTGTTCATTGTAATAAGAAAACGATGCAAAATAAGAAAAAAAATATAAATGCCAATCTGAAATTATAATATTACTATTTATCGCATAAAAACTGACAGAAGGATACCCAATATAAAAATCAAGGAAAGGTATACTTGCAATGATGTATTTTCATTCTTTCGTTTTACATTGAAACACCTAAATATTAGAATTTCCGCCTCCAACGAAGATCATGTTTTTGAAGAGCAATGAACAAAATCAAGCTTAGACAAACACGCTTCCATTCGCCAATGCTGCGTCGTATCTTTACTTAATGGCACAATTCTTCAATCAGAAACGGTGTAGGAGACAGACCCAAACAGAAACTACATTTCTGATAATGCAGTGTCGCAGAATAATTGCATCCCATTGTTCACACGGGAAAGGATTTTACGCTACATTTATCTCCCGGCTCTCCACGGACACGGTTTCACACATTTTCTCCGTTTTTTTTACAGCAGGAGGACGGAGGGAAGAGGGAGGATTTATTGCTGTTAGGTAGTGACTGAGGAGGGTATAATTTTATTGTACCCTTCTATCTTTGTGAATAATGCTGGTGTATATCAGTAATATTCATTCAAGCCTAAATTTTTCTGTATTTATATTTTGTAAGCATTAAACACGTAGTTACAAGTACTTTGTTTTACGTGTAAGTCCACTTCATGCACAGTAAGGCTAATCGGGACTGGACCTACAATTATATATATATAAAATTTTGCAACACCCTGTATATATATATATATATATATATATATATATATATATATATGTATACACACACACACACACACATAGACACAGACACACATTAACACACACACACACACACACACAAACACACCAGATAGTCATAATTAAATTTCCATTACTCAGAACCCTGTCAAGCCCGTTCGGAGCATCGCATTGTTGTGAAACTTGGTTCAGAGTCTATGGAGATCATGCGGAAGCGAATGATGACGAAAAAAATAGTTAACATTTTCACCACCAGGTGCAAATGTAGCGCTGAAATCTGATGCATAGTGAATAACATCCTGCTGTTGAATCATTGATCATGCTGTCTTACAGTTATGAAAGGTCAGTAACCTAAACAGTTCCCATATTGAACATTTCTGTACTGACATAATCTAAAAATGGAGTTTTGCATGTTCGATTTGTGGTTGTTATTTCAACGCCATATTTTCACTTGTTGGTGATAATTTCAACAATTTCTTTTTCATCAACATTCACTGTCCCATGATGTCCATAGCCTCTATACAGAGTTTCACGGCAAATCCGATAATTACATTAAAAAAAAAATCAAAGATAAAAAACCTTAATGTGGTAAGTTCCCAATCTGGAGCCTGTGTGTCTTCTAAAATAATTAGCAGAATTATTTTTTTAAAAATGGCGCAGTTAGCAGCATGGAACTAAACAGCATATCGTGATGTAAGATAATTTCAACTGTGATTATAAGAATAACAACAAATGCATCTCTTCTATGTAATACGGAGAACTTGTCTACGAAATACTTTTCTTTTATTTGATACCGCTTATTATAAATGATTTATCAATACTTAAGGTATGGGTTCGTCAAAATTCCAAAAAGCACTCGGTTGAGACGCAGAGTAATATACTTGTAAAATTCCCACTCTGGATATTGATGAAGTTTGGGGAAAATTTTAAAAAATTCACATTGATTGATTGATTTGGTTTTCATTCACTTTTGTCTAATCGCAAAAACGAGGACGAGTGACCATATGATATCATAAAATTCCCAAAGTACACACATGTCCAGGCCGGGATTCAAACATGGGACCCCTGGCGTCCTAGTGCGCTCGCCACGGAAGTCGACGAATAAGTTCACTTGTTCATAAATGGCTTATGAAGTAGAAATTGCTACGCGTATTGCAAAATGAGACAATAAGTGTGTTACGTTTCCTCGCCAAGGGAAACCATACAAATTGTTTGCCTCTTGGAAAGTTGTAAGTAAATTAACGCTGTTTGTTCAAAAAAAAAAAAATGATTGGCCAATGAACTCTCATTTCCATTTCTAAGGAATTTACGGAATTTCGCTAACTTTAAACTTTTCTATGTAAGAAATATAATACAATGATGTTGTCCACCTATTGAATTCAATGAATGAATGAATCAACATTTTTGGTTGTGTCGGCACCGGCTGCGTGGCGTGCATGTAACCGGTGTTACCGCAGGTAACAGCAAAATGTAAAGAATTAAAAATGTTGCTTCAATAATAAGACAACATTGTCAAATACGTTAACCAATAGAGTTGCCGTCGAGTAGATATTGCAGATGACATTTTTTCTGTAGCCGACAGAAGAGACCTTTCCGCTACCATCAAGAGGTAAGAAGAGGAGAAGACGCCAATGCAAGGGAAGAGCGGGAAAAAACTTTGGGGCAAGTGTGCTCTGGGGTTATCCATATGCCTGTTTAGGGGCCCAGTTACCGGTGAGGCATGCCGGACACAGGCCAGTGTTGTCACATTGGATTGACAGAAAAGAAGCTAAATCCCGCTTAAAATGGGGATACTATTTCTGTGAAGCAACTAGAGGTAGACTGCAAAAGAAAGGCTGGATTTAACTATAAATGAGACGAGTTAAGTATTAGACGAATAGATAGTCCCTTGGTGTGATTCGTGATTTGGACAAACCTTGCTCCAAAATACTAAGTTGGCAACAGTAGAACGTACAGCTGGGCTTCCCTTCCACATTGACTGTCACTGGAGGAGGGGAGTTCTGTCGTCTGCTCACCACACAAACGTCAAACTGACCCGAGAAAGTGTGGTTCTTCTTCATTCCCTTGCCATCTCATTGCAAAGAAACAGAGACAGATGAAGAATTGACAAGGGTCAACTGCTATTCATTGGATTTTCGCGGTATCTGCTTCATGAGGGGTAATTGTTTCTAGGAGTGTTTGTGGCTAAATCACTGTGCGGATTGCAAAAAAAATAACGAGATGAACAAAAATCTAGATCAAAGATATGTTTTCTTTCGGGGACGGGGGGATGGGGGGGGGGGGGGGCTGATAACGTTTAGCAGGCAAAATTGTCGTACTGATGGCCGGTAACACTTTTGAAAAAGTCACACCACGCCACTGGTCGGCACATATGATCATTTTACACACTTCAAAGTACACCAGGAAATATTCTCTTATCTCAAAATCTTAACTTAAAGTTTAAAAGAGAGATCCTTGAGAAAAGTTAAAAGTGGATAGTTGTAATGGGACCTGCACAGGATACACACAACACATTATTAAGGTAAGGATACGCACAGTGCCGGATCTACAAGTCTTGCCCCCCCCCCCCCACCTCGCAAAATATTGCCAAGCTCCCCCTCACACACACACACACACATTATATAGATAGATAGATAGATAGATAGATAGATAGATAGTGTATGTGTGTGGTGTGTGTGTGTGTGTGTGTGTGTGCAATTCTTGATCTCATGTTGACAAAGTCACATCAAGGGCCTACAGGGTGATTCAAAGTCCCTTAACACCCGCTATATAAAGTAAAGGAGTTAGGTTGGGTACAATTGGTCATGATAGAAACAGGTTAGGCTTAGGGGGAACCACATTGGTGTGTTCCAAACGGACATCCGCCATATTAAATTCAACTCAAATCTTTAAAAAAGAAGGGGTTGATGTGATTATATATATATATATATATATATATATATACACACACACTGTTTTCTCGCACGTGGAAAATTATACATTTGTTACAATCATGCAGTCATAATTTTTTCTTGATTAAAGATAGGTTAAAGAAACATTCACTACTGCATTTCTCGTGAAATTATAGACTGATTTCATTGTAGTCTGTCTGCAACGCGGGAAACCCGGGGTGGGTGATCTAAGGTCGAATTTTTTACGGCTTTATCCTCGCATAAAGCGACTCTAGGGTCCACCCAGTCTCAAATCAAATGGTACGAGGGGAGAGGGGTAAAGGCGGCCGAAGTGTGGTCGACATCGCAAGATGGTCAACATCGATAATATGTGAGGCCCTACCAGAATATTTCCTAATCGTGCCTTCATAGCACGGTGCCATGCACAGGGAACTTTACTTTTACCTGTATATATTGCATTCGTTCCTGTACCCCTGAGTAACTACGTTTATTCTTTACATACGCATATACGAACCCTCTACTATGTCAATGGCTCAGGGACCCCTAAAGGCTTACTTGTCCCCACTCCCCCCACCAAGGGCCGGATTAAGACAAATTTGGGCCTGATGCTTGAAATCTTCGGTGAAAAATAAACATAACGACGTTATAGTTACGTCACAGCGCAAAGAATAATAGTAACTGTATATTAAGTAACGCTGTGTCTAGGCGTCCGAAATTGGGTCTCCAAATTTCATTCTAAGATTTATTTTCAGGTTAATATTGCAAAAGAAAACTGTTCAGCTTTCGGAAAATTCTCGTCTGTTTTCTTCTTGGCCTATTTCAGGAATGGGCCTAATGCTGTGGCATCAATAGCACCCACCTTAATCCTGCTCCCCCGCACTGCGGGGTTTTTCGGCTTGGCACTTCTAGAAAATATATCTACTTATTTTAAAATTAATTATGTACGGAATATACTTAAAGTTGTTTGCTACATGCTAATGCTATATGCTTGTACGATAAGTATGCAGAGATAGGGATAATCATTTTTGGTTATTTTTAATCATCAACATGATATAGAATAGACCTAGTAAGATTCCCTATAGCTCTACTGCAGCGATATATTGGTATTTTATGCACTGTAGTCCAGTGGCGGAACCACAGGGGCGCAGGATGGGGAAATTGTCCCCCCTATCCTTCGACGGAAGTCAATTATAAGGGGCAAGGAGGACAAACATTGAAGGTCAAGCGCATCTGCAAGGGGGCATAGAGGAAAATTGCCCCCTTCGATTTCAAATTTTATGCAAATAAAAGTACATTTTGTAAAATTGTCTTACTCGCTTAGCTCGCAAAGCCCGCATTTCTCAGTTTCGTCAAGTTCAGAGCTGTAGCTAGGTGGCGGCGCGAGTCGGCCATGGGCGCAGAATGATCTAAATGAAAAAAGTTGTGAAAGAGAGAATGCCTTGGCGCTCCTTGATATTATTTGCACCCTATTAGAGGCAAATAGCGGGGGGGCATTGACGGCCAAGGACACCTGCAGGGGGGCACAGACGAGCAATTGCCCTCTTCTATTTCAAATTTTATGCAAATTAAAATACATTACGTAAAATTTTCTTGCTCCCTTCGCTGGCAATGTGATTGTTTTATGTAATGAAATGTATTTAAATAATATGTGTTGTATTTATGTATTGAATAAACTTTCAATACGTAGACAATTAATGTTAGCACATATATATATATAGCTCCATGTTGCATATGTGTAAAACATGAAAAATTGTACATGTTATATGTTCAAAAGGAATTATCTTTGGAATGCATTTATCATTCATTTCCTGCCATTCAAAAATAAAGTTTGTGTTCTCAGAGGTGCCCATCCACCCCAAGACGAATGGCACATCCCCCCGAAAATCATGTCATGCGACCCCCCAAATCATATATTTCACACCCTTAAACCATATCGTACTCCCCACAAAGTATTTAATTACGAGAGCGTGTCTACCGAAAGTATTTTTTCTTACTTTTCCTGAACACTATACTTGATCTACCCCTCCTCCCTGAACAGGGATGCTAATCACTCAAGACCGCCCCCAAAATCGTCCAACATAATCGAGAATATCGCTTGTCTTGTAATGCAGCTATAGTATAAAACTTCACATTCACCTCAGTAAAGCGCCAAGTACGCATTCTCGCAACACAAGATCGCGAGCGAAGCGAGCAAAAATAAAATTTCATCCATTTCTTTGCAGGCGCTCAAGAATGTTAATTTAATGGGGGTGTCAATACTTCCTTAAGATCCTGAGACATTTAGTCTTTTCCAGCTTCTCTCTTGACACGTTCGGGGTAGAAAATGTGTGGATACCATATCGCTAAATACGTACAGTCTCCAAGATTTAATATTCGAACTCTCTCCTCACTACAGAAATCCCTTGACAATCTAAAATTTAACACATTATCAAGAGCTTCATATCTTTCCCCTTCAAATTTAATATTCAAGATTACCACTGAAATTTCCATGCCAATTTTAGACTTACTGTTGATATTGAAGACTGGATATTGCCTCCTCCAAATATTTAATTCTGTCTTCACACCAGAATTTCCGCAACAGTCTAAGAGAATAGTAATAGGCTACACAAGAATTGGATACCCCCTCAATTTAATGCTCAATCCCCCTCTAACTAAAATACCCGCCATTAATCTAAGACCTACAGTTGTATACTGTACCTACCCAAAAAATATAATTCAGAATCCCCCCTACAACCCATGTGTCAATTAAGGCCTAATATGTAAGAATTGGATATTTCTCGCCCCCTTTCGATAATACCCTTAAACACTTTTCTTTCTTCATCTAATGGATTAAATATGGTGCATTTAAGATGTAAAATTTTTACATATATTTTGGAAAAATGTATAAATGTTGCATTTTATATTATTTGAAGGGAAAATATCACCCCCCAAAAAATCTCGATGGCGTAGCCTGCGCCATAATTCGCCCCTGTCGGCATTCCTGTATGTGTGCTTGTTATCCATTATTAGCTAATGTGAAATTGACGGTGTTGAAAAAATATTTCAAATCGTTTGTTCCAAAGAAATGCTTTAGCACACATTTCTACCGCCTCTTTGTGTAATTTATGAGGATAATAACTATAATAATAATAATAATAACAATAATAATTATAATGATAATAATGTCATTATTATTATTGTTGTTATTATTATCATTAATACTATTTTAGCCTATTATTATTATTGATTTTGTTCTTGGTACGTTTATCCTGGTACTTGCCCCCCCCCAGACTATAATTCGCGGTTGCGCCTCTGTGTAGGAAAGATAACCCAAGTTGTTTTCCACCTCAAAAGTTGAATGTTAAGTCTAGTTGAAGGTAATTCATATGTTCGTATTTCAACAACACAATTTTCAACATCCTGCAGCAAGTAAAATCGGAAACTTCTGTCTGACAATAAATTGACATTCCGCTCACTAAAATCATTTCCTGTCTTACTATTTTTTGAATGTTGTTTTAAGTCCACCTTGTGCACAAATAGGCTAATCGGTACTGGACCTATTGTTTAAAGTAGGAACCGAACCACTGTACAATGTGCCTCCACCGTATATCGAATCCCGAGATCCCTTAGTATTCATGGAATATAATTCAAGTTGATGGTGTCTGTCACGTTGCACGTTAAGTGGGACGGGGTGGGGACAGGACCGGCATGAAGATACGAAATATACAAATGGAAGGGAGCAGTGTATGGTACTGTGGATTTTAGGAATATTACAGATCATACGTGCCAGGTGTAGGATAGAAAAGCTAGCAAAACATTCTTCAAGATAGCATCGTGCCACATGTGTTTACAAGTCAGAAAGCATAGGAACAAACTATTCCTCACAGTTTCCACCAGGTTGCTGTGGCATTCTCTGCCATTTCCCCCCCAAAGAATGGCTATTTTGATACACGAAAGTGCATCGGCGGTTGTCTCAAAAATGAATTGTCACTGCCTTTGTACGATAACCATTCATCACTCTGCCGTCTATACTCTGTTTCGGTTATCTCTGGAGCAAGGGAAGACAAGTCGCTGCGCAAGTAGTGACACGAGACGGCTCCATCAATGAACACGTGAGAGGGAACGTGATTGCTTGGAGGGGGAGCGACCGCAGTTACCAGGCTTCCCAGCTGCGTGTACTGCTTCGCTTTGCCCACTCGATTCTTTGAGAGAAAATATATTTGCAACGACTTATGCCACAGTCCTCGTGTATTATATATATATATATATATATATATATATACGTATATATATATATATATATATATGTATACACACACACACACACACATATATATATGTGTGTGTGAGGGGGGGTGGGGGGTGGTAATGCTGGAGCAAAAGTCACTTTGAAAATTACAAAATCATTATATTTTCTGTGATACTTACTTACATGATTATAATTTCTATGTGTTTTCTGCATTAACGCGTATCTGGACACACAAGAAGACAGCTCTCCTAGTTAACATACAATGAGATGCATACATAACAGTACCTTTCGATTCAAATTGGCGCTGTAGATTCTACGGACGGTGCATTAGACTGGAAACTTTTTCTCCAGTGTTTTCGTGCAGCAGTTACAGCAGAACATGTTTTCAAAGCGAAAAGTCAATAGTTTTGGGCGAAAATCATGTAACGCGATTTAAACTGAACTGCTGCACTCGGCGGAAGAACCTAATTTTTTCTTTTAGTTCCTTACCAATGACTGTGCCAGAAAGAAACAAAAAAAGCGTGGATAGGAAATTTGAATAAGAGGGAAAAACTTAGAGATGGACCACAAAAGAATAAGAGCTGAAATGTATGAGACAGTTGTCATGGGAACTATTACGTAAGAATCACACTACACCCCCCCACCTCCCACGGAGAGAGGGGGAGAGAGAGAGAGAGAAAAAAAAAAAAAGAGACGTATTGTATTAACCCGGAAGATGAAAACAAGTTTTGGTATTCGCTATTATGTCACAAAAAATAATCTTCTGGATAATGGAATACAATTTTCTCGAAGTCTTAAATACAATTGAATTCATATGTTGCATCAGTAAGCGTATATGTTTATTTAAAAGTGAAAGAAGTTGGGGGAATTAAAATTATTTTATTAAATTGATCATTTAAAATTCATTCCGCGAAGTTTTCGATTGCCCCTCGTATGTTTACCTGTAACTAGATTGTGGAAAACAATTTAAAATGTACTGTATATTACACAAGGGAACTTTTGAAAGCATTCTCGGAAATCCTTTAGTTGGAGGAGAGGGTACCTTCCCCTAGCCCAGATCTACTTACGTAAATTTTGATAAGTGATAAAAAATATCTGAATTTCGAAACCACATTCAGAAACCTCTCCACGTTCATTAATGGGATTACATCCTCGTCTATCACAAAAGAGCACTGGAATATCGGATGCCAGTCATTGCATGCCATTCGATTACAATGGCTTAATTCCGAGAACGTTCTGAATCTGCTTTGTATAAATAGGAGGGTAACAGTGGATAGGGGATTTGAAAAAGAGGAAAACAAACTTAGAGATGGACCAGAAAAGAATAGGAGCTGAGATGTATGAGGCAGTTGTCATGGGAACTATTACGTAAGAATCATTAAAAAGAGTAAAGGAGGTGAAATATTATATTCTGGGTAGATATCATTTTCTTATCTTCGTGAATGTAAAAAATATGAGTTTTTTATGGTTGGGATTTTGGAAACAAGGTTAATTGGTTATCTGAAAAAAAAATCAGAATTTACACCTGTCAGCATTAATAACTACGTGGGTCGTTCAATATATAAGTTTCCGTATGCTGTAAAAAAAATATTTTTAAGATACATTAGAAAACTATACATACATGTGTAGGAGGATCCTTCCTCACTTCTCCACATAATCCCCATAGAGATTCAGGCATTTGTACCACCGTTGCACCAATATGTCCATACCCTTTGCAAGAAAATCAGGGCTCTGGCTATTGAGCACTATTCTCACATTACGCTTGACTTCTTCATCTGTTTCGAAACGGTAACCTTGCAATTCAGACTTTAACACCGGAAAAAGATGGAAATCACTCCGCGTTAAATCGGTGCTGTATGACAGCCGTTCCCATCCCAATTCTTCAATTTCGTGTTGTGTTTGCACTGCTGAGTGGGGGCGAGCGTTATCGTCAAGAAGAATGACACCAGCTGACAGGAGACCTGGTCGCTTATGTCGAATTGCATTTTTCAGTTTATCCAATGTTTGACAATAACGGTCAGCATTAATTGTTGTTCTTCCTCGTTCCAAAAAGTCCATAAGCAGAACACCCTTAGCATCCATGCTTCTGAACTCCTAATGACGCGAGCCCGCGTTTTCCGAACAAGGATTTACTTTTTGCCCTTGAACGCATGCGCCTGCACGTCTGATAACGAATCGATTGTTGTTCCTTGTAGACGAAGGATGGCGCTTGTCAACCATGTGGTTTTTTTTAATGGCATTGCTTTATACAATATTTTATAGCACAGGGAAACTTATATATTGAACGTCCCTAGTATGTAAGTAATTTTCAAACAATTATTATTATAATATTCAAGACTGAGGTAAGTACAATAGCATTAAATAGCTCTTTGATCCGACCTTCGTTGCGGAGTGGCTATCTGAACGCGCTACGGATGCTGAGGTCCCATGTTCGAGTCCCGGTTAGGGCATGGATGTTCTTGTTTGTCTCATTGATAAAGTTGAAAATTGATTAGAACCAATTGTGTGAAATCGCCGAGGAGGGAACTCGAGATGTCACTAAAGGGTTGGGGGTGGGGGAAGCGTGACTGAGCGTACAGTGAGCAGGTGGTTCTAAAAATTCCGTACCGGCGATATGAGTCCCGAAGCTGAGGATGGTCGTGGGCGGCCATCATAAGTTGACAATGAACAACTGAAGGCGATAATCGAAGTTGAGCCACTCAAAATAACACGGGAATTTCAGAAAGAACCCGCCGTTAAAAAATCGACCATTGTTTGTCGTTTGAAACAAATTGGAAAGATGAAGGAGTGTTTCAAAAGTCGCGCAACCCAAATTTTGAAAAATTATATCACGAAAACTGTAAGAGATATTTACACCGAGATTGCTGCATTATAAAGCCTCAACCATGGAGATATATTTCGTTGCTTAACATTATCAATTTATTCCATACAGAAAATTAAGTAAATTAATTACTGGCGGAAGGCAGCGTTAACATTTTTTTCAGAAATGCACTTTTGATTGAGAAAACTATGTAAGAAATTATCGGAGAGTCATGATTAGACGTCTGATGAATGATACAATGTCAGCCTCTCATTTGCAATCAATAATGATCGTATGCTGCATTTGATGGATTTATGACTGGCAATTTTACGGGTCAAGTAAAAAAGTGCCATTTTTGGAACATATCTCCGTAGCTGGCAACACTAGCAGGTCGACATTTTGTCACCAGACGCACGCAATAGGTGCCTAAGTATTGCCCATACATTTGCGTGAAAAATCAAAATCCTAATTTTGCACCGAAATTTGACTTTTAAGTGTAAATTTTCACGCACCTGGAAAAACAGCTGACGAGAGCTTGTTACGAAATGGTAAGAGTTAGTCATTAATGCGGCTACTACACGTCTACTCCTTTATTATGATTACAATTTGGACATTAAGTGTTCCGATTAAATCACTAAACTAAGACTATCACTGGGTTAATAAATTTGTTATAATTTATCCAAATAAAAGCAATTACAATATTTTATAAACATTCTTAATTTGCTGAAAACATCTGACAATTGATCTTCAACAGTAAATATCAACCCTTAACAATATGTGGGATAATTTGTTGTTTAATATTATTGATTGTTATCAAGTCGGAAAACAGAAACAGTCTGACAAGAATAGTAAACACCCCCACCGCTGCGACTCCAGAGTTGCCGGGTTCGAATCCTGGTCTGGACATGAGTGTTAGTGGGTGTCCATTCATCAATTTCATCGTATCATCACTCATCCCATCTTCGCAAATTAGCCAAAAAGTGGCACAAGAAGCGTAGTAAAATCAATCAATGATCAATAGTAAACGGAAGTTCTTTTTCAATGGAGTGGTACCTCGTGGAACGCATGAGGATTTACAGCGGACCATGTTCTACTGTTTTGGCTCTTAACATAACCATTCAAATGGAACCAAGCTTTATCAGTGGATACAACGCAATCAAGAATTTTGATGCCATTTTCTTCAAAGAGAGATGGAAATCATCTGCAGTACATTAAGCGTTTATCCTTATGAAGGTTTCGCAGTTCTAGTAGGGTAGTTTTCTTCACATCCCTAAGAGCATTGGAAAGTGAAAAGACCGCCTGGGACGCAAGTTTCCTCAGGTTTTTGGTTGGAGATTGTTACGAACGTGAACGCACATCCCCCACTGCGGTAAGGGTTAAAAACGATTGGCGATCACTTTGTGTTTTGTCACATGCACTTCCGGTTTTTCAAAATCGACTCACTAGTCGTAAAACAGTTGCTTTGTGAGGTATAGATGAAGGAGGGTATTTTCTTGGAAAACCTCTTGCACATGTGTGCAAGAATGAGTGGTAAAATGCTCTTCAACAATGCACACACACATTTCTCCAATGAATTCGCACCCATGCTAAATTAATCGAACATTGTAGCGGTGAAGCGTAAGCGAAGAAAATCCAGGTTATCCAGGGGCAGCCTAGGATTCTCTCAAGAGTCCAATTTCGGTACAAAATCAGGATTTATGATTTTTCACGTAAATGTATGGGCAGTGCTTACGCATCTATTGCGTGCGTCTGGTGACAAAATTTCGACCTGCTAATGTTGCCAGCTACGGAGATATGTCCCAAAAATGGCACTTTTTTACTCGACCCATAAAACTGCCAGTCATAAATCCATCAATTGCTGCACATGATCATTATTGGTTGCAAATTAGAGATTGACATGGCATTAGTCATCAGACGTCTAATTATGACACACACACACACACACTCTCCAATAATAATTTCTTACATAGTTTTATCACTCAAAAGTGCATTTCTGGAAACATTTTAACACTGCCTTTCGCCAGTAACTAATTTACTTAATTTTCTGTATGGAATAAATTGAAAATGTAAGCATTGAAACATATCTCTGTAGATGAGACTTTATAATGCAGTAAATTCGGTGTAAATATCTCTTACAGTTTTGTGATATGAATTGTCAAAGTTTGGGTTGCGCGACTTTTGAAACACTGTAGATATAAGTGGGTGCCTCACGAATTGAACGAGACCCCGAAAATAAGCAACTACAACTATCTGAATCGGGGCGAAACTATCACAGCAGAGAAGTATTGTCAAGAAATCGATGAAATGAACCGAAAACTTCAGCGTATGTGTCAATAGAAAAGACCCAATTCGTTTGCATGATAACGCTGGACCGCACGTCGCACAACCAACGCTGTAGAAGGTGAACGAATTGGGCTATGGAACTTACTCTACCTCACCCACCATACTCACCGGACCTCTCACCAACCGACTACCACTTCTTTGTCCGTGGGAAGTGCTCTTCTTGCAGCACTCTACGAGGAAACATGTATTGAGCTTAAGCAGAAGAAGACAAAAAATGCCGATACCTTACACTCTTCCTCCACAGTCACCTAGTTTCTATAAACTTTTTCAGGTGGTAGAAATCAATTCCTTGGGCATGGAGAATCTAGGAACTCACAAGTTACGAGCTCAGATAGTTGACGGCGTGATTACTGCGCGTCGTAATTCCTCCCTCGTGTGCAATTCCCCTGACAATCATTCAACACGATTCACTGGTCTTCTGTGATGGACGTGTATGGCTGCTGTTGCCACTCCACTCCAGTCAAATCTGAACTGCTATTGGCACCACTTCACTAAGGCTGGACGCGACATTGCCTTTGCCCCACACACAGCCGGCATTTCACGATAAATCTAGGAATAATCGAGACAATCCGCCCACAGGAATCGTTCTGCTCCTCTTATTTCGAGCTTGGAGTCACGTTCCAGCTGACGAGCCATCTGTTACCACTACGACAGCATGGGATCATTACCAAGGAACCATTGATGTGAACTTCATTCCACGCATGCGCCACATTTATTGTGCAAATCTGCCAAGATATGGTGTAACCTAATTTTTTATTCATCTTCGTATATTGCAGATAAAATAGACATCGAAAATTGTTGTTTAAATTACCTTCCAGATCAATGACGTGACAAAATTGAGTTTTAGATGCTTGATTGATTGATTGAGTTGTGTTTTAACTTTTAAGTCCACTTTATACGCAGTAAGGCATATTGGGACTGTTCCTACAGTTTAAAGTAGGTTCCGAACCACTATATGCCTCCACCGGGTATAGAACCTGGGACTTCTTGATTACAAGGCGACGACGGAGTTTTAGAAGCATCTTCTTGTTATCTCATGTAGCCTATATCTAGAGTGGCTGTTATTTCAAATTCCCACACATAGCGTTGTATATAATATACGACATTTGCAGACTACATATCAGTTCATTGTAACCTACAGCTTGCAAATCAACTAGGAATTTGACATAACCTCTAACAATGGATGCGACAAATTGTATAAGATTCAGTAGCGTCTCCAGAAGAGTTTCGTTCGTGTAGACTCAGTGATGGACGAATTATACAGTTTGCATGGCGTGTATAGTAAGATTCCATTTCTCTCTATTTCCATCTTTCTCTCTCTCTCTCTCCATCTTTCTCTCTCTTTCTCTTTCCATCTATTTATATTTCTTTTTTGTCTTTCTTGGTCTCCACATTTCTAGCTTCTTACTAGTTTTTCCTCGTTTCTCTCTTTCTCACTCTCTCCTCCCTTCCGTTTCTATCTTTCTCACTCTCTTTCGTTCCACGTTTCTATCTTTCTCACTCTCTCCTCCCTTCCACGCTTCTATCTTTCTCGCTCTCTCCTTCTTTCCACGTTTCTATTTTTCACACTTTCTCCTCCCTTCCACGTTTCTATCTTTCTCACTCCCTCCTCCCTTCTACGTTTCTAGCTTTCTCACTCTCTCTTTCGTTCCACGTTTCTATCTTTCTCACTCTCTCCTTCTTTCTATGTCTCTATCTTTCTCACTCTCTCCTTCATTCCACGTTTCTATCTTTCTCACTCTCTCCTCCCTTCCACGTTTCTATCTTTCTCACTCTCTCTTTCGTTCCCCGTTTCTATCTTTCTCACTCTTTCTTTTCACATTTGTACTTCCTTGTTCTCCCTATCTTTTCACGTTTATAACTTTCTTATTCTCTCTTTCTTCTCGCAAATCTAGCTTTCTTAATCTCTCTCTTTATCTGCGCGTTTCTATCTTTTTTATTCTCACTCTATTTCCGCGTTGCTATCGTTCTTATACTCTCTCATTCTTACGCGCGTTTCACAATCTTTTTTATTCTATCTTTCTTTCCGCATTTAGGCTTCCCTTACTGTCTCTTTCTTTCAACTTTTATACCTTTGATACTACCTCGATTGCTCTTTTTTCTTACTGTTTCTATTTCTCATATCCCTTTATTCTTTCTATTTCATTATCTTTCTTCTTTTGTATCTCTATCTCTTTTTACCTATCCTTCTCTCCTCCCCTTTCCTCCTACATTTCTGTCGCTCAGTATTTCGTGGTCTCTCCCTTTGTTTCTTTCCTTCCTCTACTTCTCAATCACCTTCCCTATTTTTGTATCGCTTTCTTGTTACTTCTTTCCCTGTGCGTGTAATTCTTGCCCTATTATATATTTCTGAGAATTGCTCTTGTAGCCTATTTTGGTGGGCTATAGCCCTGTGACGGCGTCCCTGCAAATGTTACTTGACTTGAAACTTTCGTGGGCAGGGATTAGATAAATTTATAAGGAGTGGTTCTTTCAATGTTCAATTAATTCATTCATATTGACATCAGAGTAATGAATTTCATCTTGATAAATTAATGTTTACAAAACAGGGCAAGGAAAGAACTTGTTTCGAAATCCTTACTTAACCACAGAATTTTCTCAGGTAAAGGACAGAACGTTCTTTAAACTTTTCCTCCAACTGCTGCATTGTAAGTTTTCCTCTGTGGTAAGGCTTCCTTCCTTCTTCAAAATTTCTCAAAATCAACTTCGTCTCGAGGTGACAAATTTTCTTTTTAAAGAACTCAGTCTTCGAAAACTCATAACTGGAAACCTTTAACAACAGCTTTATGAGAAATAAGTTCCTGGAAAAGATCGCGAGTGAGGTTGCAACATTGTTTTAGTGGCCACCGCCTGTGTATTCACTATATGGGACTTATATAAATGTATTTGGGAGACATCACAATTTCGGAATAGTTCTTCCGAAATTGTTGTTACACTTTACCAATCTAACACTTTCAGGAAGTGCTACACCTATATTATCGTGAATATAATTCTATATTGTTCCATTTAATTGATTAATTGATTGATTTTACTTTGCTTTTCTGCCGCTTTTGGCTAATCGCGATGATGAGGATGAGTGGATGAGATGAAATTGATGAAGGGACACTCACATTCACACATACAGGGTGATTCTAAAGGTATAGTACAAACGAAAACCACAGATACCTCCCATGAAATAGAGACGAAAGTTCCCCTTCCACTTTGCCGAGAGATGCCTCCGTGAGGAGCTAGACAACGCCGAAAACGTGTGAAAATGAACTTCACACCTCTGTACAGCCAGTACCAGTGAAGATAGAAAGGCGGAACAAACGAAGTCAAAAGGAACACCAAAGTCGCCCATCCGAAAAACACTAGGCGGCAGCTGCGCAACGCATGCGCATGGGGTTCCACAAAGGAAATAGGATTGTCCCGCAAGACAAGTGAGTAGCGATCGACAACGGTAGGGAGAAAAGAAGCTATGAAGCATGAAGTAACAATTGCACAGCGGGAAACAAACACATGCAGCGCGTGGGGAGTCCCCAAACACAGTGGGGAGACACCGCAGCAAGAACAAAGCACGGTTCAACAAAAGAGAAAGAGGACCGGGCGGGGAATGGTACCTGTCAAGGAGACAACAAATGCGGGACGAGGGATTCCCCGTAGCAGCACCGAGGGGATGTCACACAGAGGTCGTGCGCCAGCAGGACAAACACAGCAACTACGGGCACAGGAGGTTTATTGCCACGCAAAGGTGCACTTACAGATAGGAATAGTACAGTGGGATCCATGAGTATTACCCTGCAAATTGTCCATCACTATGTTCACGCACTTTATTTGACCTAATAAAAGCTTCAAGAATTAAAAGAAAACTCAAAACAAGCTGTTGACAACTTCTGCAACATCATACATAAAAATCCATCGCTTAAAAACATATAGGATGTAAGAGAAATTTTAATGAAAATAGTCATGGACAATTTGCACGATAATACTCATGGATCCCACTGTACGTAGTACGTAGTCGTACCCCGGACTGACGTTGTTACAAAAGTTGCTCAAATTGACGACCACCACATTCAATGCAGGCATTGCAGCGTCGCAGGAAATTCTGGAGAACCCTATCAAAAATCCCTGGCATGGTACACACCTCGGCCGATGCTGCAAGTATCCGCGCTACCAATGTTTCCTTGTCAGGCACCGGGGTCTCGTAGACGAGTGTTTTCACATGGCCCCACAAGAAGAAATCCATTGGTGTGAGGTCAGGCGAACGGGCGGGCCAGGGGACGGGGCCCTCTCTGCCGATCCAGCGCTGTGGGTAGGTACCGTGCAAAAGGGTTCGCACTGTCCCATCAAAATGTGCAGGCGCTGCATCCAATTGAAACCACATACGATGTCGATGAGGGGTACATCTTCTAGCAGCTCTGGAGGGACTGATGCAAGAAAGGTGCGATAGAGGCGGCCATATAAACGTGGTGGCAGCAGGTATGGACCGATAATCTGTTCATCGATGGTACCTGCCCAGATATTCACTGCAAACTGGGTCTGATGGTGCACCTCGACTGCTGCATGTGGATTTTCATAATCCCACACATGGCTGTTTCGGCAATTGAAGATGCCCTCACGGGTGAATGTTGCCTCGTCCGTGAAAAGCACATGGCGCAAAAAACGGGGATCGTCGGTACAAAACTGCAACAGTCGTTGACAGAATTCCACACGTCGTGGGTAATCCTTAGCCTGCAACGCGTGGACTCGCTGTGGATGATAGGGATACAGCAGATCATCATGAAGGACACGCCACACTGTCGACTGTGATACTCCCACTGCACGTGCAATGCTAAGGGTGCTAGTGGACGGTGTGTCGTCCACGCGAGCAAGTACGTCCTCCTCGACCGCCGCGGTGCGCACATGTCTTGGGTGACAGACATGATGGCCTGCACGTAACACACCCGATTCACCAAGGGTACGGTGCACGTTCGAAAACAACCTGCTGTCGGGTTGTCGCCTCTCCGGATACCGTCCGCGATAAAAACGTGCAGCTGCTCGGCCATTGCCATCTGCAAGGCCGTAGACAAAATGCATGTCCCTCAGTTCTACAAATGTGTAGTGTTCCATGGTACGGTGAGGATAGTGCCAATTATGGAATACTGTACTGCAGTGCACAGGTGGCACACACACACACTGGTCACAACGGCTTCGAAACAACGTACACAATTGTCGTACGTCAAGCACACCACCACCGCACCGGCTCTTTCACTGACACGCTCCCTGACGCTGCACTTCCAATCACCCCACACGTCCGCACGGCGCTGTGGTACAATCAGCTGACGTTCCTGAGCCACCCGTGCCTGTGCTCTTCACTACCTGACCACTGCCGTCAGGTGGGGCCATGTACTCTGGGGCCTTGTCATCGTGGAACACATGTAGCGTCCTTCATTCTTGCCCCATTCACCCACAACACGTACTTCGTCCGTCTTGCTCGAGCCGACGGGGAGCACTACTTACGATCGCGTGGTGTTTGTGTACACCAGTGTGGGGTAACCCAGCAGTTGAACAGACGTGCATACCCCCACGTAGCTTCATTACACGATTGTCCCACGCAGTTTATCTGTCCAGCCTTGCTCGGCCCGGTCTCACACCCACGCGGCAAAACTGTATGGGACAAATTTCTTGCCTTCCAATAAATTCAGCGGAAGTAAATGCTAAACAAGTATATTCTCATTATTTATTTTAGTACATCATGGTAAGTCATTCGGTGGGGCCGGACCCCCTTAACCCCCACTCTCGTCCTTGTCTTAAATTAATTTTTCTGGCTCTCTGTTATCCATCCTTAATCGTCAATTTCCAATAAGAACAGACAAACATCCATGACTTGCCCAGGATTCGAAGTCGGGACCTCCTGACGTCGTAGCTAACCACTCCAGTAGTTCATAAGACCCGGCGGGCGAATAATTATTCCTCCCCCCAAAAACCACCGTTTTCTTTCTTTCATCCGAAATTCCTGGCTGCGTCCCTGTCTAGGCAGCCGAGAGGAGTGAATGCCTACGCTGGAGTGCGAACATCTTCGGACAACATTCACGAAGCTGTCTTCAGTGCAAAAGCATAAATACGATAAGTGACGCATGTGTGTGATGATCAGGCCCCAGATTTCGATGACATGTCACCTAGTTTTACTTATGTAGTATCAAGGTGGATTGAATTAAATCAGGTTGATTTAAATCGCGATAGATCAAGATTTAAAACAGGTGATATTTTTGGAAAAATATCACTGATTTAGTTCACTTTAAATAAATAATTTATAGAATAATGTACATAAGGTTTTTGTACAAATCAGTATCACTTTTCTTTATATAAAAAGAAAACAAGCAAAATATATGTACTGATGGTGTGAAATGTAATATGTAAACTGTAAACATAGTTATATTTATCCAATATATATATAGCCCCAATCCCACCACTCACTCACTCACTCACTGACATAAATGTTCTCCATGAAGGAAGCCCCGGAGGCGAAAAACGCCCGATTACGACCCCCCATGAAATCGTCCCAAAAGGCCGAGAAAATTCAAAAATCTCTCAATCGGCCCTTCCTTAAGGGTGAAAATGCCCTTTTCTCACGTCCTTAGCAACCGTTGCCACGGGCATTTCTTTTGCACACATTGTTTCCTTCAAATTCTTAATTGTCGAGATACATTATATTTCTTACAGATCTACAACACACAGATGAATCAACTCCTGGCTTTGAAAAGGTGCCTGAAACAAGGGTGACATCTAGATTATAAGGAGTTTCAGCCCAGATACAATTACGTATATATTGTTATACTCAATGCGTAAATATCTGCATCGTGCTTGTTTCAACTAAATGTTTAGGGGGTATAATGACATGCAATTCCTTAGAGCTTGCCGTGCTTGTTGTTCACCATGGAAACGGACGTTGCTAGGGAACTTAAAGAAAGTTTATTTTCACCCCGAATGCTACTGTAAGGGAATTATGCTAGAGTTTTCGATTGATTGATTGATTTGGTGTTTTAAGTCCACTTTGTGCACAGTATTAGAGTTTTCGAATTTTAAAATGTGAGCATCAGAATTCATTGCAGAGGAGAGATAGAAATTTGCGAAGAATGAAGGAAAACATTTCTTTATTTCAATTATGTTTAAAAATGTAAAACTGACTACAGAAGTAAAATGTTACTTTTCCAATTTAGTGTCGCTATTGAATTCGTTTACATAAAACATCTAACTAACTATCCTGAAACTGTTATTACTTACCCAGCTTATTATTAAGAAAGAAACCAATAATATTTTGATTATTTGTACATATTACAGCGCATACACACATAAATTTACGTTCAAAACTTTCCAAATAAGCGAACCACGTCGGCGAGCGCACGAGACGTGGCCACAGGCCACGTCGAAAGTGCGCGAGTCCAATATATATATAGCCCCAATCCCACCACTCACTCACTCACTGACATAAATGTTCTCCATGAAGGAAGCCCCGGAGGCGAAAAACGCCCGATTACGACCCACCATGAAATCGTCCCAAAAGGCCGAGAAAATTCAAAAATCTCTCAATCGGCCCTTCCTTAAGGGTGAAAATGCCCTTTTCTCACGTCCTTAGCAACCGTTGCCACGGCCATTTCTTTTGCACACATTGTTTCCTTCAATTCTTAATTGTCCAGCTACATTATATTTCTCACAGATCTACAACACACAGATGAATCAACTCCTGGCTTTGAAAAGGTGCATCAAACAAGGGTGACATCTACATAATAAGGAGTTTCAGCCCAGATACAATTACGTATATAATGGTAAACTCAATGCGAAAATATTATCTACATCGTGGTTGCTTTAACTAAATGTTTAGAGCTATAATAACAAACAATTATTTAGAGAGTTTGCCGTGCTTGTTGTTCACCATGGAAACGGACGTTTGTAGGGAACTTAAAGAAAGTTTTTTTTCACCCCAAAAACTATAAGTGAATTATCATATTTCAAAATACGAGCGTCAGAATTTATTACAGACGTAAGGTAGGAATTTAGGGGGAATGACGGAAAACAGTTATTATCCAATTACGTTCAAAAATGTGAAAATGACAAAAGACGTAAATATTGCATTTTCAATTTAGTGTCGCTATTGAATTCGTTGATGCAAAAACATCCAACTAATTATCTTGAAACAGTTATTACTTACAGTTTATTATTAAGAATAATAATTTATAATAAGAATTTATTATTAAGAATAATACTATTTTGAATATTTGTACCTTATTAGAGCTCATACACACATAAAGTAACTTTCGAAACTTTTCAAATTAGCGAACTTATACACTTGTTCCCCTTCATCCAATACAGCATGCAGACATTTTACCCCATCTATAATATGATTACGCCCACAACGTGGCCGAAGGTCACGCATGCGAGCGTACAAGACGTGGCCAAAGGCCACGTCGAAAGTACGCGAGTCTTGATATAAAATTCAATCATTTTTATGGGCAAAAAATAGCAAACATTCTCTGTAGAATAATATACAAAATACTAATCAAGTTAAGCTGTAAAAAGTGTCATTATCATTTAATGCTAAATAAATATGGCATCTGATATTTTGCAAACCTATCGCAAAAAATTAACAAAATTCAGCTACGAGACTACAAAATATGTTTTAAGTTACAATTATGTAGTACATCCAGAATGTTTTATTTTCACTGACAGATTACTGAAATTTATTAACATTCTCAACAAACAATTCCATAGTAGGCTCATATATACAGTATCAGAGACAGAAAAATATTACATTTACATGTAATTTTGATTTCCTTTAGTCAAACTGTTCAAATATTTTACAGGGCTGTTTACTAGAAAAAGCTTTTCTATAAAAGAAAACACATATCTTTATGAATGGTGCCCAAATCCAGAAAAGTAATTTTAAGCGTGATTTTTTTTAAAAAAATAAAAAAAATGATCAAAGCAAAAAAATCTGATTTAAATTTACAAAGTCTGATATAAATAAAAAAAATCATCAGAAACGATTTCTTAAATAAAAGAATCATGATTTTATCCACCCTGTATAGTATGCATTACTCTTAAGTATTAAAATCCTGAATACGAACCTCTGGTTATAAAAAATGTGAATTTTATTCTGCATTTTTCGTCATATTTCCTATTATTTAAATTTCAGGTAATTTTCTTTAAATTTTACGTCATTGTTTGTCATTTTTCTTCTGGTAGTTTAAAAATGTAATTGGATTAAGTTTCACTCACTCATTGTTAGGCAGTAACTGATGTTTATCACCTTGATGTTGGTAACAATGAAAACATTCTATTGCCACGCGATTGTAGGAACAAAGCAAGATGCAGCTAGACGTTACCTACGGCAATAATTCTGAGTAAGGTATGTTTTACAGAGTTTTATGCCTAAAATTCACATACACATTGTAATTTCTCTTTGATGTTGTAGTGGTAACGCCGTGTCCTGTAATCAACAGAACTCAAGTGCGATTCCCTGTGATGCTTGGATCCCATTGTAAACTATAGGCCCAGTCGCGATTAGCTTGTCTGAGCATAAAGTAGACTTGAAACAAACTTTGACCTTGACAGGGGAAAAGTGCCAGTGGCAACCTTGATTCTGTCCTGCTTGGTTCAACACATGCAAAAGAAGCAAAACTTTAATGACCAAACTATTTACTCAGAAAGGTTGTTCGCCATTCAGAAAGAGAAAGAGAGAGGAGGAGGGGGGGAGAGAACTTCATACATCTGAATTCTTTGTAGTTTAAACTTTGTACCAAATACTATTATGCATATATTTTTAAATGAGACATGCAACACTATAAGCAGCAATTCAATCTTCGTGTAAAATTTAATACGGTCTGCGAAGCTTTTATTGCATTTGTTAAAGTACGATCGGCGTTATTCCTGGCCTCCAATAACATAAGAGCGCGGGAACATTCCAAGAGCACGCTCGTCTGATTGGTTGTATAGAGCGCCTGCTGTGACACGCAGGAAATGCAGCACTGCAATGCAAGTAACCAATCACGTCAGACTGACGCAACAGCTTAGGTGAAAGTGGGCGGTCATAATTCAGCAGGGGAAAATTGTGTATGTTTGATTTGCGTAATGTATGACATCAGTGATGCTCTTTTGTGTACAGTAACAAAATAAAAATTTGATTCTGTTTTCAAACAATTTTGGAAAGCACCCTTAGGTACGTAAACTGGCAAGAGGAGCTGTGTGTCAACGTACTTTTATTAGCATCTACAAACGTGAGTACTGACATCGAAGTTAGTAATAAGTTGTGTTTTATAAATCGTATATTGATACACTTGAAGATTGATTTGTATCTTCTGCAAATATGCTGTATAGAGAAACAAACTGCTGGAGTACTAAGTGAGGTGAATGTACAGCAGGAGATGGAGTGAGTGCACCATGGATTAGAGATAAGCTTAGGGGCTGCAATTCGCACTAGCTACACCCTATTTGCTTCACACTTTCTTGCATTTTGACTATGAATAATGAGGCTTTACAAGTAAGGGAAACTGCTTACCAGTAGCTTTTCCCCTGTAATGCAGTATATTCCAGAGTTTCCGAATAAACATTTCCACACTGGCTTAATTTGTGCATATTGTGGTCCTCCATAATAACTCAAATCTAACTAGTGAGCCTGCCAACATCGTAAAGCTTGGTGCTGCGTTGAGATGACTTCAGCGCTTCACTTCCTGATTGGAGGATTTGGGAGTTATGTTATACGAATACTCGTTCCCAAGCTGTAAATGCATAACAGCCAGCGTGAAGTTAAGAAAATACGTAATCTACTTTTCTTTCAACCTTGAAATTATTATGAAGACATTGTACTGAGGAAACCGGAAACTTTTTTATTCGCACAATTTATATTCGGTAAAAGTTGCGTATTGTTTCATTGAAAAAAGAAAGGTTCCTGGACCAAATTTAAATTGAACCGGAAAAAAAGGTTCCCGGACCGTATTTAAAATTTAAAGTTTCTCGACCGAATTGAAATACTTTACAGATAAAAGGTTCCTTTACGGTCCAGAGCCTATTTACGCTTGCTGATTTTCACTCCTGGACCGGAATTGAATTTATTTGAAATTCCTGGACCTTCAACAACCCTGATTGAGACTGAGAACACAGATTAAAAATCGAAACGAGAACGAGATCAGATTCTTCGAGGCTTGTCTAGACGAGACCGAGAACGAGGCAGATGACTGTAAAAAAGAGACAGGACAGACTGAAACATATTCCCCGACAGCCTCTTTCGCTGGAGCCTTTACAAATCTCCATCATGAAGGCTCTCTTGTTGTTGAACCTACTGAAACGTGAGAGTGGACGTCGATTAACTGCCCCGTTGTTTAACGTTAAAGTGAGGAGTTACAGTCTGCACTTACTTCAATATAGTCGGAATGAGCAATGTTACTAAAAAAAACCTGGGCGTATGCAAGAGTATGAATTTCTCCCCATGTTGCAAGTGGAAGCGTTTTTTTTTAAGTCGATTATTAAGCTAGACAAGATACTTGAAAAATATGATGAGTGAGTATTTTCGGAATCCCATGTATTTCTTATGGAGAAATAAAACTCAACAACTTCAACTTCAAGTTGCAGCTAATCAAATGGAAGTTTCGACTTTTCCGCTGCTCAAAATCATCATCAATCTGTCGTGATCCAGTTGATACCTTTTTCTATGCCATCAGAAGTTTGATATTCCCAAGAGAACACAGCAAATAATACTCCCATAAGCACAATGCAATTCTTCTTGCATTCTACGGCCATTCTGGCAGTGTTGCCAAACCTGATGCGCGTAAAAGAGCTAAATTTCAGCTTAAATGGAGTTAAAAATGACTTTCAAGGAGCTAGATTTACGAAGGCTGGATAAAGTGTCTCGTAGCGTAATTTTAAATGTCAAAGGGGTGGGGGCGCTTCTAATATCGTTAACTTTAAAGTAATGACAATTTATTCTTAATTTTACGCCGGCATCACCCATCTCAATAATCCACCGATGGCCATATGAAATCGAAAATAAAGGATTTCATGATAACAATATTATGTCTGATTGATTTATTGTTTTAAGTAAACTTTACGCACAGTAAGTCTAATTGGGACAGGACCTACAGTTTAAAGTGGGATCCGAACCACTATGTGAGTCCACAGGGTATCGAACCCGGGACCCCTTGATTACAAGCCGACGACGATACCACTGCGACATCGGAAACAATATTGTGTCATCCCTACAGGGCTATAAGAAAGTAGCTGTGGGAGGTAGTTGGGCGACGCAGCCAATATAATAATATGACGTCACGTGCAAAATTTCATATACTCGCGGTAAAAGTTGGTCTATGTGAGCCGGAGCCAGTGATGGCATCATTTTGGGACGCTTCAGTTCACAGTCAAACGAGTGCACGAAAGAGCCAGATCTGGGTCCAAAAGAGCTAAGTTGGTAACACTGAATCGGAGGGAAGAGCCTAGCGGAAACTGTTCCGCACGTCCTTATGGTAAACGGACAACTGAGAGATTCAATTCGAGACCGAGAACGAGGTAACCGTTTGGAACTCGAGGCGAGACCGAGATATCCGTCCTCATTCAGAAGACTATTCGAGACGAGATTGCGACACAGAGATACTGCCCACGCAAGTATGCCATCAGGAGAAAAGACACAAAACAAGTTCAGAAGAAAACAACCAAGAAAGAAGAACATGATTTTTTGTTATAATTGCCTAGTCAGGGAGTAATGGCATGTTTGTTTTGTCCTCTTTTCTTTCGAATATCATCACGGTGCTCTTCGAAAGAAACTGTCTCCATGTATCCATGTGTGTGTGTGTGTGTGTGTATATATATATATATATATATATATATATATAAGTTTACTGCCTCCTTTATTATTTGTGTATTCCACAAAAACTGGAAAGAAACAAATACATCTATCCCTTCCGACTCTTTTTCTCATCCTATTCCTGTGTGTGTGTGTATAGACCCACACACACACATACAGACATACAGAGAGAGAGAGAGAGAGAGAGAGAGAGAGAGAGAGAAGAGAGAGAGAGAGAGAGAGAGAGAGAGAGAGATACGCGGTATCTCGGTCGTTAGGCGAGACACCTGGGTTCGATCTCGGCGGGGGAGAACCGAGATTTTCCCCACCTGTTCAAGCGGCACCGGCGCCCACCCAGCGTCGTACAAAGTGGGTACCTGGAAGAAACTCCGGGGGATAAAGGTGGCCTGGGGCGTGGTTATGATCACATGACTCCCATCTTCGGCCCAGATCTAGAAAGTGTGGGGCCCTATACACCTTCATGGCGTGGTGCAAAGCACAGGGAAGCACATTACTTTATTTATATATATATATAAATAACTTAATTGAACTCTTGCACATTCTACTACATGATTTCGGAAATGATAAAATAATCCGCAAATACGTTTAGCTTTTTGGTAGTTGAATTATTAAAACATTTTATTCAACCATTGCTCGAAGTGCAAATTTATGCAGATTATATCAGTTTATAGAACTATATATGGAACGCTTACCCAGTCCTAAATGTCACTTCACGTTCTTTGTAAAACTTTCATGGAAAAATAGAAAAGACGTTTCACACGAGACTAGCTGAGAACAAACATGCTTTTATTTTCCTGATTAGGCAAAAAAATAATGGCGTGTCGAACACCTATTCCTTGCCCTTCAAAAAGATAACTTCGGTCAACAAACGTTCGACGCACTTCTCGCGAGCTGGTATTTAAAGGATATATCCACACTAACAAATGGTAAGAATGTAAGAATAATTCAAACTACTCAAAAACTGTGCCTGAAAATCCAATTACTTTTATTATTTTCTTATTTAGTAAATTTAACTGCAGCAGAGGTTTTAAAAGTTGTTTTATATTGTTGATTTTATAAAAAACAATATTATTTGTTAAAATAAATATTTAAAATAAAAATTATGCCATCTGTCTACAAGATTTTAACTAAATGCATGGAAAACGTTTTATATTACTTGAAAGCCTCATTATTCGAAAAAAGGATAGATGTATTTGTTTCTTTCCAGTTTTTGTGGAATACATTTTATGTAGGCCTACAAATCCAATTACTAAAAGAACATGCATGTTTTTTATTCAATTAAATGAAAAACTAACTTACACATATCAGTGGAAGATATCGTCCTGTCATTAGTATAGATATGCCAATTTAACCAATTTGATATTTTCGTAAATGATCCGTGGAATCCTGACATTTTCATACATTATCTAATTTGAGGAAAGGGGGAAATTCTTATCTTGGTTGGGAACTAAATTAAGGATGTAATGGCTGGGAAAGAACATGAACAGCGAAGGGAATTTCTCAGGCTTCATCCCCCATCAGTCTTGTGCCTGTACAAATCTTATACAGTGCGTTCCACAAGTCCCCGCACTCTTATTTTTTTAAAAAAACAAACTACAAAGGCATTCATCTGGATGAGTTGGCAAGGCTATCAGTAGGGATCGGTATTACCTTGACGAACGAGTTTATATTATATTGAGAGCAGTGCCATGTTACAGTCCTCTGTGTGAGACGAACAATCACAGTTTGTCAACAATGCCTTTTCAGCACATCGCCCACTGAGACGCGGAGAAATGCGGCAACAGAACTTCTGTTGTCTGCTTCTATTAAATTCAAAAGGTGTAACGTCCATCACTGGGAAACGCGCGGAATTTCCATGTCAGAAATCTACAGGTTATCTTAAAGTTTATTGCCCAATGAGACGCCGGAAACGTGTCTGTTCCCCGGGTTGCTCTGCGCCTCAGCGCACAGCGAATCGCTATGTTGGAAGCATATTTTGAACATGTCATATAAAACATGTGTGAAGAAATGGGGAAGTCTATTCCCCGATGATCCGGCACCACGTAAAACCGCAATGGACAATCTTAGTTAATTTACGATAATTTAGTTTCAATATTCTTCTTGTGTATTTCAATGCGCGGAAAGTGGTTTGCAGTCTTGTCAGTGTGTTACGGACCAGAGATTGCATAATTAGTCATATTTAATTTACTTTTTTTTTTTCAAGATATAGTTAAGAAATGTATGTATTCACTACGTTGACAAGTTCAATAAATTATAAGCAAAAAATTCTCAAACTTTGAGTGCGGGAACTTTTCGAACGCCCGTAGTAAACACACCCCACCCAGTATTCATATTAATGTTTTTATGGCATATTTCTAATACTTGTTTTGTTTCTATTTGAGAAAAATACCACGCCTTGAACTCAGCCAAGATTGAACCTATCCGAGAAGAGCTTGGTGGTTCAGCTCCTGCGACAGAAAACGCTCAAAGTCTACCTACATCCCTGAAGAAGAATGGATCTATAATCTTCCTGAAGAAGACGTAATACTTCCGATGTTGTACAAATTGATTTGTTATGAGCTTGGCCTTGGATAATACATATCAAATTAAAAATGATGTGCGTTCCTTCAGTAGATAGTGCGAGTACGATAAATAGGAAACTGATTCTAAGGGGCAAAATTATGGTCGGCAAAGGGAAAATTAGGTTCTGAAGATGTTTTCAAAAAGGTGCTGATAAACTGCCTTTATTCAGGTATAAACCAGCTACATCAACATTATTTATTCAACACTATAGCAAATACTGTCAATCAACATTGCTTCCTTTCTCTGCGCCTTCTGTATATAATGCGCGCGGACCGCATAGAGAACTGTGGTTCTTTCGAATAGGTTCTGCTGAAGTTTGTGTTTTGTTTCGCGAGTCTTACTACACAATCTTGCGAACTGTTGGGGGTACGATGGTTAAACGCGTATTATTGCATGTTATAGCTCTCGTTCTGCTCTACGAAGGGAGTCTATATGATTTATGTATCTGCTCAAGAAGAGTGAAAATCATTTATTTTTCGGTCAAATTTTTTAACAAAACATGAAGGAAAAGAATGATGAGGCATCAAAGAGGGGGTAAAAAGGGGATAAATGTGTTAATCTCACGAAAAGGTGCAACAAAGTTTGTTCATTTTACTTGATTTCATGTCTCAAACGATCGGTGTGAATACATATATTTTTGTAAAAGTGCTAAACCTTAAAATCCGTTCCCTAATGATAAACTTGAAGTATCAATAACTATTTGCTCGTATCAAACAACCTCACATCTGAGTTTTAGATAGAAGAAGAAGAAATAAAGTAAGACATACGTTGTTTGTGCTTCGCAAATGACGTGGACATTTAATGGGTTTGCACGCCTTTTAACCTGAAATAATATAATGAGATAACACAGTAAGTCCTAAAAAGTGAAGTAACGAACATATTATATAATCCTATATTGCTAAAATTTGTGACTGATTGATTGATTGAGTGAGTGATTTTCTTTATTTAACTTTGCTTCTTGTGTCACTTTTGGCTAATTTGCGAAGATGTGGATGGGTGATGATACAATGAAATTGATGAATGGACACTCACAAACATCCACGCCCAGGCCAGGATTCGAACCCGGGACCCCTGGCGTCGTAGCGAGATGTGCTTACACACCGCCACGGAGGCCGGCTATTTTGTAAGTGCACCAGTGGCACAACCACAGTCGGGGCAGGGGGCATTGCTTGGACAGATAGGTTCGGATAGGCAACTATGGACAGAAAGCAATTCTAGGGGCGTGCAGCGGGGGCAAATATCGACGGCCAAGGTCACCTGCAGGGGAAAATTGCCACCCTCAATTTCAAATTTCATGCAAATAAAAATACATTTCGTAAAAATTTATTTCTTGCTTCTTATCATTCCGGGTCGGGGGAGTCATCTCTGCGTGCCGAACGATCCAAATGAAAAAAAGGTGTAGAACAGAGACTGCCTTGGTGTCCCAGGAAATTATTTGCACCCCTTAAAATAAAATGTGTTTCCAGTTTGCAAAAAATTGAATCTGAACATTTTTTTGCTCGCTTCACTCGCAATATATGATTGCTTTTCTGTAATGCATTGTAAATTTCCAGAGACAAGTAAGACTTCCCTTAATTGATTTTGTCTTAAAATGCATGAACAATTGTTTTGAGGAAAAGGAACATGCTTAGAATAGGCTGTCGCTGAATGTAACTATAGAGCTATTAAATCATAAACTGAATTAAAACTGAGTTCCATGACTCAACAGCCTTTTCAGAGACTCTGTGTGCCAAGTGGCTTTTTATTCTGTGACACGTGGAAAGAGCATTGAGTTCCATTGCCGTTGATAACTCCCGATAACGCCAGGGGTCCCGGGTTCGAATTCAGGCATGGGTTATTTTTTGAGTGTCCCTTCATCAATTTAATCGTATCATCACCCATTCGCATCGTCACGATTAGCCTAAAGTGGCAGAAAGTGACGAGAAATAACAAGAATAAAGTCTAATCCATGACCAGCTACTCCGACTAAAATAACGTACAAAGTAGCTACTAATTCAATATCGTAGGTATTACCTTTAATCAAATTCTGATTTTCATTGTACTACGTACACCGTACATTTACAGGAATAATATAAAATGCAAAGTTTCTACTACCAATATATTTAATGTTACAGGTAGTAAGCATAAATAACTTTGTTATGATTGATTTACAACTTTCGACATGTTGGATTTGACATTACGTAACTTCTCAGTTAACACAAAGAACACTAGATGTCTCGTAAATCGTAGTTGTCAATGACATATGAGTTCTGCTTTCTAGTTCCGAGCTAGAAAACATTTTTTTTGTTAAGGTATGCAGTAGTTTTAAAGTACAATTAACAAGTAACATGGTTGAATTCAAGAACAATGTGTACATCAAATATTCACTTTTTTATTGATTTCTCTATTTTGAGCTGGTAACTTTCATGTATATAAGAAACCGTTAAGTAGACTACCACAGTGGCGCCTCTTGCAAATAATTTAATGCATTCCCTAGCAGCAACGTTTTGAAACAAAATTTCCTTTGCCAAAATAATCTATACTGCAATAGAGTAAAAATGACATTCCGGCTGTATGTGGAAAAATGGTAAGCAAATAAACATTAGAATCCTACGTTTATTATTTTATTGTATGTTCCTACGTTTACAATCTTCATGATTACTTACAAAAATAAAAATATGAAATACGTGTATGCTAAGAAGTATGTAAAAAAATACTTTAACTTTTATGTATTTTTCCAGAGTTCTTTTTTTTTTTAAAAAAAAGTAAAGAACAAAAATAACTTTATAAACGAGCACAATTTTGGAGTTTTAATTGTAAATCCTGAGAGTTTCTAGTGTATCGTACCCAAAGTATTGGGTAAGAAGTGTCAAGTCATAACATAGCAGAGAAAGGAATGCTGAATAAGTAATCAGGCAAAAGTTAAATGATTGACTTGGGAGTTGTAAGGGGTTTCGAAAACACGAAAAAACGGCCTTTTTTGTTGTCACGACGAAAAAAATTGAAGGCATACTGAAAAAAAATAGTTACTATATGTTAACACAGAATTGAATAAGTTAAGTTTTGATAATTCGTAGTGACATTAATTTTGGACATTTTTGAGAATTATGTTGAAAATCACATTCAAGTTTTGATTTTACGTTTATATTGAAGTCAAATTTTCAGGAATTAGACAAACATGTCTTAAAGTTCACTGTTTCAAAAAGTGAACAAACTAAATTATAATTAATAATAAAAATAATAATAAACTACAGTACTTAGCATAACAGCGTTGTGTTAATATTTTGTGCGATATTCTTTCGATTTGATGACTGCGTCGATTCTTTGTGGCATCGAGTCTACCAAACATCGGAGATCTTCCGGTGTTATCACTCGAAACCACGATTGGACGATGGATTCTAACAGCTCCCTCTTGTTGTTGGGATTCCGACGCGACACCAAATTTTTCAGCCTTGACCACAAGTTCTCAATCGGGTTGAGGTCGGGACTGTTCCCAGGCCAAGGCAGAACAGTTACACCATGGTCCCTGAACCATCGCTGAATGATTCGAGCGGTGTGACACTTCGCGCCGTCCTGCTGAAAGATGCATCGCTGAACGTCACCCCCAAACAAATCACGAATAGTGAGTAGCAGTTTTACCTCTGAGACCTGTTTTTGGTATTTTTTGGCGTTAATGTTGCCCTCTAACACTGCTAGGGGCCCGACACCATGACCTGCTATGCTTTCCCACACCATGAATTTGACAGGATGCTTCATAGTGGCGGTGGTGTACTGAGGTAGCATGTCTTCACCTGTTCGGCGATGCACAAACTTGATGCCACCACTTCCAAAGATGCTGATCTTGCTTTCATCGCTCCAAATGACTTTACCCCATCTTCTTGTGCCCACTCCCTGTGAGCTAACGCCCAATCCACACGCTTATTTCTCTGCTCGTAAACCATTTCCGCAAAGTTTTGTCTGGCTGTTCGGTCAGAAACTTCTAACCCGTAAGTTCTCAGATGGCATTAACATCTTTTTGCCGTACGCCGGCGATCTTGTAGAGAAAGGAGGCAGATTCTACGACAGTCTTGAGAAGTTTGTTTTGGTTTCCTGCCACTTCTTGGAGCAGTTTTTGTGCTCCCAGTTGCTTCATACCGCTTTGCAAACTTTTGTAACGCCTGACTTTCTAACGCCACCACCAAACCTTTTTGCTATTTTTTTCATAAGGATAACCTTCATCACGAAGTGTTACTGCCTTCTACTTTTACTTGGTGACCAATCAGCACGATTTAGTGTGTTAGGAGCCATTATTTGCAATTTCAGTATCACTTTTCAACTCGCTTTACGTACCGTACGTACAGTACCTAAAAGATGTTCACTTCACAAAAGTCAGCTGCCAACTGCTGTAAACAATGAAGCTCACACTTGAACGACAGTACAGTACAGAAAATAATAATTATTAGTACAAGAAATACGAATAATTCCAACGGTGAAAGGTTCATCTTTTCTTTTAACACAAAGCGTACATTAAAATATGAAAAAATTAGCATAAATTAAAAATGAAGCGAATTGACAATATAGAGAAAGTCTCCAATTTTATTAATTTTCGGTATACTAACTAATTTTGGCCCCCTAATCACCAATCTGTTGTAAAAAATTGGGGGTCACGTTTGGAAATTTGAAAAAAAGCCGATTGATTTTTTTATATAGGTGTATATGCGTAGTTTTACGAACGAAATGTTATAAGTTTTACGAACGAAGTGTTATAACTATGCTTGCCTAACCTAACCGAACCTAACCTAATCTTCCGTGAATGATTTGTAGGCCAGTGATCACTATCAATAAGGAATGCCTAGTTTTGTAGCTTAACCGACGAACAATGTTTCACGGTACAGGCCATTTTTCCTGAATTCAGCGGTGGAGTATATGCGTAGTTTTACGAACGAAGTGTTATAACTATGCTTGCCTGACCTAACTAAACTTAACCTAACCTTACCTGAAATGGTTATCCGTGAATGATTTGTGGACCAATGATCACTTTCAATAAGCAATTCCTAGTTTCGTAGCACGTAACCGACGAACAATGTTTCATCACTACGGAACACGCCATATGGAGCATTATCGCGGTAAATAACAACGTTATTTTACAACTTCTACACTTAAATTTACAATTTTAACACGCGACCCCCACATCGTAACTCCAGATACATCACCAGGAGTGCATAAGAAGTGAGTATAACAAGTAGGAAGTGAATTACAGATTTTTTCTACATTGTCAATTCTTACCTTAGAAATTAATAACTTGCGCTATCCTTAGCTTATATATATTACTCATATTTATTATACAATAATGCGATGCATTAACGGTTTCCACTTGTTGTAGTTTTTAAGCCGACTTTGTGTATTGTCTTGACTTAAAATATTTTAAAGTTACAATGCTGCCATCTAGCATTATTACTGTAAGGTTGCATATCTTCCTAATATCTTAGACAAGTACAAAACAATACCAACTGTAAACAATTCTCTTATCGGATATTTTGAACGAATTACACGTATTAAAAGCAGTACTGAAACATACAAAACTAGTGCAACACTTTGAATGAGTAAATTTTCGAATTTCAAATTAAGTGTTACAGTAGTGGCATTGTTGAATTTGAAATGTTCCAGTTATCCATCAGATATGAAGGATTTCTTCGAAATGTACAAAATAACATATAACTACACTAAGATGTGGGATAGAATGATTCAAACTTTTTAAAAGCCGTAAAATATATTATACAAGACCCACAGGTCATTCTGGCATAGGAACTTTTCGAATTCAGACATGTGCTGCAAAAGTAACAATTTTGAATTTGAATGTTTGAAGATTTCCTACGGGTATAAAACCTTTCTTCTGTTGAAGAAACGAATACTTAACCTAGACTCAGTGGCGGCGAGTAGGGAGACGAGGGAGGGCAGGGCAGTATGTAATCACGGCAGTAGGCTATGTATCCACATTCTCGACATACGAAAATCGGAAGGACTGGTCCTTTTTTCGGAAAGTATTCAACAATTATGTAATGTCCATTGTTTCAATGAAGGTTGGTTGTTAAGAATTGAAAGTTAATGTGTTTGTTGTTTGAAACGTGAATTGTGTTATTTTACTTTCACGTAGGAAAGGTTAGGTTAGGTTAGGTTAGGAGTGTTCACTGGTGATAACTTTTCTAAGTCATGTTTTGGAAATCTCCTCTTAGTAATGTTCTTTGGAAAAGTTTTCATCATTCTCCTAAAAGTCCTGATTGAGTCAGTTTTCTGATTTGCAGTGTTCACGGAAAACTCCTAACCTTACTTAACCTAACCTACGTAAAAGTAAAATAAAGGAAACATACAAAAATGAAGAACGTCCTACCTATTCAAATGTGGAGACATACTACACATACTACACTTATTGTCTTTCTTCTTCTTCCAATGTGGAGACATACTACACCTACACCGGAGGGCAGTTGGCCCCCACTTTTTGCCACTTTTGCCCCACGCTATTCGAAACCTTATCTGCCAAGGGAAAGTAAATTGTCCTTGACACCCCAGTTTTGGAACCAAATCGCTGCCACTGCCTAGACTACGAAATGGCATAGTCTCAGTAGATTTGCTGAAAGTGCTATTGAAGCGTCAACCTGTAGTCGCGTTTTTGAATTCGATATTTTGAAATATGAATGAAATCAAACCCTTTTAAAAGCTCTATAAAACTATGCACAACCCGCAGATAATTATGGCATAGGACATTTTCTAATTCAAAATGGTGCTACTACAGCTTCAGATACGTATTTTTTAGGCTAATAAGCTGTTGTGTGCCATCTGTCGTTACAACGTGACACAAAAATGGTGGGGTTGTATGGATATTAAGGTACCTGAACCCAATATGGCCTACTTAAGGGTTGTGATTGTTTCCAACGCCGTACAAAGTCAAAAAGGCGAAACTAATGGCAGATTCAAAATAAAGAACATTCCTGCACACTTACTGAAAATTAAAGCCAGTTCCAAATAATAATATACGTTGTAGGTGTAGTGAAGATTTTGTTAAAAATCAACGTTTAGGCCATATTGGGTACATATGTACCCAATATGGCCTAGTAATATATTTTGTTCTTTCACATCAATAAATGCAACAGAACTTGTAAAGAAAGCATGATGTTATTTTTATAGGTAGATAAGTAATTATATTGATACACTTACGTTTCATAACGACATAATGATATTACACAAAAAATAACATTGTTTACAAACCAATAAACATGGAAGTGGCGTGTCATAACTTGTTACCAGAAAACCATGGATTACACATCACAGTTCCCTTCGTTATACACAGGATCTTAGATTAAAGTCTAAACTAAGTACATTTTTGTGAGTTATCATAATGTGTGCTAGAGATATAAACACCTATCACTTGGAAGATGTAGTAAGGAATAACGTACATATGCAATATGAGCTGCCCTATGCAGGGACCACCTTAAACTACATGTTTCTGAATTATGGGGAACACTTCCCCTTTTCTCCTATTAGATCACGTAGAACACAATTACGAGGTTCGGCTATTTTGCTTCTGTCTCTCCAAGTTACTACACTCTAGGTACAGCCAACAGGTTCAATCACGTCATTCGGACACTCTAACGTCATCTGTTGAATTAACCATGTAACTACTTGGCAACGGCAAACAGGCCATATTGGTTTCAGGTACCTTATATGCGCATATATGACCTCTGTGTGAGGAAATCATGGTTTTACTTCAAATGATTCCGTGCTCGTAGCGAACGTGCTCGTAGCGAACACCGGAAATAAAGGATTTGCAGGTGCGTGCTATTAGCGAACACACGAACTTGCCCTGTCTTGTTTGTCCTTGAAAGTGGTCAACATGCAAGTGTTGCCAGTGATACCTTATAATCATTTTGTGTTTGGAACTGTTAGCTATATATTTTTACGTTGGAATGTTACCACAACACTCTCTTCTTCTTCTATCTTGTTCAACCCAGCCTAACCTAAGCTTACGTAACCTAGCGTCACTAATGAAGTCACGTCAGCCAATCGGATTGCTTAAAACTGTAGGCTTATTACTGGCAACACTTGCATGCTGACCAGTTTCAAGGACAAATAAGACAGGACAAGTTTGCGTGTTCGTTAGCAGCACGCACCTGTAAATCCTTCCGTAACGGTGTTCGCTAAGAGCACGTGTTCGATATGAGCACGTTCGCTAACAGTACGGCACCCTTCAAATGCAATAAAAAGGACAAGCAAAAAATTTGGCAGAAACATTACACTTTCCTTGGAATGAACATTCCAAAGTCTAAAAGTCTCCAAAATTGCCATATTGGAAAATGGTGGTAAGTTTTAGTTTCTTGACTCATTTTTTAAAATTTCAAAATGTGATGTTATGTGATGAAATGAAGAATTTTTGTTCTTGTATTTTTCCATACTCCTCCTTTCACGTTGAGGCGTATGACGTCAAAACTTTTACTGTCAAATCTCAAAAATTAAAATCATTAATCAATGTACAGAATAATTATTTATATTTCATTGTGCCTTTTCTTATTTTACTTCGATTTTTACATTTTTGGACTAGATCGAAAGTCTACGAAGCGTCGGCTCAGTGGCCGAGCGCGTTAATTAATTAGTCGACTTTCGACCGAAAGTTTCAAGGTTTGACACCCGGCCTGAACATGGGTGTTCTTGGCGAGTGTCCTTCACCCATCTTCATTGTCGCGATTATCCACAGGTGGCAGAAAAGAGAACCTAAACAAAAATACAAATACGACTCAACGCTCTGGGGCACATCGTGGGTACTTACGTACATTGAACATTAATTAAGTCATGAGGTTGGTATTACACGGCGTTCAAGTCAAGAATAAGCTATGTAGGCTTTGAAATTTGTTTTATTTTGTATGCATGTACGCATATGTACATAAATATGGACATTTTACGGAAAGGTACTTCTTAAAAGTAACTGAGTAATAGTTACTGGTACTTAAAAAGTAACTGAATAATAAATACTGGTACTTAAAAAGTAACTGAGTAATAGTTACTGGTACTTAAAAGTAACTGAGTAATAGTAACTGGTACTTAAAAGTAACTGAGTAATAGTTACTGGTACTTAAAAAGTAACTTCAGGTTACTGTTACAGTTACTTTCTAACAAATGACACACAATTAATAACACTGGGGAACAGTGAAATTTCGGCACAGTGTTTGAGAGCTAATTTAGGGCGATTTCATGCTGCTGAATAATGATATAATAATATATTTCCTGAATTGGCTCTAATTTATGGAATAAATGCAACTAAACTAAAATGGCGGAAACATAAGACATACATATAAATGAACTTCCAACAAAAATTTAATATTTCTTTTTGTGATTAATATCATTATTATAAAAATAAATTTATATAGGCCTATGATCATAATAATTAAGAAAATATGTACACAATGAAGTAACAAACTATGTGAAACGTTTTCTATACGATTTCCTGCTGTATTGCTTTTTAGTACAATCCCTCTGTAAGCTCCAACAGTGGTCGGCCATCATGTGGCGATCACACCGTCCCTGGTACCTTTCTTCCATTATCCTTATATCCTGATGGAACCTTTCTCCCTGTTCTTTACTAAAATCGCCAAGGTTCTCAGGGAATCTGTCAATGTGGCTATGTAGAAAATGTATCTTCACACTCATATTAGCTCCCAATTTCTCAGAATTTTTCAACATATTTCCAACTATATCGCGGTAGTTTCTTGCTCTGTGATTCCCCAAAAAGTTTTCGACGAAGGACACAAGGCTCAGCCAGGTCTCAGGTTCGATGTAAGACATGTAAGTTGTAAAATTTGCATCATTTATAAGTGTACGAATTTGTGGTCCGTCAAAGATTCCTGCCTTCAATTTTTCAATACTTGGTCCTGGAAAAGTGTGGCATATATATTTGAAACAATCAACACTTGAATCTAAGGTCTTGACAAACTGTTTTACTAACCCAAGTTTAATATGAAGTGGCGGAAGGATGATTTTGTCCGTATCTATCAGCGGTTCATGAATGACATTAGCTTTTCCCACTGTAATATTTTCCCTTGGGGGCCAAACTTTTATCGTCCAATGCTTTTCTCTAGCACGACTATCCTACAAACATAGCAAACAGGGATGTTTTGTGTACCCACTTTGCTGTCCTAGTAAAAAATTCACCATCTTCAAATCCACACACACACGAGCCACTTATGTTCAGCATATTCAATTTTTTTCTAAAACCATTTTTATGTTTTGGTATTCTTCCTTAAGCTTAGTTGAGTGTCCGATAGGAACTGAAGGATGTTTATTACCATTGTGTAGTAAAACACATTTCAAACTTCTTTTAGAACTGTCCATAAATAAACGCCAATCCTCTGGGCGATATGTTGATAGACCTAACAGCAGCAAAAGCTCAGGAATATTGTTACAATACACAAGATCATTGTCTTCGCTAAAGTAAGGAAGAATATTGTGTTTTCTTATTCTATATGATGTTACAGTAACACCAGGCTGAAGACAATGTTTTTCTCTTAGTCGCGATGCTAGAATCTCAGATGATTTTTTTGACAAATGTAGGTCACGAATCAAATCATTCAGTTCGCCTTGGGAGAATGCTTGCTGTGTAGAACTACATCCTTCGAAATCACTTTCGTTTTTATTGTCACTAGCACTTTCATCTGATATCTCAACGTCATCGTCGATATTTTGCGAAAAGGTACATACTGGTAAAGGTAAATTTTCACTGTGCAGTATTGGCGGCTTTGCTGACTCTACATTAGGGTACATCCAATTACGTTTGTTTAATCTATTCATGCCTTTAACATTTACAGCACAAATATAGCAATCATCAACATGATTTTTTGGTTCACTCCATGTCATGGGCACTCCAAATTTGGTGTCCCTTTCGTCCGCCATGACCCCAATAACGAAGTGATTCCAAACAAATTTTGCAAACTATGTGTGGGACCCATTTTTTATTCTGTTGTCCCAGATTTTTAGCAAAATAAGCCTGATACAAATCTCTCACTACATCCGTGATATTTCTTCTCTGTGATGGTAGACAATATATTCCACATATATAGAAAAAAACATTTGGGTTATTGAAACACTTACTACGTGAGGAACTCATATTTCCAATGTATTCACATTAAGCGCATTTCGCTTAGTTATACTACAAATTTCCTTCTAATTACCTTGCAAAATTCAACATTAAGAGATATATTGCATAGCAATGCTTCATAAGTTGCCTAGCAACAATTTACAAACAAATAAATAAGTTTCTTAATGGGAATTTCAGCCAATTATCAAATTTTGATATTACCGAGAAAAGCGTGGAGTTATTTTACCTCCTATATTTTCCATAGTGTGTTTATTTTTGTAACTGGAGTCAATTCAACTAAACCAATCATACAATTGGCAATCACAGCTATTTTGTGTGCTGAAACTGTTATTAAACTTTATGCCACAAAATAAAATCTTTTTTTGTTCCCCAGTGTAATCATTAATTGTGATTAAGTAAACATACAAAGTCGTTCATGTGTTTTGTTTTGTTATAAGTTTTAATATATTAATATTATTACAACAAAAAATTAGGGAACAAGATGTCAGCTTTGCTTGAAGAACCATTGACTTTATTTTACTCTTTATACATAATATGTATATACCTTAAACATTTTCTTTTATTAAAAAAGAAAGTTAATTCACTCATAAATTAAGCTCAACAAAATTCGCTCCCTCATTGAGGTCTTCGTGGATGTTTTAATGCATTGAAGCCTAACTTCATTGCCTTAGGCGATTCCATTATATATCGTTTCACCTTAGCATCCAGAAAAGACACATTGTTGGAAAAAGTTGCCAAATTAGCTCTTTCCCCAAATTACAAGTTAACAATTGTTACAGTTACAATTACTTGCTTTGAAAATTAGCTACTAGCAGTAAATATTAATCAATAGAGTAACTGTTACTTCGAATTGCGTTAGAAGTAACTAGTTACTTCCAAACACTAACTAACTAACACTCTAGAATGTTTAAACCCGAAGGTTTATGGCTGCAGCAACACAAGCGTTCAATCCTTACCGATTACCGTGAGGTTCATCTCAACGTTATCCCTCCATCTTCGTTTTGACCTTTCAACAAGTCTCTTACCATCAGGTTTCCCAACAAGAGTCCTGTAAACTCTTCTTTCCTCTCCTATTGTGCCACATAGCCTGCCCACCTAAGTCTTTATTTAATTCTTCTAATAATATCTGGACACGAATACAAATTATGCAGTTCTAAATTATGTAACACATTCTCCACTCACCTGTCTCCTCATCCCTTTTAGGTCCAAATATTTTTAGAAGGATTTTATTTTCAAATGCTGTTAATTTATGTTCCTCTTTGAAACTTCCACTCACTCAGTATGGATAACGAGTAATTAACAGAACTAGATACCCATATTGTTATTATATTCAATTGGTATTGTCATTATTACGAAATTCTCTTAAACAACGCTTAAATATGTTCCATGCATAAGCATGATGAAACTACAGTTTTTTAATCGTCGGCGAAAATTAGTTGGATCCGTCAACAAATCTCCTTCAATGGAACCGTTCCGAGAGGCCTTGAGATCAAGTTTCGTCCTCAGAGGACCAGAAGGAGATCAAATATTTCCAATTAACCAGCGCAAGTGAACCTGAGATAATCAGGATGGGAAAAAATTCGTTCTTACTGGGTTACTTTTTGCCTTCTTTGCTTCGTTGCTGAGTCTGGGCTTTTGTTTAGTTTTCGTTAATTAAAGATGTCTAAGCCATTCTGATGTTTGTGCAGCCTGCAAGACAAAACTTGCACTTCGCAGAAGGTTCCTCTTGGCTTGCTCTTGCCCGAGTACGCTCGAAACCTCGGGCTTGCATTGTGAGAAGAGTCTGACTCATCCCTTAGGCGTGCTTATATTGTTGTTTGTCTTCTTAGAACATTAGATATTCAGAAAAACTACTTCAAAGTTTCATGATTTCACGGTTCGATTGGCAGTTTTCCGCCATGTAAAGCGTTGTTTGTAGCTTAAACTACGATTTCGCAGCCTGGAACTAGATAAATGAGCTACCTAGAACTAACCTCATTCTGTGAACATGTGCAGACGATGTCAAGGAGAGAGTTACAGTTCCAACTATAGTTTCTCTTACAGCCTGGAACCTTACATCTAGGGCTCGGATGTTGATGAAAAACAATATTTTTCTGAGCATTGGAAACAATGCTAAAACTGATATCAGTTCTTTTCCCATCAGATAGAAGTAAACGCACGGCTACGAAAATAGACGGCTGGGCAGAATTGCGCTGGTGCCACATATCGGAAAAGCAAAGCGAGAGCGGAGGGCCTCCCCGATGGCGCAGTGGTAGCGCCGTCGCCTTGCAATCAAGGTGTCCCGGGTTCGATACCCGGTAGACGCACAAAGTGGTTCGGATTCCACTTTGAAATGTAGGTCCAGTGAAGATTAGACGTACTGTGCATAAAGTGGACTTGAAACACCTAATCAATCAATCAAAGCAAGAGCAGGACAAAAGTCGCTGCTTTCCGTGCACTGTGTGGCAACGTCAACCGGGCTGCGTTGCATAGTTCGGGCGTCAGACCGACCTCTCTCCGGGACACTTTGTGTCACCCCTGACCTTTGGAGCAAGGTCAGACCAAAATGCTGGAAAAGTATCGGCTGGTATCGATACCACTAGCATCGGTATCGGCTCAGCCCTAATTTTTTTGTGGCATTTTTCGCTCTTGTTTGGCTTTTAGGTAATTTGTAAGTACATTTTTGACGTTTTTGTTGCATTTTTGTTCATCTTTTAGATTTATTTCTAATCTGCCTTGTTGTTTGGTAAATTTTAAATGCATTTACTAGCATAAGTTACATATTTAAATTTCCTAACATGGTATTTTTAGCAAGTGCGCCATTAATTAAATATACGGTCAATGCAAAAGCACAATATTATTTTATTTTTAACTGAAATGTTTGGCAATGCATGAAATAAATTAATTGTGGACAATTTATTATACATTGAGTGAATCCTATTTCCACATTTCCTTGCTGCTATAGCCGGATTGCGCACACTTTTCCGGTTTTATCAGTGGTATCTGATAAGCCGTTGACAAGGTGTCACAATGTACAGGATTGCGCACAAGAAAATGAGGCGATGTTGTAAGATGTAAAATGTTCTCAAGCCGTTCTCACTTCTGTTGTGTTTGTTTGTGTGTGTGTGTGTGGACTTACACGTGTTTTTGCTGGAAGGGTAGCATTAGATAGGCATACAGGATGAACCTGATTGGTGGACTAGAATGTAATGATCGGTGTATCTCCATATTTATACCGAAGGTCACGAGCTTCGATTGACAGAAGTGTTTGTTGTGCAGTCATTACCCTAACCTAACCTAACTTTTGAGTTTGAGTAAATTGGTATGAAAATTGTATCTTGAAAACATCAATAGTGACTTACTGTATTATGTAAATTGGTATGAAATAGGAATCTTCATTTGCTACATATACTGGTCAAATTATATTTTTTATTTAATCCTTAAGAGATTACTATTTTATTTCTATTTTCTCTCTCTCTCTTCTTGTCTAAAGACAAAGACAGTTTTGCGCACAGACTTTAAACCTATCAAAGTGGCAACGTTCGATCAAAATCTGTGCGCAAAACAGGTCAGTGAAATTTGTGCGCAATTCTGTAACTAAAGTGTGAGCAATTCGGTTGCAGCGTCCCTTGCTGGACGCCCTTCTAGCATAAATCTGTGGTTTTAAAGTCAAATTAGTCACAATATAAAAATGATATAATCTGACGAACGCGAAACACCAATGGTAATTGAAAATACGGTTGTATTTCGATACAGTAGCCTGTCCAGTCCCGATGCTGATCGACTACCGTATCGTGCAATGCCTACTCTGAAAGGAGGTGAATGACTTACACACAAAAATCTTACGGTATATTTTAGGTAACCTGGAAGTAAGAATAAAGGAAACTACATTAGGACTTAATTGCTTTTTTCCTTTGATTCGGTAGCTTAAACAATTAAACAACGGGTTTCTATCGAATTATTCAACTACTCTCTTGTAATTTATGAAAAAATGAGCTTTCATTTTAAGAACGAAAATTATTCTTAGGTTATATTTAATGATTTTTAAGTTATTTTTTTAAAATCCATTCTACAGGTCATTCTTTAAGATCCTTTTACATCATCTACGTATATAAAATAGATTCAAGGCAAATTCACTTTTAATATAACGTAAAAGGGGTCCTCGTGCGTTAGGATTTACATCATAAAGCTTCACAACAGTGAGAGATTTACGATAAAATTTTTGCAGAAGCTAAGTATATTTTCGGTGTTAAGTGTGTGTCTCCATCATACCCCAGCGCGCCACAATCAGTGGCGTATCTAGGATTTTACATCATTTGTCGTTTGTGTTTTACACCGAAACGTTCCTTTTTTTCTGCATGACCCTCGTATAAATTGAAAATAACATTTTGTATACTTTTAAATTTTCAATACCAATTTTAATAAATACTAAGTAATGGAAACCAACTAAAGAGTTGTACTTCGAAACAATTATGCCTTAAATGTGGGCTATTATCACTAGTTTTGTCTCTATGTGACGTCATACAGTATGGCCCAGTCTGCTCGCGTCAAGCTTATTACAAAATTACTGGGTCAACACTCATCTGGCAAAATCTGATTGTAGATTTTGAAAGCTTTTTTATTTTATGTAATTTATTGGCAATATACAGTGTGTCCGTCAGAATTATTACCAATAACAATTAAAAATATCTCGACCATTAATGCAAGAACAATGATTGCGTTTTTTGTTACAAAACCTCTCCAAGTTTAACTACTATCCATAAAAAAAATAATATCTACACATGATGAGCTCGTCGAGCCTGACCAAACGCATGGACTAAAATGGCGGCTTTCATAGTGCGACAGAAAGTTCAATCCTGTTTTCGGTATGCAGAATTTCAATCTTCCAATAGAGTGCAAAGGAGATTCAGAATATACCCGAGCTTCATAGCATAGTGAACAACTTTTCTAGACAGGTTCTGTGTTGAGAAAGAAAGGAAGCAGCAAGAATGCAGTGACTGAAAAACAAGTTGAACCAACGGAAATCTTACCACCGAAACCCGTGGGAATCCATTCGAAGGGCCAGCAATGAGCTGCGTATTCCACGATCTACCGTGCATGACATTCTGCACAAAACATCGAGGGTTAGAGCAAAAGAGTTTCAGTTAGTTTACAAACTGCAGGCAAATGACATGCTATCTCGATTGATAGCGACAACGCATTTCTCAATCGTGTTTCACACTTGCGGTAAAGCTAACCGTCGCAACTGCAGAATTTTGGTGGTAGTCAAAATCCACGTGCGGTAATTGAACATGAGCGCGACATTTCGAAATTAAATGCGTGGCGTGCTGATATCGGATTCCGTGATCCGGCAGTTCTTCGCGGAAGCCACAGTGACGGAGAGAACGTGCCTAAACATGCTGCGAAATTGTACAACTGTTCGGCTGCAAGGGTAAATTTTTCAACAGGACGGGACGCCGCCACATTACGCCCATACCTTAATTAACAGTTCCCAGAGAGATCAGGTCCAAATTCATAATAATAATATAATATAATGTATATATATATAACTAGTAAATTGAGTGCAAAATCTGGATGACCTTCGACACTTGACAAGGCATGATCACCGTCTTAACATTTTCGGGCCATCAAAGGCGGACATGTGGAGATATGTAACTTGATGAGTCTCCTTAAAAGGAAATCAAATCCTGTTAGTCTGGCATTATTAATTTCAGAATGTCAGGGTGAGTCAACAGTGAGGTTGCATAGGAAAACAAAAACCCGTTCACGAGCATACACATGATGGACATGTAATGGCTACAGTTACAATACATGTTGAATATGTGCACCATTTGCTTGAATGCATGCTTCAATCCGACGCTCATAATTTCGTAAGGCGTCTGCTAGTGTTGTGGGGGGACATTTGGAAGTTGACGCCTGTGATTCTTTCTTTGAGCCGGCCGCCGTGGCGGAGTGGTTAGCAGATCGCGCAACGACGCCAAGGGTTCCGGGTTAGAATCCCGGCCTGCTCATGGATGTTTGTGAGTGCCCATTCATAAATTTCATCACATCATGACTCTTCGCAAAAGTGGCACAAGAAGCGAAGTAATATAAAGCAGATCCTATGAATTTCCTGATCAATTTCTAAGTTTCATAAAAGCGTTTAAATCTGAAATCCCAACTCTTTCCATAAATGCAGGTTGATGACACTATCTCACAGCGTTCCCGATCTCTGCATCGCGTTCTGCTTGTTTCTTAATTTTCACATAACTCCTTCTACCTTATTTCATGAAATAAGTAAGTAAAAGAACTTAGTGTTTTTTATTTTGCTATTATCACCATATTAAGTAATTTTAATAGCCATTGGTCTTTGTCACTTCTGTTCCTTCAGCCACCCTGGACTTGCTATAGCCTAGAGGCTATAGCCTAGGATATCCTAATGGCAAATCGCCCCTTCCCCTGCTCCGAAGTAGAATGACTCAGGCCAGACTTAGTATTCTCAGTGTTGAATCGACTTCTATAATTATTTCATGTATGTGTAGCAACAACCAGCCATTCAAAGTACAGTAATTACATAAATATCTAATTAAGACACTTTTGCTGCTTACTCTTCATGAGGGGTTCAAATTTATTTCCTGCCAGAGGGCCCTTTTATGATTTTGTTAAGCCACCGACTCATAATAAACATTGCAAATTTTGGACTTGAAATACATACGCACTTAATAAATGTGTTCTGGATACCTTCCATTCTATTTGAGAACTAAATACAAATTGGAATATTCCAAATAGTAAACAGCAATATCAAACAAAGACATGTAAACTAACTATACTCTGTTCCAGCTAACTGTAGAGCAGGCAAACGAAAACAAGTGTTTGCGCAAGTAGTGACGCGAGACGGCTCCACCAATGAACACGTGAGAGGGAACGGGATTGCGTGGAGTGGGGGAAAGCGACTGCCTTCCCAGCAGCGTGTACTGCTTCGCTCTGGCCGCGCGGCGTTGCTCCACAGTTAGCTGGGACAGGGTATAGCTCTCTAGCTATCTTAAACCCGAAGGTTTATGGCTGCAGCAATACAAGCCGTCCATCTGTCCCTATCCTGGGCAAGATCAATCCAATATTTTCCATCCTTATCGCCGGACTCTGTGGCTGAGTGGTTATCTAATCGCGATGCAATGCTAGGGTTCCCGGGTTCGAATCCCGCTCTGGCTTGGATGTTTGTGTTTGTCCATTCATCAATTTCATCATTTCATGACTCATCCCCATCTTTGCAAATTAGCCAAGAGGCACAAAACGCGAAGTAAAATAATATAAATCAATCAATCAATCAATTTTTCATCCTTATCGATTTCCATTAGGTCCATCTCAACGTTATCCCTCCATCTTCGTCTTGACCTTTCTACAGGTCTCTTACCATCAGGTTTCCCAACAAGAATCCTGTAGACCCTTCTTTCCTCTCCCATTCATGCCACATGGCCTGCCCGCCAAAGTCTTCTTGATTTAATTATTCTAATGATATCTGGACATGAATACAAATTATGCAGGTCTGAATTATGTAAACTTCTCCACTCACCTGTCTCTTCATCCTCTTTAAGGATTTTAACAAATGCTCTTAATTTATGTTCATCTTTTAATGTAATGGAAAAAGTTTCACATCCATATAATACTACAGGCAAAATTACTGTTTTGTGAATTTTAACTTTTAGTTTCTTAGATATGAAGAGAAAAGTAACACGCATTTCCTGAATTAAATCTAGTATCTATTTCCTGTTAAATATCATTTTCATTTGTCAGTATTACTCCTAGGTACTTGGTTTTGGAAAAATGTTTCAAAGGAGTTGTTATAAATATTTAAATTTTGATTATTACCTAACACTTGGTTTCTGCCTGTAATCATATATTTAGTTTTCTCTTAAACAAAGACATATATTAAATCGTTTCTCTTCTTTTGGAGTCGACATAATCAGTAAAGTTGCCATATGCTGAAGATAATTAATAATAATACTCACTCGGCTGTATATCATACATACGTACCAGTTGAGGAAAAAACTTTAGATCAGTGGTTCTCAAACTGTGGTCCGCGTACGCCAACGGGTATATTAGCGACTTGAAGGGGGTACGCGATCAGCTCGAAAGAGAAATATCGAGAATAACCACACGCCAACATTTCTTGCTGCAGGTTTGTAGAACAGATTTCATTGTTTCAGATTTCATAGATTTAACACTCAACAGGACAAAAAGGCTGATTTTGTCACTGACACTCTTATGTTTGTTTCACATATTTTTTAAATAAAGTACTCGTTCTAAATCTATAATAGACTAAATTTTGAGCCAAATCTCCGCTTGAAAGCTTCAAGTGCACAACCAGGCATCAAGAAACTCTGTCAGCATATCCTTCTCATTAGAAACTCTGAGGATTCACAATTAAATAAAACTGCAAAATTGTGCCTCACAGTTTGTTTACAAACTTGCTTTTGTTCTTTACATTTTTTTCAATAACTCTGGGAAAATATATAAATATTAGTTTTTTATATATACTTCTTAGCATAAATGTGTTTCACATTTTTATTTTTGTAACTAACTAAAGATTGTAAACGTAGGAACACCCAATAAAACAATAACCGTAGGATTACCATCTTTCCTCATACAGCCCGAATGTTAAACGGCTCTATTGCAAATATACGCTTCCAACATATCAAAAACGCCCCCCCGCCCAATCAGTCAGCCAAAAAAAATTCTCCAAACCCAATATTTGGAGAAAAACTATGGAGGAGGTACATTAGACGTTTAGTTACGACCAGGGGCGCCCACAGGGGGGTTTAATGGCGCGCCCGCGTCATGAGAATTTTTGGGGGGGACAAAATTTTATACCAATTCTATATATCTTCACACAAAAAAGGGGGGGCGCTCGCATCGTTTAATTGACTTGTTACTAATTTTTAGTTTTGATTATTATGTACAGTTTTTCTACCTACCTGTGGGTGATCGTGGCAATAGGGTTGAAATGAAATACCACCTCTTATGCCTTTAAAATCGGTTTGGATGGCATTAATACAAGGTTAGTCGAGCAGACAAACTGCGCAGAATGAGGTTGACTAACAATGGCAGTGAGCCTAAAGTATCTAAAGTAAACATATATTGCATAAGTATGTCTGAATTACACAGTAACACAACTACAGGGGGGCAGGGAGGTCATTGCTATCCCAACCTTCGACAGAAGTCAATTCTAGGGTAACAAGGGGGGCACAGAGGAGCAATTACCCCTTCGATTTCAAATTTTATGCAAATAAAAATTCATTTTGTAAAATTTTCTTGTTTGCTTTGCTCGTATTATCTGCTTTTTCTCATTTGCGTCAAGTTCAGAGCTGTAGCTAGGGGTGGCGGGAGTCGGGTATGGGCGCCGAATGATCTAAAAAAGAGTTGTAAAAGAGAAAATGCCATGGCGTCCAGTGAAATTATTTGCGTCCTATCAAATGAATATTGTTTTCAATTGCAAAGATTGGATATAAATATGTTCTTGCTCGCTTAGCTCGCATTCTACTTTTTTTTTGTAATGTAATGTATTTAAATAATATGTGTTGTATATTTGTATTGATTAAGCTTTGAATACGTACACAATTTAGTGTTCACTTGTTGCATATGTATTTTCTATTTTATGTTGCTCCATGTTGCATATGTGTAAAACATATGTTGTACATGAAAGTTACACATGTATCTTCGGAATGCATTTATCGTTCATTTTTTGCCATTCAAAAATACAGTTTGTGTGCTTGATTTCCATTATTAGCTAATGTGAAATTGACGGTTTTGAAAAAAAAATCAAATTGTTTGATCCAAACAAATGCTTTAGCACAGACTTTTTCCCCCTTTTGCGTAATTTATAAGGATAATAACGTCTTTGATAGTACTACTACTACTACTACTACTGGTAGTAGTAGTAGTAGTAGTAGTAGTAATAATAATAAAGCCATTATTAATGTTATTGTTATTATTATTGGTACGTTTATCCTGGTACTTGCCCCCCCCCCAGACAAAAATTCGAGGTTGCACCTTTGGTACTATATTTTTCCGCAAATTTTGTCTGACAAAAAAAATAATTTGAGTAATTAATTCGGCATAAACGGGGGATGTTCTGCCTTTTTTGGGGGGAGTGCGTCATGGGCCTTGGAGGGGATGGGCACCCCCTGGTTACGAATAAAGGAAAACGTTTGAGAACCGCTGCTTTAGATCATCAACAAACGTTTTCGAATCTGAATAGACTATTCATCATTTCGAGTATGTAATTACCTTCAGATTGCCTGTTCTATTAGAACATAGATTTCTAATCACCTGTAAGTGACAGTCTAGTGGTTGTCTTTGATGGTATAACACTCGTGGTCAGTGACCGCCACTGAAATGAACTTAGTGCGTAGACAGTTCACGTGGAGTGCAGTACATACATACCTCATGTCTCTAGAACGTAATACCCTAAGCTGAGAGTGGCTCTATTAATATTATTGTGTGATATTGAGCTGCATTCTAGAACACTAGACTGAAAGTGTGACGCAAAAAGATTAACATTTTCAAGTACTACTATATGTAAGTGATACGGTATACAAACTTACATGTAAATACAAAAACAATCAAATGGTTTCTCTCTACGAAGTCTCTTTTATTTTCGTTTTTACATATTGTTGCAAGTTTAACTAGAGTTGACGAGCTGTATCTTTGCGGGTGCCTTGGCTACTCCGCGCAGAGTGAGAGAGATATACGTTTATGTAGTTGCCACCTACTCGCCCTTTGGGTGGTTTACACAAGGACAGAACGCAAGGTAATGACGCGCAGCCGGTAGCTCCTCCCCCATGCTATTGCGCAGCCGGGCTTGAGCAGGGTTCACCCGCAAAGATACAGCTCGTCAACACTAAAACATGCAAACGTTTCCACTTACTATACATTTTTACCAGCTCACCATTCCCAAGTTGCGATATATAACATACAAGGTGTCCTGTAGAATTGCTACCAATAACAAATTGAAATACAGGGTGAGTCAAAAGTCAGGTTAAATATGTGATATTTGATTGATTGGTTTGTTGTTTTAAGTCCACTTTACGCACAGAAAGGCTAATCGGAACTGCACCTACAGTTTAAAGTGGTATCCGAACCACTGTGTCTTGTTACTCCATCGGATATCGAACTGGAAACTCCATGATCACAAGGCGACCATGTTACCACTACACCATCGGGGAGGCACAAATAGGTGATATGGTTGAATGGAAAGCAACGCTTCTGGATTTTGACTTGTGGGGTCACGTAAAGGCCATCGTGTACGCTAAGGAAATTAAAAGTCTGGACCACCTACTCGTGTCAATCGGGTCGTCATCTGAAGCTGAAAAAAGAAAGTTCTGAACTGGAACTGTGGAAAACTATAATATTATCCATCTCCTCAAATCTGTTTTTTAAGTCGAGTAATAGCCATCTCCAAATAAGCACTATACACCGCTATTCTAAAATAAGTCTCGGGATTATATGGAGAGACAATTCATGGAAATGACATTTTACGTGTCGAACTCTTTTATCTTCGAATTTTGGTCCATCTACCGATGTTTAAGCACTTAGCCGAAGACAGTGCTTTCTGAAAATTCCGCCTGCATTAGGATAACGAAATTCAAGCAATTTTAAGAAGGTTCGAAGGTTTTGTCCAATTCCACATTTTCTGATTGCATAACTTGAGATACCAAATGTACTGGTTCAACTTTTCTCCAATGATAAAGCTTTGCAACTTTCATCGCTTTTAAAATTGTAATAAAGTGTGTCCCAATAAAAGCGACGGATTTAATATGCTGAATAGAACACTTTTTAAAAGAAGAATGACAAATATTTTTACATCATTACAACGGGTAAATACTCCGATTTAAGAATGCCAAGTTTGATTAGAGAGACATGTTCTAACAATACCATTATCAGTGATTGTTGCAGCTTAGTTGACATGGAGAGTTACACAAAGGAAAATCGAGTTTTGAAAATTCATTACAAGAATGGCGAGTGTTATGCAGAGACTGTAAGGAAGCTTTGTGCAATCCTTGGACGTGAATGTGCAGCTAGTGAGAGTAAGTTCGCAAGTTGATCAAGAAATTTGAGGAAACAGGTTCGACAGCAGACATTAAAACACCACGCTCTCAATCTAGCCGGTCTGTTGAGAACATCATTATTGTGCGTGACAGTGTTATTGCGAGTCCAAACAAATCTTTCATTCTTAAATTGGAACATTTACCCGTTGTAGTGATGTAAAAATATTTGCCATTTTGTAAATATACAGTATTTTCTTAAGCATATTAAATCCGTCGCATTTATTGGGACACCCATTCTTGAAAGTGCCTTCATAACATCGAAGTAAGCATAATGTAATGATATGATTAATTAAATCTACATCACCGTGTTAGACAAAGTTTCTTAAGTGCACCAGAGACAGAGTTGTCATCGTTTTCCATTTTGACTAAAAAACTGGTATAATTTTTTAATGGTTTCGTAAAACTGTCTTACTTCAGTAATTTTAAAACTAGCTTTAAATTATTGGTTACACGGTAAACCTATTTTGCAGTTTTATGTTTTCCGGCAATTTTAATTTTAATCCCATTATAAATCCCGGATACACGAGCTGCACCACTTCGACTTTGGCCTCGGCATTTACTAACGAAAACCCCTTTTCTTCTATCGCTTTAACGATTTATTTTTCCAACCCAGATGCCCTTTGGTCTTTGTCTTATTACTCTCTAGAGATGTGTGTGTGTTCTCTTGCTAACAGATTAAAGTCGGCGGTACAAAGGAAATAGAAAAGAGAAAATTCAAGACAGGATTAAATGGCCAAAAATATCCAAGCAAGTTATCGTGGAACTTTGTGTAAATGTTGTACATGAGAAATACGAGAATAATTCGTACCCTTTTTTCGGGCTCCCTCAGGCTTCGGGCCCTGCGGGCATATTACGCCCCTATTATGAGTACATAAATGTATTGGATGTAATCATTAGTTGCACGTGGGAATAATAAAAGAGATTATAATATTCTCAAATAAGGCAAAGAATTCCAAAGTATAATACACGATTTCATGAGCTTTGTAAGGCACCTATTTATTCAATACAACTTATTCAAAGTTACGTATGTGGGCCTCTTCGATGACACTGTGGTAACGTCGTTGCTTTGTAATCAAAAGATCCCGAGTTCGATACCCGGTGGAGGCACATAGTGGTTCTGCTTTAAACTGTAGGCCCGGTCTGTGCATAAAATAGACTTTTAAAAAAATAAAACCTAATTCAAAGGATACTACAAATGCGAAAGAAAATAAGACAATGGTATTTTTATTCACATTAAATTATAATTTCAAGTATGTAGGTAATAATTTGTCTCCCATTGCATTATTCTGCCTGATTAGTATATCAAGAAACATTCAAATATATTATTGCTAACAGTGTATATTAAATACAAAATATTAATCGGTTCTAATGACATATATTTTTATATGCTTATGGACAACAAAAATTACAATGTGTCTGTAAGAGGTGTTTATACTTTCTGATGGATATTCATTTTTCACAATATATTGGCAAAGTAGCATGTGTGTTCTTTGGAAGTCATATGCAAGTAACACTAATTTGCCAGTGCCTTACAATACTCGCCAAATAGACTTTAAAAGTGCAAATCGTATTCGGGGGCTATAGTCCGTAAGGCATGGTTGTGTTTCCTTCAAGTTAAAGTTTCCGAACGTAATAAACAGCGCGTGATTAAAGAAACCAATCAGCTTCAGAAAATAATTGCTGATTGGTCCTCTAGCTGGGTCGCTTCTTAGCTGTGTCTTCAGGACGAAGATGGAAACAGTTATATCGCACGTACTAATTTCCGTCTGGCACAGTAAAGTTATTAAAAATGGTACATAATAAAGCTGTTGCAGTTCAGCAAGAGAAAATGGAAAGATAGATACCTTTTTTGTCATGTTCGTAGAAGTTGCATACTCACATTTTGTGAAATCCGATATATCTGACAGATATTTGAGTTGTTTCTCTATGATCGGCAACATAGAAATTACTCTCAACTCGTATCTTTATTGACCTGAAAGATCAATTCTTTCGTGCTACCTAATCCTGATTATTATAATGTAATTTGAATAATCTGTCTATAAGTACAGTAACAGAACTTCTGGGTTGTAATGATTGTACTAAAATGCAATGCGTTTGTTACAACGTAGAAGTGTCTGTGACTGTGCAAGTTGTAACGGTATACCTTGTGCTTTTAAGCTGATTCTCAGCAACATGCACAATATACACAACCATACATTTTTGAATCCTTGTCCCGAGGTTCAAAACTTGCAGTACCTGAAGTTCTGTGGATGCTAGTTTAGGCAATAGACACGTACCTCTTCAAATTACAACTTAACGCCCATTTCCTTTTAGATATATATAGGTTTATTCATATTATATTTACAGAAGTTAATTCTTGGCCGTTATTCACAAAATTACATTCCGGTGTGCCCTGTCCCCCCTTCCCGTAGAGAGTGTGTAGACTCGCGTAGCCACTGGCTCCACGAGTAAAAAAAAATATAACCCTCAGTACCAAAAAAGGTGGCTGAAGGTATGTGTGTTGTGTACCCGGTTTCCCACATGAAATAAACTATTGGAATAATGCCTTCCTATTTATAGGCCCCGCTAATGACCTAAACCGTTACTGGAAACTTACCGCTCCCCCAACGGCCAAGAACCCAAAAGTACAGGAATACATAGCCATACACAATTTATAACATAAAAAGGATCCAGTAATGATCGCATCATTACATAGTCCCCCCTTCCTGAAGAGAGGAAAATCAAAGTTCTGTAACCTAGAAAAAATAATAATAATATACACAAAACACTTGTCCGCAGTTTCTGTTCACTACAAACACACTTTCATTAGATAACACGACACTGACAGTCAATGTTCACTCTAATTTTGTCCACAAGTGTACTTCGAGATCTGTGATCTTCCCTCAGCACTGGAGCTGGTTAACACACGTCGATTCTTACCCGCTCAGCATCTCTTCCATCCTTCCTCCTGGACCAATGAGAGACAGTCTCCTGGAAATCCATCCAAGTCATCAAGGCTGCTGGTTCGAGTCCCGGCAACGCCACTGGTCTGCGCTCCTGCCGAGATCGGAAGACACCGCTTCTACTGGTTTCCACATGAATGGATCGAAGTGGCTCTACATCCGAAGATGTCACTGCTATGCTCGGCGCTAGAACTGCGTTCACTCGCCACCGAACTGCGACTTCTCGACGAAATTACGCGGTAAAAGAATGCGCACTAACTTTGCGTTACTTTCGCGATGAAATTGACTGCGGAACGACACTTTTGTATGAGTACTGTATGAGGTATGAGGTAGAGAAAATAAGTGAAAGATAGAATAAAGAAAAGATAGATAAGTCCCTATGTACAATATTTACAAAAAATCCCCCTTTGAAATTAGACTAGAATCTGTTTCTCAGCTTGTAACGCATCCGGGATATATCTTCGTCTTGCTCCTCCTGCCGAAGTTACGTGCGCTCTCTTTGCTGAATTGGGTTCGGCTACTTTCCTTGCAAAGTCAGGTGGCGAAGAATAAGGCTTCAACTGGTCACTGTTGGCTCTCAATATTCTTCCGTCCCCGCTGTGTTTCATTTTGAAAGTATTTGCCGAAGTTTGCTCCACAATTGCGTGTGATCCAGAGGACTTCCCCGAGAATTTACTGGTTACTCTGCGGGCCTTACCAGAGATAGGATGTTCCTTAAGCCAAGCTTTATCCCCCACCTGAAACGTGCATTTGCGGCGTTTCCTATCACAAGCTTTCTTCTTGGCGTCTCCCATCCTGAATTTCGTTTCCTCCTTACTTGACATGAAATCTTGCTTATTCCTGTCATCTTTTAATACGCAGCATGGTTGGAACGACTTACAATACTGGATAACATCTTTAGTTAGGCCTATCCAAGTGTATTGTTCCCTAACCTTCGCTAACGTTTTCAATCTCCCAGGATGACAAACGAATGCATTATCATGCAACGACACGAGAATTTGCGAACGTAGAGAAGTAGGTGCCCATATTTTCCCTTTTCCCTTCTCTTTGTACTTTTCCGTAGGCAAATTTCTCCTAAGAATTCCCTCGTTGTCGAAATACGAAGATTTGGCCTGGGTCTTCACCTTTTCCTTGTACTTCTTCGTTCCTTCCACCTCCTCATTCCTTGTAGCCCTCGCTACGTCAGCAAGAAACGTGTCTTTCATTTGCTCGGAAATTAGGGAGGCTGTGTCCAGAAGCCTACGTGGCTCCTCAGAATTGTATTCTTCATTTCCCTCAGTGGCAGAGAATGGCAACAATGAAGAATCTTCCATATCTTTACTTCCAGAGAGACGAACCATGGGCAGTTTTGTGCTCCGAAGCAAATTTTCCCTCTGTTTCTTCCTCATTTGCTTCGCACTTTCTGCAGTACACAAAGCGCTGAAATCTGCAACTGATTTCTGCACAGTGTCAGTCGAACATTCGACACGGTCAATCATGTCCTCAGTTTCGGGGTGTGGTTTGCAATTTCCCATCGTCGCGGTTGCTTCAGTAACAGTTTCATTTCTTTCCATCGTCGCAGTCATCGTCGCGGTTAGCCCAGCTCCAGCTTCCACAGTCGACGTCCTCCCCTGCTGCGAGAACGGAAGCCCCTTTCCCACTTCCCTCTTCTCCGCAGAAAATAAATGAATGACGTTACTGTTCTCAAAACTGTAGCCTCCCTGCTTCAAATGTAGCGATATACCGGCCTTCCTTATGAACCCACGACCTGCGATAAATCCCGTGAAACAATTGCGCAGAACGACGAATTTATGCTTAAATTTCATCCCATTCAAATGTACAGTAAGATACATTTCCCCACATGATTGTACAGAGCCTACTGCCAAAGAAATATTAATACATTTATTGTTAATCTTATTTCCTTGTTTTTCCAGTTCTCTTGCGATCTCAACAGACACGGTGCTCACAGACGCACCAGAATCCAAATATAGCGAGAAGTCCTTTCCCTGAACCTTACAGGTGACTAACGGTTTTTTGTCGCCAGAAGTGAAATTTCTGCAGTTACGTATTTCCCTATTCCTCCCCCTGTTTTGCTTTCCTTCTACGTGTGCAAGAACCGGAGTTATCTGTTCTGGTCTAACGGTATCTTTAGAGACGGCACAGGTGGCGCCCTTCTGCTGACCATCATACCCTCTTCTCCTCGCCGGTTCTTCTGCTCTCGACGGGGTTCCAATATTCCCGGAAAGGCTCAAGCGGTTGAAAAGACCCGGATTTATGGCACTCATTGATACTTCTGTTCCCACGCGGCCGAAAGTGTTCATTGTCCCCGCGGCTGCTAATTGCCTTGTGCCACTCGCTGAAGTCGGCATGGCAGACAGATGCGGCGAACTGTTGTCCCTCAGTTCTGGACAATAGTACAGGGCTTCTGAATACAATCTCTTTTGAATGTCCATAGCGCGAATCTCCAGATCTTTCAAGGTTGCAAAGGTTATATCGTACAGGTGCGTTCTGAATTTAGGATGGGAAAAATTCAAAACGTGCTGGATGACCTCGTCTTCTGTCCCCCGTTTTTCCCTCATTGCAAAAAGCTTCCTGGTGTGTCGAATAAATGCAAGAAGAGACTGGTCTGGTGACTGGTAATTGTTCTGAATGATCCTTGCTATTTCCGAATCATAATCGACACTAAAGAATTCCTCAAGAAAAACCTTCTCGAATTCCCTACAAGTGCCGAAAGGTCTCGAAAATCTGAACCAATCTGCAGCGATTTCCTTCAACGAAAGCGGCAAGATTCTATCTAAGAGAAAAGTATCCCCAATTTCCATGATTTCCTGATAATTGTGTAATTCATACAAATAATCGTGTGGACTTAAATCGCCGACGTTTCCCTTAAAGATCGGAATGTTAATGTTGCTTTTTTCTAAGATTTTGCTCATTTTCTCCTCGCCCGTCCTTGCCGAAGTTCCTTGCGTAAGGTTTAGAGAAAGTCTCTCAAGTTCCCCAACAATATCTTCCTCGGGCCTTCCCTCCAAGTTCGCATTGCCTAGCAACTTGCTAATGAGCTCCCTGTCTATTTGAATTGCCATTTTGTCTTCTATTACTTTCTTTCCACTTCGCAATAACATATGCCTTCAGTACTTCTCACAAAAAAATATCCTTGACTGAGCCCCCAGTATGTAACGGTATACCTTGTGCTTTTAAGCTGATTCTCAGCAACATGCACAATATACACAACCATACATTTTTGAATCCTTGTCCCGAGGTTCAAAACTTGCAGTACCTGAAGTTCTGTGGATGCTAGTTTAGGCAATAGACACGTACCTCTTCAAATTACAACTTAACGCCCATTTCCTTTTAGATATATATAGGTTTATTCATATTATATTTACAGAAGTTAATTCTTGGCCGTTATTCACAAAATTACATTCCGGTGTGCCCTGTCCCCCCTTCCCGAAGAGAGTGTGTAGACTCGCGTAGCCACTGGCTCCACGAGTAAAAAAAAATATAACCCTCAGTACCAAAAAAGGTGGCTGAAGGTATGTGTGTTGTGTACCCGGTTTCCCACATGAAATAAACTATTGGAATAATGTGAAAAGAGCAAGTGTGTGTATTAAAAGAAAGGAAGTTAACATCCCCGCCGTCGGTTCACATAATAAGGAAAGAAAGCTCGCCCAGCCGCTCCCCTCAGAGAAAAAGATACCTCTTACATTGCTGTACTCCGCCAAACATCTGAGGCCGACTGCTCCTCTGCCCTTCCTATTTATAGGCCCCGCTAATGACCTAAACCGTTACTGGAAACTTACCGCTCCCCAACGGCCAAGAACCCAAAAGTACAGGAATACATAGCCATACACAATTTATAACATAAAAAGGATCCAGTAATGATCGCATCATTACAAAGTGCACAGCTTGAAGGTTTAATTTACGAAACAAAAACAAGTTTCCCCTACACGATAGTTTATCTTCCTAGAAAATGAATAGAACTCTCACTTTTGGATCGAGCCGTCCCTGGTTCGATTTACGACCAGACCTAAAAAATTCTAGACCTGGAGAAGCTACTTGAAAAGAAAGAAGTATCGATTGCTGATGCACGTAGAGAAGTCAGATATCAATAGATATGAGACTAAATGCGCTGACCACTTATCATTTCTCAATGAAAGCCGTTTGACAAGTCGCTGTTCCATTGCTGAATTTATATCAGTTTATAGCTTTAGCACATCACGTATGTGGCCAGCACTGTAACCTTGTAATCAGGTAGTCCTGGGTTCGAAATAGTGTAATAGTATTGCACAGTGTGGTGTGTAAGGGATGATAATTCCTGAGGACACCAAAATATCAATATCCCTTGCACGTAGTACGCCCTGGTCTGCATACTAGCGAGGCCCTGGCGTGTAAAGATCGGATTGATCTTTACTGTTTTTTTTTAATTTTGTTAAATAATTGCTGGCCAGCTACAAGATGAAGGGTTAATTAATATGTTTTCATATGTGTATTTTTATATGTTATTACATGTACAGTAAAACCTCATTAATCCGGACCCCGATGAACCGGACTTCGCTAAATCCGGACAGGCAAAATGTAAAGGGAAAAAAAGCAGAATTCTTTCGGAAGAAGCCGCATTGACACAGGCATACCCTCGTACTGCATTGTAGGTACAGTATTGCTTTACATTTTACTGTACTTTATAGTGTATTTAGGCCTATACTCTTCAAATACACCATAATAAACGTGTTTTGTTGCTATAAACGGAGTTTTATTGCACTTTCTACTGTTTTTTTTTTAGGTTATTTCAGTTAATCCGGACTTTCTTGAACCCCCCATTAGTCCGGATTAACGAGGTTTTACTGTATTTATATGTACTGATTTGATTATGCTTTTGGATATTAGATTCAGCTGTTCTTAGCTTTCAGTTGGGAGCTGTCTTTCAAAAAAGACCTTTGCCGTGGAAAATTCCAGTTCTATGGAGTGAACTTCCGCCTCGACTATAAAAAAGGACGGTTGGGCGTAACTGAAAAAAAAATTACCGCTTTTACAACGACGAGGAACTTTATGTTCCAGGACGATGGCCCTTGCCTCTCTTTTCTTCGAGAGTTTAGACCACTTATGGTGGCTAGACTTATTCATGGAAAATAATGTAGCATTTGGTAAAGCCAGCCCCTGTTCGGAATTCCCAAGCCGCCCATTAGCAAGGATTTGTATACATAAGATATTCCCGAGTCGCATCATAGTGCCTAGCTGGCTGAAGTAAAGATGCTCCGTAAGGAAACGCAAATATAACGCTTCGAGTAATCCAGGGCCGGATTAAGGAAGGAATCGGGGGCTCAATATAGGCGTCTGGACCCACAGCCAGTATAATCCTCTGTGGGGCTCGACTTGTGTTGTCTCCATATGTTTTTTTTGTCTTTTTATCCATATCATCCTCATCTTCGCGATTAGCGAAAGTGGCAGAATAGTGAAGCAAAATAAATCAAATAAAGCATTGCAAAGTGGTTCATATCTCACTTGTAACTGTATGTCCACTCAAGATTAACCAATCTTAACATAACGTGGATAGAAAAGAAACTTTACGAATACTTCAAATTCATTTTCCAGTTCATATGATCCGTAAATAAAGCCAAAATTGCTGACTAAAACGTGAGAAATTTCAGTCAAATGATTTAATGGCACTTGCTATATGTATACTGGTTTGATTCTTTGACTTGCTATATTCTACTTCACTTCTTGTGCCACTTTTGGCTAATTTCCGAAGATGGGAATGAGGGATGATATGATGAAATTGATGAATGGACACTCACAAACATCCATGCTCAGGCCGGGATTCGAATCCGGAACCCCTGGCGTCGTAGCGCGATGTACCAACTACTTCGCCACGGGGGCCGGCATGTATACTCGTAAATTGCTTTTGGGCGTCCAAAGGAATGCTTTGCAGAAGCAGTAATTAATGATCCGTTGACATTTGAATCTCAAGGCCTCTTTGGAGACGGGGAAAGAGTTCATCCGCTTCGGCGCCTCTACGTCAAAGTCTACACCGCTTAATCGTTCCCCCTAAGTTGCGATTCACCTCAAAGTATCCTGTTCTCCCCTTCATACAAAATTAATGAGGCAATGTTGCCATCTCCAGAATATGATACCTATCTTTACAATTTTTCAGACACTGGAGTTTTGAAATTGTTTAAGAGTCTACCATCAATATTTCCGTATCTATTGCATGTAAATCTGTACAAACGCGCGCGCGCACTCTCTCTCTCTCTCTCTCTCTCTCTCTCTCTCTCTCTCTCTCTCTCACACACACACACACACACACACAGAGAGAGAGAGAGAGAGAGAGAGAGAGAGATAGAGCATTTGAAAGACATGAATCTTTCTCTATGTAGTTCCTACACACAGAAAACTAAATGAATCAGTTAAAACATAAAAATGCATAAAGTCTGTATTTCTAGCTCAGGCCAAATGTTTAAATGCATCATCGAGAAAGATGCAGGAAGGTGCATAAAATGCATCAGTTCATGCATTAAAGTACATATCAACATGGAAATAAATAGCTACTCACTGATGCACTTTGGCGTTACATTTACAAATGATAAAAAATGCATGAAACTATAAACCTGATTCTTGGTAAGGGCCCCAAAACACACTTCAGTGTACCAATTGATGAGTTTCTGGCGCATCAAATAGATTTAATACATTTAGTTTTTGATAGTGAAGCATTACGGCGGGTTAATAAGCAATAACAACAGGAAAAGAAAAAGGGGGAGGGGTAGCTTTGGCGATAAAATGTAAATTTAAAAGTGTGTTAGTCGACTCTCCGCGTTTAGATCCAAACATAGACTGCATCCTCGTTAAAGTGTTAATACAAGGCATTGGGATGTTGTATATTTGTGTAGTGTACATAGCACCAGGTAGCAACTGCAATACTTACTGCGAATTCTTTAGGTTCATAGAAAAGCACTGTCAACCTGGTAAAGTTAAACTCCTCTTGGCCGGCGACTTTAATCTCCCTGACATAACTGACTCCAATTATGACTTAACGACTTCGACTGGACCTTATTTAGAATTGCACAATTTCATAAACTTCTCTGACTTAATAAGCCTAAATGACGTAAAGAATAATAACGGAAAGACACTCGATTTGATTTTGACAAATGGACAGGGAATAACAGTGACACGGAGCACACAGCCACTAGTTCCTGAAGACATACACCATCCCTCGCTGCTAGTAGATATTAATCATGTCAAAGAAACCCGCTATAAAACTTGTCGTAAGCTACAGTACAATTTCAGTAAGGCCGACTTTCCATCCATCTATCACAAACTGCTTAACACGAACTGGGATGTATTGAAAACAAAGAATGACGTTGATCAAGCTACAGACGTGTTTTATGAAATTATATATAAAATATTCGATGAATGTGTCCCCTTAAAGAAAAGCCGCAAAAGACAGTACCCGTGTTGGTTTACGAGCAGCATTATTAAAAGTATAAGTAGGAAACATTACCACCACAAGAAGTGGAAAAAACAGGAGGGAGACTTTCAATACCACTACAATAAATTTAGTGAATTTCGAACAATAGTTAGTAAGGAAATTATTGATGCATACAACAGTTACGTTGCCAACTCGGAAATAAATATTGCAAAAGATAGCACCCAGTTTTGGTCGTTTGTTACAAATAAACGTAAGAAAATCAACAAAGATCCTGTACTGTTCAAGGATAAAGTGTTGTCAGACCGACGTTCAGTAGTCGAAGCTTTTGCACAGCATTTTCAGTCGGTGTATAAAAAAGATCCCCCTAGGTACGACATGAAAGTATTGCCTAACCATAAACAATATGAAACTTTGGATAATGTTAATATTACAGAGATAGGAATTGAAGACATAGAAAAAGCCATTAAAAATTTAAAACCTAAAAAATCAGCCGGACCGGACAAGATACCGCCCTATGTAGTTAAAGGTTGCAGTGATGTGTTGAAATACCCATTTTATCTAATTTTCAATTTAATTCTTGCAAATCACAAATTCCCTGAAAAATGGAAAGCCACTGCAATTTGTCCACTTCCCAAAACCAATAACACTAATGACGTACAAGACTACCGACCAATAAGTATATTATCAGCCCCAGCAAAAATATTCGAAAAAATCATGCACTGTTACATATTTACTCACGTCAAACCTGTAATATCATCGTTTCAACATGGCTTTGTACCACGTAGATCAGTGTTGACCAATCTCTCCGATATTACCAATTTTATAAGTTCAACCTTGGACGAAGGAGGACAAGTTGATGCAATATATACAGACTTCTGCAAAGCATTCGACTTGGTTAACCACGATATCCTATTAAGTAAATTAGCATGCTTCAATATTTCTGAATCACTGCGTCAATTGTTCGCTTCCTATTTACAGAACCGTAAGCAGTACGTGACGCATAAAGGCCACACATCTTCAGAGATAACAGTCACCTCTGGAGTACCTCAGGGGTCTAACCTTGGGCCACTTCTTTTCACATTACTTATTAACGATTTGCCTGATTCATTTGAAAATTCACACAAATTGCTTTTCGCAGATGACCTGAAATTCTACAGGAAAATAAGCAAGCAAGATGATAGTGTTCAACTTCAAAATGATATTACAAATTTAGAAACGTGGACAATAAACAATGATTTAACACTAAATATCAATAAATGCCATTTTGTATCATTTACTCGAAAGAAAAACCCAGTTGAATTTCAGTATCAAATATACAACCATACTCTAGCAAGAAATTTTTTAGTCAAGGATTTAGGGGTTATTTTTGATTCAAATCTTACTTTTAATAAACACGTAGAACAAATAATTAGTGAAGCGTTCAAGAGCCTTGGGTTCATTCTTAGAATGGGAAGGGATTTCAAGAGTATAGACACACTAAAAGTTTTGTATTATTCGTATGTAAGACCAAAACTCGAATATGCATCTGTTATATGGAATACTGACACAGCAAAGTACAGTGAAGCAATTGAAAGAGTTCAATCACGATTTCTTAGATTTTTAAAATACAAATTTCAGAAAGTTTACCCCACATTTGAACACTACGACAACCTAATATATGAAAGTAGGTTTACGAAGCTGTGTCATAGAAGAACGCTACAGGAAATAGTATTCTTGTGGAAGTTGTTAAATAACGAAGTAGATGCTGAACATCTACTCTGCCAGATAAATTTTCGAATCCCGTCGTCAAAAACAAGACTCAAGAACGAAGTTTTTCTTATAAAGAAGGCTAGATCGGAAATTAAAAAGAAATCTCCATTGTGGAGAATGTGCACCAGTTACAATAAATTGTTAATCAAGAATAACACCATTGACATCTTTTCTATGAACCTAAGGGACCTCAGTAAAGCCACTATTAACACAATGACCTAAGCTTAAACACATAATTTCCTAATGAAATGATATGTGATCAAGTGTGTGTGTATATATATAGGAAATAATTTTAAATGTATTTTTATGTAGGTGTGTGTGTATAATATATATATACAACAGAAATATATGTAATCATATTCACTAGTATCCTTCATATGGGCTCTGTAATTAGGTATGTACCTGTTGAGTTCGATAAATAAATAAATAAATAAATTTATTAACTCATGAAGTGTTTCTAACTGTATTTGTTTTATATTTTTGGGGGGCGTATAATATATCTATATCAATTAAATAAAGACCTACAGGGCACTGGCGTATGCATAGGGGGCCTGAGGGAGCTACAGGCTCCCCGATATTTCAGAAAATAAAAATGAAGGCAGTTTAGAAGTCGGAAAGAAACTTAATATAAACCGTGATAACCATTTTTGTCTTTGAATAACTTTTAAAACCAAGGTTTAAAATGGTAATTGCAGTTCTTATGTCAAAAAAACACCATTAACGAGGTATCGCCGAAATTAATTTACGGCGATGTATTCTGTGATTCAAGCAAATATTTCATCTCACTCTGATCATTAAAAATTAGATTCATGGCACTGAAGCCCCGTTCGCATGATACAATTTTGATTGAATTCACATAGCTAATATTTGAGTGAAGTGAAAATGTGTTTTGGATTTTCTTTGTAGATGTGAAAAGCTTTAACTCGTGACGCACACATGCTCTCGCTTATATTAAAGTTCACCTGACATGTCATCATAAAACACACGTTCTTAATTATCTAGACGCCATGTGTGTGCATTTGTTAGGACTGTATGCGAAAATAAACCTAAGTATTCAAAACGGCTATTCGTATTGTACACCAAAGAATTTAAAAAGTGCTTTCGTACGTCTGGCGTTCCTCTAACTCCTAAACTACCGTCGTCCTGCAATGTGAATCAGTCATTTTCAACATTTCAAGAGTAGCCATGTAAATATTTGTTTTGCTTTAAGAACTGAAGAATTTGGGTTTTACATGTGCAATGATAGTACTTTCAGCACTTGTAGAGACACTCAAAATATAAGAATTTCAATTATAAATAACTATTTTGTCATATGTGTTATCAATCCTTCAAACTTGGATATTATCACGTATGAGGCGCGATCCTTGCACTTTTCATCGATAGATGATCATGAGTCGATATAATCTAATTTATCACGTACATCCTGTTGAGACATATTGAGTTTCGTACATCTAATTATCTAATATAACGACTACTTCCACAGGTTTAACCTCATAGTACGTAATCTTTGGTATAACCTCTGATAAAGCAGCGGATAACAATTTTACCACCCTATTGGATGTATTCTACATCCTAAATTGGTTAGACTGAATGCTACCTGGGTAAAATAAAATTGCTGCACTATGTCTACTTATAATGAATTGTGTTAAGTGTAATCATATTAGATACTGTCATGCAATTACAAGTCAAAATAAATCCCGTCAATGTATTACAAAATTTCATGTATCAATTTTACACTATGAGATCCTTCAAGGAAAGCAGAATAATTATTTTTAAAATAACACCCCACATATAACGTTCACAATTCAGTCATGTATTAAGAAAATTTTAACATGAAAAAAATCAACATTCATGTATGTACGACAGCATGCATCCCTAACTTGTAACAATGTGTACACATTTTTCAATAGTTACATAAGCTTCTGTTTCTTTCAGATTTACAACCTTTTGAAAAATGTATGCATCTTTAATGTTACATTCAACGATGGTACATCTTTTCTGTTGACCGTAAAATTCTATAAACTATTCTTGATATCTCTCGATGAGTATAATAACAGTGTACTTTCAAAGTTTACTTCTAAAGTCCGATATTATTAACAGAAATGTTCAATTTATTAGCGGATCATTTTAAACATATTTGAAATGTCCAAAGATACTTATCTGAGAGTCCGAGTTTTGCATAATAAGAATGTCATGTATTATGTCCTCTTCATGTCACGAATTTCACATTTTGCATTTTCCCGACTTACCAATGCGGGTTTTTTGTCGATACAAATGATTTGGACATTACAATTTTAACGTGACATCATATTTCGTCAAAATATGTCTTGTTTTAAACAAGATACAGACCGATTTCAGTCTTGTGAAAATTAACGACATTCCATTCCAAGTCCTTCCATCTTAAAGATGACAGTGTAGCCTCCAACACACTCTTTACACCATATGCACAGAATATAAACTGCTAAACATTTTATAAGTGAAAAATATAATTTTGTACATTTCTATTACATGAATATAGTTGTAGAATACTTTTTATACAATAAATCACATCATTTGTTACTCAGTTGTTTGTTTTTATTTATTTTAAGTTATTAAATGTTGATTTAAAGTTTCTCATCTTTTTTTGTGGGAAAAAGGTATTTTCCCATGTGAGATAAAATTTTTGCTCTATAAGAGTTTTTTCCCCCTCTATAAGAATTGGCAATAATTATCAACTTTTCCTACTCAGGATTACTACATACATACGACGCTTGTTACATCAAATCGTAATTTTTGACACAATTTTGAGTTTAAAACAACTTAATTTTGCAAGAACACGATCTCAAATCATACGAAATATGTGTGCGTAACTACATAAGCACAAAAAACCTAGGAAATCACAACTTATTGATGTTTTTTATGCTTATAGTAATCCTACCGTAAGTACATTGCTAATCAATTGCAACCAAAATTACATCGTCATATTTTTACCATTTTAAAAGACTTGAAGTTGAGAAGTGTACTCCAATTTATACAATTTTTCAAAGTTTTAAAATTTAGATTTGATTTATTCCGAACAATATTGTTTTGTTCAAATACGAGTGTTTGAGCCATTTACATATTTTTCATAAGGGTACGTGGTATAGTACCGTTATTATCTCACGAGTCGATCGGAGACCATCTCGACTTATTTAAAACACAACAAAACACTATAGATCTCAACAAGCGCTCGAACAGGATTAAACGACCAAGCGACCCATCATACATAAAAAAACAACCCATGTTTTAGTAGGGCGATACAAAGATACTTGTGAAACACCAGAAGTATGAAAAATACCGAATATATGGCATCTAAAGAGACACAGTCACGGCGCCAAAGTTCCAAGAAACATCAGGGGGCTCAAACACTTGAATTATAAGTTCACATAAATTATTGGTGGGCTCGGACCCATATAATTTGGCACCACTGTACGCAGCCACCTTAAATTGGGTAACGAAATTCTTGTTCCTAACTATGGAGCAGTAAGCTTTATTGAACTGAACTGTAACATCATAAGTACGATATATAATTTACAAGTTGGTTTGAAATAATAATCGCTGTGATATATGTCATTCAAAACCAAAAGTTTCATGGTTCAAAACAGAAAGAAAAGTTTGATGGTTCAAATCCCTCCTATCCCTTCTTCAAATCGCACCATGTATTCAAATGAATAGATGCATGCTTGTTCGCTACTTTCAAATGTCAAACGCCTGATTTTCCATTCTATCACATTCGAAATGAGTCCAAAACGAGATCTGGAGCTTCACATATTTCGGAATTATCTCTTTAAAAAATAACGATAAATTAGAAAAACTAATGAAATGTATTTAAGTAAACATTCTATTAAATATATATAACGAAAAATCTACCTGAGCCACTGAACACACCTATGCAACATCCAATTTGAAAAGTTCAGTCTCCGAAAAGAAAAAATCTTGCGTACGCCAGTGCTATAGGGTGATTCTGTAACTTTGAAAAATTTAGCAAAACTAATGCAACGAATCGAGATTTTGTTCTTTGGACATACGCTGTGTTCCACTAGGAGGGGGCTTAATACACGCAAAACATCCTGCGCAGATCCGTGATTCCCGTGCACCGTACTCCCTCGTGGAGTGGAGGGGAGGGCGAGAGTGGAGCATGCTTCCTTATGGCCCAAGCTGAACGGAAGAAGAGAAAGCTCCGCAGAGACTTTTCGTCGAAGGTTCTTTTCTCGTTGCTCTATACCTCGAAAATTGCAAATATCGATAGTAAGGGGGTGCGAGTGGTACCTTGTTTGAAAGTCTCTTCTTAACTTTAAACAACTCTTGTAGGAAATACATTTTGCTTGAGTGAACAGCTTTCGAATGGGTGCTCAAAACTGTTCTATGAGCTTCCAACGTTGTAAGGGGCTAATATTTTCTAAACGAAGAACACAAATTAAAAATCTTGTACGTCATAATTGGAAAACCGATACGTGAGTCGAGTGGCGGTATATTGGAAAATCCTGGTTACCACCTACAGGTGTGCTCGTGGATACCTCGAGAATTCTTAGTGGAAAATAAGTTAAACACTAAAAAAGGTTGAAACGTCACGTTTATAGTGTGTTATTTTGTAATAAATTCTGCCTTCGTCAGTTTTTTGGTGTTTTATTAAACATGGAAACAAGGATTAATAGTGTTACTATTGGGAAAAAAGGTGGAGCAACCCTTTCTTGGACTGGACTAGTAATTTGCATCAAAAATTGATGCACAATTTTTAGGGAACGTTTTTTGATATGTTCCACCGTATTGGATTGGATGATCAAAAATATATTTGTAAGAATTTAAATATGCAACGAATTCATCTTTATAATCACTACATATAAAGGGACGAACCAAGCAAGACATTTTTTTTAAAAAAATATATTATTTTTAAAAAGTTACAATCAAGTTTAATGCTAGCTTTACTAGTACAGAGAAATCTATTTGGATCGGATTTCACGTTGATCATAATTGACATCCTGTCATGTAGACCATACTTGCATCCAAATTAAAAATCATTCGTACTTTAGTCACCATGGATCCTTCATCCCAACAAGGTCTGGCAACAGCGACTCTATTCAAGGCCTGACACCCCATTCTCTTGTTCTTGAGGCTCTTGGCTTTCAAACGTCACTGAGCATTATGGAGCTAGATTCATTTGGCCCGTCCAAATGACAAATGCTCGATATTTCAACGACGGCTATCATTGTTCGCGTATACTCTGTCCTGTCTATCTCTGGAACAAGGCCGCGCATAGTGGGGAAATCGAGTGGGCAGGGCGAAGCAGTACACGCTGCTGCGAAAGCTGGTAACTGCAGTCACTTTCCTCCTCCACGCAATCCCATTCCCTCCTACGTGCTCATTGGCGGAGCCGTATCGCGTCACTATTTGCGCAGAGACTTGAATACTTCCAAGTAGCACACCTTGATAACTTCAATGTTGCATGCCAACAAGGCACTGGCGTCAGGACCTACTGTCAATATAATTCTGTGTTTTGTCCTTATGTGTGCTGAGTTCCCCTTTAGAACCTTGGGTTTTCAGTAGGTAAGGAGACTTTAGTCCTAACTGACGTATACTGATTTTAACTATGGTAAGGAACTGGACCCCGTATAATGTAACGGATGTAACCCAAGTGTTGATGCACCCAATAATCAATTACTATATTCTTAATCTGAAATAACTCCAATCAGTAGATACCGTATGAAATGATGTAAATTTGCCCCTAGCCCAGCTATAAATATTGTTAGGTGGATAATAATAATAAGCCCTTACCAAATAAAGGAATTCAGCTAACATTTAAATCAGTATCGCATTTAGAAGTTCTGTAAGGATAAGCGTTCTGACTTCATTTGAGGGTAGTAATCAGCAAGGCTGAAAAAATATCTTCATATGCCTGTTGTGTCTGTCTGCTATCCATCAGTACCCTACGTGTTACATCAAAGTTACTTTGTCAATTTTCGCTAATAGGGGTTGATTGATTTGGTTTATTTTACTTAGCTTTTGTGCAACTTATGGCAAATCGTGAAAATGAGGATGAGCGTTGATAGGATGAAACTGAAGAAAGAAAACTCACAATGAACATCCCTGCCTAGGTTGAGATTCGAATTCGGGACCCCTGACCTCGTACCGTGCTGTGCTGACCATTCTGCCATTGACGTCAGTAGTTCAAAGTGGAATTCGAACCAGCGTGCAATATGTGCCTCCACCTGGAATCGTATTCGGGACCACGTTATTACACGGCGAAAGCGCTAGCAGTACGCCATCAGGATGGCCTGTTTCTCAGTACATTAAAACCTCGTTAATCCGTACTAATGGGGGGGGGGGATAAGTTGACCGGTTTAACGAAAGTCCGGATTAACTGAAATAACCTAAAAGAACAGTAGAAAGTGCATTAAAACTTTGTTTAGAGCATAGGCATAGGCCTAAATACACTATACAGTACAGTACAAAGTTTGCGGGAAACAGAATTTCATCAGTGATTGACTGTCTTTTCTTTGGGAAGTTCTCTTGTTGACTTCTAGCCACGTTTGAAATCTTGCATTCTGCTTTTTCTTTTGCCTTTCCCTGTCCGGATTAAGCAAAGTTCGGCTTATGGGGATCCGGATTAACGAGGTTTTACTGCATCTGTAAGGCAGCATCTCTGAAATTACTACAGATAAAAAGATAAACTTTGGTAGACCGAAAAAGTAGATAAATGCATTGTAAATCATGCCAACCTCCGTGGAGAGTTTCTCCATCAAATCCATCCCATCCTTCTCGTCGTGATTTGTCAAAAAGAGGCAGCAAATTAACGCTAAATAACAAATCAAAAAAGCAACCAACGATCGTCAATTATCTCTTTGAGATCGTCTGTCTGGCCGTAACAGACGATGACCGATCTCATGAGGCATATTTCAAAATATTTAAGGCAAGGAGGTAATTTTCAGTAAATTTTTTAACTTTGCAAATGCTAGTTTAAAACGACACAAATTGTATCGATTATTCTGTTTTTGCGAACCTAACTTTCTAAAGTTAAGAACTGATATTAAGTTTGCGTTATCTCCGAAACCATTCGAGGCTAAAATATAAACTTTGGCAAGCTGAAATATGAGTTATTAATTTTCTCCATAACCAATTAATTAACTGTGTATATTAGATTTTATTAGTTCCCATGGAGCAGAACGCGGATATAGACTTCATAAAATGGGCAGACTATTTTTCTTCAACGAGACTCTGAATAGTGCTGTGTATATGAACATTGTGCAGGAATTTGTGTCGATGTTAGAGGAGCATGAGAGAGCCGCCTCAAGTCATTCTCCATGCGAAACAATGCCTTTCTTGAGAGAATTTTTTCTTGACAAATTGCTTGGAAAGGGCTTGTGGCCCCCTCGTTCCCCCGACATCTCCCCACTAGATTACTTCATGTGGGGTTATTTAAAAGATGTTGTTTATCATGACAATCCACAAACAATAGAACATCTACAGGCAAACACTGTGCATGCCATTAACAACATACCCACATACATTCCGGGGGTATGCGCTTGTCCTGGTACCTGAAATTTACACAAGGATGTCATATACGTTGAATTTCGGTTCCCCCGTCTTACTTTTCCTCGATTTCTTTATTATTACATGTACATCGTTGTTTGGGGTTTCAGAAAACAATGTTTGTTATACAAACAATACAATTAATATTTTCTATAATTAACATAATTATATATTCATTGACAATGAAACATACTGGAAGAGGTATTTTCATATCCTTTATTTTATTTCCATTTTTCAAATATGTTAATTATTGGTTATAGTGTCGATACGAGTGAGAATAAGAGTTAGTTCTCCTAATGTTTAGTAGTAATTAGGGTAACGTAATATAAACTATTTGTATTTGTGTACTCTGTCCCAGTAATCTACGGAGCAAGCGAACGAAAAGAAGTCTTCTGCGCAAGGAGCGACTCGAGAGGACTTTTTCCAATGGACACTTGAGAGGGAAATCTCAGATATGGAGGTGGCAACGTGACTGCAGCTACCAGCCGTTTTCAGCAACGCTCACTGCTTCGCTCCGACCACTTCTCTTCTTCCCTTCTTTACCGTTATGCGTGGCGTTGCTGCACAGATTCCTGGTAAAGAGTATAGTAGAGTGATTAGAGTAACGATCTACAACTTAAAAACAAAACGTTGAGTTCTGTTTAAATTTTTGATTTGAGTCCACTTCTTGCACAGATAGGCTAATCGGGACTGGAGCTAGAGTTTAAAGTAGGATCCGAACCACTATGTGCCTCAACCGGGTATCGAATTCGCGACCCCTTGAATACAAGGTAACGTCGTTACCACTACGCTATAGGAGAGGCCCGCAAACCAATGTTGTCGTGGGCGGTGCCATAGAGTGTTTCGGGTGTGAGGGTTGACACGGAAAAAATGCCTCTTAAAAACAAACAAAAAAACTGTAAAACCGATAATATGCACGCGCGAACAAAGGAGAGAGAGGGAGAGAGAGAGAAGAGAGAGAGAGAGAAGAGAGAGAGAGAGAAGAGGGGGAGAGAGAGAGAGAAAGGAGAGAGAGAAGAAGGAGAGAGAGAGAGGGACTGGGAGATAGATTTGCTGAGTTCTGCAAAGACAGATTCGAAACTGTCTTTCTGCTGCTATAAGACGCGTGTCTTCCCACTGCCTTCATCGTAATACGATATGCTGCCCATTGTAGCTATGAAGAGTGGAGTGAAAATGGGGCGGCGGATCTAGAGATTCGAAACGGTTGAGATCTTGTCTCTTCGACTTAGGATCTGGGTTAATTCTTTTGCCCGATACGTAAGAAAAAACTGTTTTTGTGTATGTTATTTTAAAACTTTAAATTCATTTTTTACATTACCAAAGAGAAACAAGTATAGTATTGAGGCTTCACTATTGGTCTTGGGTTCGAGTCGAGTAAGATCTCTAGTTTTTATTTCTATCTCATCATTTATATCTCTTGGTGGAAGGGTTACCCTTTCTACAGGCACCAAAATGTCAACCTCTCTTCCACGTACTACACACTGGACTGCAGTTTGTACACTAGCGAGGATCTGGTGTCTGGACGTACGGCCAGTACCGTCCTTGTAAAGATATAGGTAAAGTGCTCCCCTGTGCTTTGTACCAAGCCACGAAGGCGCATAGGGGTGTGAAGTTAGGGCCCACACTTTCTTGATCACGGCCAACGGTGGAGGTAATGTGATCTGCACCACGTTCCTGGCCGCCTTTATCCCCCAGAGTTTCCTCAAGGTACCCACTTTATACGACGCTGAGTGGGCGCCGGAGCCACTTGAACAGGTGGAACAAATCCCGATTCTCCCCCGCCGGGGATCGAACCCTGGACTCTCGCATGGTAGTCAGACGCCCTAACGACTTTTTTTTTAAGGGAAGACCCCTACGCGGCAGCCTTTCCCACACATTCAATTCATACATATCAATTTCTCTAATTTCTCATTTTTCACCAGGACAGAAAAACACAAATATCCAAGTCCTAGCCGGGATTCGAACCCGGAACCTCTGGCATTGCAGCACGCTGTGCTAACCACTCCGCCACAGAGGTCGACAACGACTGAGCTACCGCTGCTTCCTTGTGTATTTGTGATTGTCCATTCAACCATTTCATCATCTTTGCGATCCAAAGTATGGCAGAGAAACGAAGTAAAATACAGGGTTATTCAAAAAGTAAGAGCAGATTTCAAATGTTTATTTCTCATGAACTATATACGATAGAAACACGTGCCATACATCAATGGATAGAGGAACATTCAAAGGTTTACTGTTGAAAGTTTTAATGTATGACTCAACATGAGCACCATGGTCCGACAAACATCAAAACGGTACTCCATTTCTTGCCACACATTCCTACCTAAATTAACTGTAAAGAGAAACGCCGTTCCAGGTATTGAACGGAACTAACAGGCAGGATTATAAAACTTTCCATCTTCCTCTATCCATTCACGTATGGCACGTGTTTCTATCTTTTATAGTTCGTGAGAAATAAACACTTAAATCTGCTCTTTCTTTTTTAATAACCCTGTATAAATCAAAACAATCAATCATCGTTTATGTCATATTTCTTACTCATTGTCATGATTAACGCAGGGCTTATGAAGACGACATGAAGTAACAAATACAGAAATATATTTTTATTTCGCTCTCCTTGATATATAACATCGTGAGTCACAGCCTGTTGCTAGGGTTAAATTAACGGCATACATGTCAGCGTGAAGTTGGCATAAAAATATCGAATTCAATTTGACGCCAAAACCACAACCAACTTATATCAAGTTACATAATCAATTTTGAGAGAGAAGAACTCAAAGAGTGGTAAAAACTCTTTTTCAGCGTCATATACTCAGATTTTTGTGCGGATACGATATGCGGCACATACAGAGAATGTTCTTGTATGTAAATCATGTCATCAGCTCTGAGAAATGATAGTGTGTATTAATACATTGTACTGTAACATAGATTTTGCTAGGGGTTTGAATTCTGGCCTGGGCATGGATGATCTTTGTGAGTGTCCCTTCATCGGTTTCATCATATCATTCCTCATCTTCGCGATTAGCAAAAGTTGCCGAAAAGCGAACTAAAATAAACCATTTAGTCAATAGAGTTTGCGGTTAATATCGTGTGAAGTAATTTCAGGTCGCTCCGTGTTATCCTAGTTCGTATATGTTGAAATCACTTATAATGTATAATACAGTACGTCATAGTAGTCCCTGCATGTATCCTGTTGCGACCGTGTTGAAAATTGGCCGGTATTCGGTTGCTTGGGAATTTCGTTTTTGTGGTTGGCATCCCTGCTCTGGGGGTCATATGGAACGCTTGCTCTAATTCGTATGTCAGTGAGCAGACATAGTTAAAGTGCTGAGGAATTTCTGATGACCTGTGAATTGGTTCACGAATGGCAACGCACAGAGCAAATGATGTACTGTAACGTAATGCAAAATTAGCAAGCACGTCATAATTAAATAAATTGATACGTTTGTTACGATAAATTAATATCGTACACACACATACGTATATGTAGGTACAATGTAATATATATATATATATATATATATATATATATATATATATATATGCACATACATACAGAGAGAGAGAGAGAGAGAGAGAGAGAGAGAGGCTGAATTTTGTACCCCCCCAAATGAAAAACGTTCCTGTGCTACTGTCTCCAGGACCGTACATATAGCGTACGTATATATGTAGAAATATGTATGTATATATAGTGTATGTACTATGAAATATAATCTACGAGTACGGGAAGTTCCAGGACACGAAAAAAATATTTTTCTAAAAATGCAATAAGTATGAGAAGTCCAATGAATTGAGATTTATTCAGTCCATGTATTATGGATTTCACGTAAATACTCTTAATATTCTTCGTTACCGAGTTCTAAAGTAACGTCATAAGCCAGTTAACATGACGTAAGTTCTGAGATGGTACTATCATTTAGCCTTGAAAGTTGTTTATTAACTAACCTACATGTACCCACCGGGAATGATGAAAAATATAATGACGTAATTTATGTTATTTACCTAGAAGTTGGGAAATCTAGCATCAGACTTGAATGTGTTCAACAAAGGATGATGCCGTTGAAATAATCAAGATCAAGGTCTCCATAGCAGCGAGGCAACAGCTCCATAGTGACAGAGTTGTGTAAAAGAATCCACAAAGAGTATTAGAAGTTAAGGGTATTAGAAATATTGAGGTTTGGTAAATGGATTGCTTTCATCATGAAGATGTACAGACGGCAGAAGGTAAATTTATCCACGAGACGACGACGCTACTGTCGGATTAAAAATTATGCATACTCAAGTTTGGACTCCAATTAAAAATTAACCAGCAGACTTACATATAAACGAGTTACATCAATATTTAACTTATTCAATTCTGCGTTAATCTTTGCTAGCTAAATTGTTTTCGAGGATGCCTTATATTTTTTATCGTTGTGTGAACAAATAAAGTTCCTTTTTTTTAGTTTCGCAAACGATCGCTCTCTTTGAAATTCTATAAATATAAAACGGGTTTTTCCGATCGTGATAACATTTTTGTACGGTGCAGGCAGAAAGGATTTAAATACAATTCTTAATTTTTAGATTTTTAAAATTTGTCATAAAACCATTCTTAGCAATTTTGCAAAACATTTTTTTCTTAAACGTCTTTTCCGCTGTAACGGCGACCGATCCTAGTGCTGGCAAGGGAAGTGGGGAGCGGGAAAGCCACCAATCCAGCCAGTAGAACGAGGTTCACGCAGTACCTTTTCCCGCCGCGTCGTGTCTCTTGGCGTCACTGTCGTTGTCTGGTTGGTCTGCGGCTTAATCTCCGCTCCACACTTTACTTACTAGAACTAGGACTGCTCGCCGTAAGAGTGGAAAAGACCTATAGTATTAAGTAGTCCTACAAATATGTTCTTGATCTTCTTTCCAAGCTCTTTACATCTGTTTTTAAAATTCATTATCATTGTCAATTCACATTGTGAAGTCGATTATACACAGACATTTATTCCACCGAGTAAAGATGGCAACACTACACACAGCGATGTCCGTCGAGCCGTGGAAACTACGGGCTGTCACTGCGAGTGAGTGCGTACGGTGTTGCCAGGTTCCACGTTCAAACTAGAATATCTGTAATTTTTAATCCAACAGTAGTGTTGCAATATGCAGCTAGAAAAATGTCAGGCAAATGAACACATTTAATCAAATACACAAATGCGCATTTACCGATGTTCGTTGCTTTCCACTTAATAAGCAAATTGACCCATTTAGAGTTCGTAGCCTCATATAATTTAAAAATACTGCTCGAAACTTATTATGCATAACAAGAGGCATGTATATTTCGTTTTTGGCGGAAACGCGAAATGTGAAATATCACACTGCATTGTTTTTCATGTCTCTGTAAAGTGAGAGGTCCATTGTAGTACATCAGCTTTGTGCCATAAAATGATGCGAAATAAACTGCAAAATGCAAAATAAACCCTTAAAAACAAAATTTAGAGTTTGTTTATAATTTTCTTAAGTGTGAATTATCCTGTGAGTTATGCAAATCACGGAAATTGGTTAATTCTGCTGTAAATATTTGAGAAGCAAATATGAACTCCTTTACATAGGAAAAAACGTAATATTCTAGATGTAAAATTAGAAGAGGAAGTTAATTTTGTACAATATGTGTAGTTATGAAATGAAATTTAGGGTTTTATTAACTATTTTAACATAGAAATTACATTTTAATAACCGCTTTTGATCCTGAAATATACCAAGATTTTTTACCGAAATTTTGATATTTGGAAAAAATACTAGAAAAAAATAAGATTAATATGAAGTTGTAAACTTCGCGAGAAACATATGAAAACTTTCACGACAACTGATAAAATGATAATATTAGATTAAAATTACCTCTATTATTATAATAATTTTCGGTCAGATCTGGAACGTTATTCATTGTTCTCAAGCCAAATGAAAAGACTAATCATGTATTACATTTTGGAAGAATAAATTACAGGATGAAAGGAAGGAAATGTCAAACGTTCAAGTTTCAAAAGAGCAACAATTTAATATTCGAGTCAGATATCTTCAAATTTGATATTTTTTATAACATTTCCTTCTATGAGGATTATTTGCCGTGTGGCAACACTGATTCGATCTTAGTGTAGCTCAGTCTCGATTAGCCTGTCTGGGCGTTAAAAGAAAAAGAAACATTTGACAAAAACTTGAAGAATTTCGAATTCAAATTCCAACAATTGCAACAATGGTCATCCAGGGAAACTTAACACGGAAACAAAGATTTGTTTGGATATCATTGCCATAGTTTAGCTTTGGCTCTAGCGCAATATGAAGTTACTCATTACAAATCAACAGCTTTACATTAAGAAATATTACGTCTTGCAAGAAATCTTGACCTGTAAGGATGTGAGTAGAATAACTTAATTACTAAGTAATTTAGGATTATTACAGTAGTCTGTTTAGGAAACTCAGAAAGTTGGTTTGTTATTTACCAGTAATTACATTTGTAAATACAATTTTGAGAGCTTGGTCATGAGATAACTATTCTTACCTCCATTCAAAAACATAGAGAAATACGGATGAAAGGACTGCACTGCATACATTTGAAGCAGTTGTTGAGTTTCGGGCTGGTTGGCCTCTTGACTCTATGAAAAATTTCATGTGTGTTTAGTATTAATGGAATGTGCCTGTGGCTACTCGTGGCTCTTGTGTGTACAACTGTCGCAACAGAAGCAAATTTTTAATATCGCTGAATGAATGAGGTTTGGCTTCATGATCATGGGTGCATTTTCCTGAGAGGGTTCGCTGTTTGCATATTTTGTATTACTGGATTTCTGTATTGTTGCAGTGTTTGACAGAATTTGTGGTGAGCGTCGCGTAGCTGCTGAACGACTAGAGTTCTTTCCAGAGATCCTCTAGTATTTGGGTGCTGCGTGTGCACTTTACATGTCGTGGCCGGAGATGATCCAAGCTGCTTTGCCTTGCATCCGTTCCAGTCGTTTGAGTTGTGAATAGGCGGCACGCTGCCAGGCTGGGCCCGCATAAGTTACAGTGGGAATGATATACATCTGCAGAAGATGTAGTCTCGTCTGTTGTGTCAATTCCGGACATGTAAACATAACGACAAGTGTAAAGACTTTTCGTACTCATATCTCGACCACATCTTGGATGTGAGAGGCAAACGTGAGTCCTCGATCTAGGGTAACCCCTAGATATTTGACTTTATCTTCACGTGGTATGAAATGTGTCTGAGTTCATACTTTCTTCTTTTAGTGTGAACGACATACACTTTTTCGGCGTCCACCTTCAGACGCCATTTGCGAGCCCACGCTTGGAACTCATCGAGTTGTTGTTGGAGATAGCGGTAGCATAAGGCTATTCGACAACTGGCTGCAAATAAGTCGGTATCGTCAGCGTACGTGGCTTGGAAACATCTCTCTGAAGTTGGGACATCTGCAGTATAAAGCATGTACAAAAGTGGAGAAAGTACTGATCCCTGAGGTACACCTGCTAATACTATGAGCCGGATTTGAGACGTTTCTCCTGAGAAGGAGACAAAGAAACTGCGTTTTCTCAGGTAAGATTGGAGGAGTCAGACATAGAAATCCGGGAAACCCTGCCGTAAAAGTTTATATATGAGACCAGAGTGCCAGACTTGGTCAAAAGCCTTGCTTATATCCAGGTAAACCCCTATTGCGAACTGTTTTCCATTGAATGCCGTTGTGATGTAGTCTACCACACGGACCAGCTGAGAGGTGGTACTGTGGTAGGCTCTAAAACCAAATTGGTGGTGTGGTAGGAGCGAGGAGGTTTCTACGTGTGTCATGAGTCTTGAGAGAAATACTCTTTCGAAGAGTTTCCCAAGGTATGAAAGGACACTTATTGGCCTATAATTTTCCGGTTTGAGAGTACTCTTTCCAGGTTTTGGGTATTGTTATTATTTTGCCCTTCTTCCATGCGGTGGAGTATTACCCTAGTTGTAGGATGGCATTGAACATACAGAACCTTTTATGGTTGAGTCGCACGTGGAGCGGCGGGAAGTGCGATCGCGTCTGCCGGCAAACTCGAAACAACATCCGCGTAACTGGAACCGCTAGCTATGTAAGGAAATAAGCTCGTACAATTACATTGAGAGTTACGATTAAAATGAGCACGTATAGTACTTTGTTACAAGAAGTGTTGGAAATTATGTCTTCCTGCATGCACACATTTACGTCATATTTATAGGAAATTTTCACTAACACGTATCGAATCCGAATTTGCTTCAGTTTCTCTCCTGATATTTTCTTTCAATTCTTCTAACGTATGGTGTCAGGCTTGGTAGCTCGCCACGCAGACCTCATGAAAATGTATGTTTTATTTTTAATCATATTTCAACGTCGTCTAGTTTCTCGTCATTAAGCACACACAGTTTTATCCTTCGCTTCTTATCAAGAACAGACCCTGATTACCTAAATTTGTTCACAAGTATCCCAACATTGTCTCTGTGTGATACAGGAACATCTGGGAATTCTGCTGCAAAACGTATTCTAACTTCCTTATAAGAATTCGTAATGACTTAAGGATCGTACATAAAAATATTTTGTTTTATAATGTACGCATAGCGTGGCATTATTAGACTGCAGAAAAGCACCAGTAATACGTGAACTACAAAACAATCCAAAACACTTGTTAATACCTTAACTCTTCACAAACACGTGCAAACTGGACACCAGCTATCTGAATACTGAAGCACTGACGCGTCCAGTGTCAATGTCTGCGTGCAGTTCTGGCCCTGAATGCCGGCAGACGCGATCACACTTCTCGCCGCGCTAGCCGCCGCTCCACGGACGTCTCTACCATAAAAGCTACTGTATATGTCATACTATATACAAGTAATTTGCGAGTAGTATGACGTATCAGATCCGGTCTTATACCATCTGGTCCAGGAGGTTTCCTAACATACACAGCACAATTTCAAAATGCAGAAAATCGCTGTGCAGAAAAACTATTTTACGAATATACATACTATAATCAGGCAAAACGCACATAAAAAGACGGTGAACACTATTTTAGGAAATATATATCTTATAAAACTTGAATTTATTTATTGTTAACGAAAATTAACAATAACACAACCAATATTATGGGTATTTGCAATGAATTGTCTCCACTGTTTTAAGATTAGTAGTATATATATTTTTACAAGAGTGATAAATCTTATTTACAATGACGTCATTAGTTCACTCTGATTAAATGCACACAATTCCTTATATTTTTATACATAGCTTATTATATATAATATGATCACGCAAATCCCGGAACAACAAACTAGAAATCCGTAAGAAAGCAAAAATTTCAGTACGTTTTTTTCAGATTTCTGAAAACCAGAACACAATTGATAATTAAACCACGTTGCGTTGAATTCATTCCCAACATAACAATTTCGTCAATCCCTAAGTTCCACTGGGGTATTGGAGCTATTTTCATTCCTTCGCTTTGAAATCGAAACCAGTGAGCTATGATATTCTATTGGAACTCATATTAAACCCTACGTTCTTTTATTACGTATATTGAGTTCTTTCAAATCAACACTCAATGAGTGAAAGATGAAAAGTGACTCGTAATTAGAATGCTTCAATCTCTTTACCATGAGATTTAATCAGATTTTCCACTGATACTAGAAAACATGATCATTGAACTCGCATGATACTTTTTGGATTTTGATTTCAGCATCTATGTGCAAGGTATACACGAGAGGCGTTATACAACTGTATTATTTTTCTAATTTATTCCATTGACAACGGACTACAAAGAAAAAATATATGTGCCAAAACAATATATTCCTGACTGCTATCTTTCGTGTATTACATAGGGCCTCCCCCATGGCGCAGTGGTTGCGTCATTACCTTGTAATCAAGGGGTCCCGGGTTCGATACCCGGCGGAGACCCAAGTGGTTCGGATCCCACTTTAAACTGTAGGTCCAGTCCCGATTAGCCTTACTGTGCATAAAATGAACTTAAAACAGCAACTCAAATCAAATCGTGTATTACTTAAATGTCCTGGATAGAAAATAGTTGGATCGCCTTGCATATATGCAACCAACCCAATACTACAGTAATGTGGGTTGCAGGTAAGTTAGGGATGGAAGTTAAAATTACATTCTCATAATGATGTCTTCGATTTCTATGCCATGGGATGATGTTTTTGTTTTTGCTATTTAGAGTCATTCTTCTGCCACACTAGGCTAATCGCGATAATGCGATTGAGTGATAATTAGATGAAAATGAGGAAGGGATACCCACAAACAACATCTACTCCCAGGCCAAGACTCGAACACAGAACTTTCATGCCAACATCGACTTCGCCAATGGACAATTCAACAATGGTCGCTTAGAAAACCATGTATTTCGTTGCTCAGAAATCACTTTAGGAATCTATTCCAGTGGAAAAAATTGAGAACAATAGTCCCAGTATGTCTGACGTAAATTTCCAATAAGGATTATAAGCCCTGAGTGTTAGATGCAATTCATTTAAGACAAGATCCTATCATGCAATTGGAAAACAACTGAGGACAATCTATTAGGTGCAAGGTATAGTGACCAGCAATAAAAATGAGACACCTAGATCCTGAAAGATGTGTATGTTACCTATCTATGCGGGTATAAGTGGATTTTAATAGGAAATTTTCAATAGCAACTTATACCACCACCTTGTAGTTGGGCAACACACATAACGCGCCTTGCATGGAAGCGACTATTTCAGAATTTAGGTGTCCCATTTTTATTGGCGGTGACTACATCTCTCCGAGTCATTTCAGAATTAATTGCAATAACGTCTTTAGTAAGAACATACAAATTAATTGTTAAACATAATCGTACATTAATTGTAAGTATTAAACTTGTAGTTTCGTTGATAGGACAATTCGCACATAAAAAGTTGAACCTTGCGATAAATAAATTTCAATTCGAGCATTTTTTACAATTCAAAACAATATTTTCAACTACAAATATTTGTTTTCGCCTCTCATAAACATAACTGCCGGTCCTGTGGCGGAATGGACAGTGCAAAGGGTTACGATGCTAGAGGTTCCATGTTCGAACTCTGGTTAAGACATGATCGCTGTATCATTGTGATTGCTCCATCACCCATTCCATCAACCCATTCTCTATTCATCCTAATCGCCATGATTAAACAAATAGACACAGATGCGATGTAAAATAACAGGAACAAAAAAATGAACGAAACAGTATAAAAAGTTGCTGTTTCCATTCGCAAAATGCAAACAAACTGGATGTGATTCCTACTCCACAAAAAAGGGGAGAACTTTAACGAACATAATGTTATTCCCGTTACAATTGTTATCTCTAATTAGGTAGGTGTTTGTCTTTTTCTCGGCAAATTGGAGTGTTTGAAAATAAATAATGATCATATAAATTACATGCATATGTACCCGGAATCTTTCTCTTCGCAGCTCATTATACGAATCGTCAAAACCTACCAAAACATTAATTTACCTACTCCCTAATTAAACAAAGCATGCATGATGTTAAAACCCTGAATACAGTCTACTACTCTGACGTAGTTGCATACAATTCTGTTTCACATAGTTATATCCATGAATTTCGATACGAAAAGGCATTAGAACACCAACAACCGTGGTTATAAAAGTATTATGGAGATTTCACAACGAAGCGACAGGCGCCAGATGTCGCTTGAGAACTAAACAATCAACAGCAACGTCATGACGAGCCTCACAAGTCTGGGTTCGATTCGTGAAATCCTCAGGCGGCACATGCCGCGTGTCGCTTGTCGCTACGGTGTGAAATCTCCCTCATACTGTAAGCTACACCCTCAGGTAATGATAATATGAAAAACATTTATTGACACGTCCACATAGTAACATATGAGTTTTCAGCAGTCAGTATAACTCTGCAATTTATTTATATGTATAGTTTCGTAACTTTATATTATAGTGATGAGAATGCATTGTTGAAAACAATGAAGAAACTTATTCAATAAGGCGTCCATTTCTTATCCGGGATTCGAACTAAGACCCCTGTTTCCTTACGCCTTGTACTAACCACTACACCACTTAGGCTATCCACAAAATGTATATGCTTCTCTCTGGGTTAAAAAATTGTGGACAGGAATATAATTTCACCCCTGGAAATGCTTGCGCAAGCACTATACACTCTTCTCTGATTGCAAGTTCATCAAATTGCGTTAGGAACTCTTTTTTGAAAGTTTTTTCCCAATTGTGCACTATTATACTGCAAGCTGTGTCTTATAACTTATGAGGAATGAAAGTCTGTTAAAAGATTGATTGAATTAATTTTTTTAGGTGCATCCGCACATATGGCCATTTTTCACCCTTCAATAGTCACTCGGGGTAATATGCCCACCCCCTCGTATCTCGCACAACATTAATGTTATGGCAACTCTGCGACTCTTTGTTTGAAAGCGCCCTCCGTGATGAGACGAGGCAGCAGGTTTGGAACTTGTGAGAAGAATCTGAAGCCATTCAGGGTTAATTTCGTGAGGTAAAAAGACAATTTTTGAGGACGTTTCTGTATAAACGGTGTGCAATAATATTCCCAAGGGAGAAAGAAACTGAATTATATTTGGTGTAAAGATCAAGAGTCAGGGAAATATCTCTGCAGAGTAAAACTGCCGCATGGTGCTCAGAGTTGTCAATCAAGTGTTTCAAATTTCTGCTTGTATTAGCTTTGGGGTGATATGCCCAAAGAAATTAAGTACAATATGCCCATTTGCATTACTATGATAAGAAAGGACCACAATGTGACTGGATTCGTTGTTGAAATATGTACCAAATTCACGTCCATGTGCCCAAAGTGCAATGCAATTTCTCACAAATGCAAACGGTAAAAGAGGCTATGGTAAATTCAAAATAAATGTTGTTAGAAACGGTATGCTTGTCTGTACAAATGCTGTTCTGTTTACGAGACAAACGTTAATAATCTTCCAGTTAATGCTGTATATTGTTTTCCTTTAAATATGTCATATCAAGTATTACAACAATTGTTTCTTGTATTGGGCATTTTATCTATAATGGGTGGGCATTTTACCCTGAATACGGGGTGATCTTCCCAAATTGACATTCATCTGTTTATTTTTCATTAGTTCTTTTGCTATAAGACTCACAGTAATAAAACTCATAGGTAACAATAACAAAACATGTAGCTTTCATTTGACATCCTTTTCATTGCGACACTCTTTCATTTAGCGAAGCTATAAACCGCCAAAAAGAAGTTGGGCGTATTCTCCCGAGTGACTCTATACTATATGGGGAAACCCTTATCTAAAAGCCTTACCCAGGAGTTAAAAAAGGGGTGCAAAAATCCTCTTGAGAAAAGTTAATGGTGTACGTTGTAAAGGGACCTGCACTGGACATTCACAACACATTAAAAATTAAGGACACACTAAAAGAAACCCAGACCGATAGTGGAAAAGGCCCGCTCCTCTCACTAACCTAAAAGCATTAGTTTAAAGATATATTCGAAATAACCATCACAAAGTGAGAAAAGGACAAAGTGTGTTAAAATAAGCTCTTTGAACAAACCCTTCAAAGGTAACGCACTTAAACATTATATTTGTAGAGATCAATGTGGTAAGACAATATGGCAAAACTGAGTTTTGGAAGACATACATCAATGATATTCACGAGAATTCATATAAATCTGAGAGAATAAAATGAAATTGTTTATCTAGCGGGAAAAGGACATAATCTGACACGTAATGAGAACGCGGACGTGAGCGAAGACTTGCGAAACACCTCCAGGTTTACGAGACATTTCATCTGTCAAATTAAAGCATTCCTTTGATGGGAAGCGACGCACAGAAAATGTATCAAAATGCAGAACACGTTCGCTGTTCCCTCTTAATTACTCACGACACCCGACGCGGAAAACTAATTTCCCGTAAGGAGAATGAAAACCTCAAACCGTTCCTATCTTGTGGATTTAAAACGTTGAATCTAGAATCGCTCTTCACGGTCTAAACGAGCGATTAGTTTTCATCCTTCAATACCCCATTTGGATTTCGCATTCAATCAGCTTAAAATATTGGAGAAGATGGATTGAATGACAGGAAATTGTAAATTTCATAAGGAATTAATGTTTCCTTTATCTTCCTGTACAAGCACAACCACGAAATCAACTGTAAGAAAGGTTTGAGATTTCTCCCTCTTTTAATGTGGATAACGTCTAAGAATAGAAACACCTGGAACTATTATTCAGGCATCTCAAGTCAATAATATTGTTACTGACGTATGTACAGTCACCAGCAATATAAATGGGACACCTACATCCTGAAATACTAGCTTCTCTGCAAGGTGTTATGTGTGTTGCATAACTCTAAGGAGATAAGTACATTTTAAGAGAAAAATTTCAATGGAAACTTCTGGCACCACCGTAGAGTTAGGCAACACGTATAATGCCTTGCAGGGAAGCGAGTATTTCAGGATATAGGTGTTCCAATTGTATTGTCGGTGACTGTACATATAATGTGATACACATTTTTTCCCTTGTATAATTTGCCCTGTGAATTATATAACATTTACAAAATCTATATTTCATAATGATCACGCAACTGACATCGTACCTAATTGAGAATATTTTTGTTATACTCTGTCTCGGAAATCTATGGAGCGAGCGAACGAAAGCAAGTCTCTGCGCAAGTAGTGCCTCGAGAGGGCGCCACCAATAGACACGTGCGAGGACAAGGATTGCGTGGAGGGGGAAAGCAACTGCAGCTAGCACCCTCTTGAAGCAGCGTCCACTGCTTCTCTGCCGTTATGCGCGGCTTTGGTCCAGACATTCCCGGAACAGGGTATAGTTTTATATTGGGTTTGCATTGTTAATTGTTAACACAGTCTCTCAGTCTTATCATTAGGGATTGTACCGAGACCAAAACAGCCTTGTAGAAATCAAGGAGAGACACAGACTGTTTGAGACTTATTCAAGCAAAACAGTGACTTAGTTTCCGAGACTTTTGGTGCAATATTTGAAAAAAAAATTACGAAACCCAAATTTACATACTTCAGACATATGAAGAGGATATCTACCTGATTGTTTATAGAAATTCAATGGCAATTGTGATCCTGTGGTGTGTGCTTTCATATGTTAAGATAACATTCCGTTCCTTTTTTTGTTGTTTTTTCCGGATACATAGCATCGCAACAAGATATCAAAAATAACTAACTTGATTGAGTTTTTGTTCACATTAATGACCTGTATACTCTGTAAATGTTTATAAGATAAACCACTCTGCATGAGAAGAGACGAAGATTTTGCCTTTTGAGGCAGACAGGAAAACGACACAATTGTTATATATTGGGGTGATGTGTAAGTTCGTAGCGTTGTCTCAGCGTCGCAAAGGTTATTTTTATTTGGTACTCATTTGAGATGGACAAATTATATAAATTAATCAGTAATATATTTTCCTTTATTGTCTATAACTGTCGACCAACGCTGGAGCAGTTTTTCGATTCCACGCCTGAGGAAATCAGCTGTTTTTGTGTTAAATACGTCGTCAAGCCAAGTTTGAAAAGAATTTCCGTTCCAAACGGAGTTTTCGTAGTGGAATGAGAGTTGAAAGAGTGGAGATCAAGGGTGCAAGATCAGGGGATAAGGAGGATGTTGAATAACCTCCCAACCAAGGTCCTCGATAGCAGATTTTGTCATGTTAGCGAAGTGTGAGCGTGCATTATCGTGTTGCAGCAGAATTTGATGCAGTCTGCCTTTCCTACTCGATGATTTGTGGTGTTTTTACATAGCGTGCGATATCCTGAACCTTGCCCATTGACAAATGTCGCACGATGGTTACAGTTCATCACATTTCCTAATTCTCGGGACGACGTGGATCATTGAGGATTAAAGCGTTTAAACGGTCATCATTAAAGTCCTAATCTTCCCGAAAGTAGAGAATCACTCAAGTCAAAATTGCCCTCTCGTCCTGATTTTCCCGTTGATATTCTCCCCGTACAGGGCAGAAATGTTTCGAACCGCCTCGGCTGCCTTTGCTCCTCTGTTAAACTCGGACAGAAGAATATGTCGGAAGTGTTCGTATCTTTCCGCATGACACTCATTGTTCTTTAGCCCACAAAGGGCATTGTCGTCCTTCAAATCTGCATAATTCAATGCGTATTCATAAGCGCAACAGTGGCACTCCAATTGACGAACGTTTAATGATAAGCAAACTCCTAACACCGCAGTGTTGCCATATCAAACACAAATGCTACGAACTTATGCATCAACCCAACCCGAGACGAGACCAAGTCTCTACCAATTCTCGCGTCGTCTCGTCATCATTCCTCCTCACCATTGTTACGAGGAGTGTTGTGTTCGATCCCCGGTGGGACTTTCAAAATTGTGGCGTTTATCCAGTTTCGCGAGGACATTTATTGATTTTTATCATTTTGCTTTGCTTTTCTGTCCCTTCTGGCTAATCGCGACGACGAGGATGAGTAATTTGATGAAGGGCACTCGCAAAGAACACCTATACACAGGCCGCTGTAATAACCGGTCCGCCAGAGAGGTCGGTGGTTTCGTGGGGACAATTGTATAGTATAACGTATTGCTTTCGAAATCATAAGGCTATTTAACATGGAAGCTAGTTTTGTTTAGTTAAATCTTATCAGGTTGAATTAAACAGGCACACCCATGCTGTCTGCGGAAGGCACACTCTTTATAGTTCTACACATTTCATTTGTGTAAAAGTAGCCACGTTTCCAGCTGTCATGGTTACTGACACATCCATAACTCAGATCACCTGTCACACGAACCCATGTACATAGCTTATTTTAAAGTGATGACAGTGTAGATAAGAAACATTCTGTCCGCGTGATCATCGAATGTGAAGAGGTTCTTGCAGTGGTAGATTTCCTGGAAGGATATATATGCGTAGCAAAAAAAAACAGCACAAGACATTTCCTAGATTAAGACTAAATTTAAAACAAGGAAGGGAAAGCTCTTAAATTCAACCCTGAAACCGTGCTTTGAATAATGCTTTTTTTATTTGGGTTGTTGCCAAGTAAAAGAGGGTCTTGTTACAAGTTTTAGCAGTTAAAAGGATTAAACCGATGTTCAAAAACTGAGTTTGACACTTTATAGCTTGCGCGTTTACAGAATTTCTATCCGTCATTATTATGATTGTTTTTTGTTTGGCTGTTAAATGCCACTTTTTTGATTGGTTGACGTGTGACATGAGTGAATGGCGATTAGATGAAACTGATTCACAGAGAAACGCCTATGAATGCCTGGCCTAGAACCCAGAATCTTTGACGGAGAGATTATGTTATCACTCGTGATCTTACCTATGGATGTGTCAGAAAAACTATAACATATGCCAATGATGTAGACAATCATTATTGAGTTTTTATGACAGATTCACAACAGAACTTACAACGGAATTAAAAATTGAGAGATATATAATTATAATACATTATGGAATGTCACTGCTGAATATGTCAATTATGAATATAACGACTCTTTTCTCTAGGTATTCACCGTTTGTTTCAAATTTAGAACATGATAATTGTTGTTTGCTAAATAAAGAACTCACCCAATCAACAATTTGTCTGTGAATTTTCAATCTCAAATGATATTGTTCAAATTGAACTATTCAAGCAAGCTTCAACGATGTTGCTACAAGCATTTGCAAAATGTTTTGGAAACTATTGAATAAAAGAAAAACTTTCCACGATTACTGTTGTAATTTTGCATGGAGATAACATAGTGCTGTGGATAGGTAGAGCTGCTGTGAAAATTCTATCTTTCTTTAAATTGAGTTCTCGTTATTTTTGACGTACATATCTCCAAGTATTGTGGTTCCAAAATTCAGTGAGGCTTTCAGTCAATGGACGTTAACTTGGCACTTCAATTTGTTTTGGAATTATCGATATTTGGCTAGGGCACTTAACGGACGCACTCTATTATCAAGTGAATGTGTGCTTCCTAAGCTACGTCGACTACTATTCTTAAAAAAGTCAATGCTCTAACTAGCTTAGTCATATCTAAAACATATTAAAATGCTATGGTAGAATCCTGGGACAGGATATTCACACGAAAACTGCCAATTAGTGCTGTAAAACGTTGTTTTCATCTAGAATCAATTAATTGCAATTGTTAAATATTTCTTATAGCTTGAACCGACCTCCGTTGTGAAGTGGTTAACACAGGGCGCTATGACGCCAGATGACCCGGTTTCGAATCCCGGCCTAGGCATGGTGTTTGTGAGTGTATCTTCATCAATTGCTTTGTTACATCACTCATCCGCATCTTTGCGTTTAGCCAAAAGTGGCAGAAAAACGAAGTATGATGAGATAAATACAACAAAAATCAATCAGTTAATTTCATCATGTTATCACTCATGTTCATCGTCGCTGTTATTTAAGAGAGGCAGGAAAGCGATGTGAAATAACATAATCCAATCAATTCAATACATTGTAAAAGCTTGAATGGTTGAAAAAACAGTTACATTATTCCCCTTTTCATCCGTTACACTTGGCGATGACATATATAGTGGGCTCGGAACACTGGAAAATATTTCACTTCCGGCGGAGAACGTGTCCTTGGGGGGCGGATACTAAATTAATTTTCGAACCGAAAACGCCCCAGACTCCATGTTTTTAAACCCTCGTTCTTCTGTAATGGCGTCTTCAAAATGGCGGTCATAACCAAGATTCTATTCCTGTTCATTGCAGTTATTTATCATTCATGACATCTTATTTCCACCTAATTTGCAGTTTATAACTGTATTATGATAACGAGAAATTAAGAAGACTCACTTTATCAAATATTATTAGAGAAGGCGGCCAATATGGCCGCGAATAGTCTAAAGATAACCCTTTCAGCTATGTGATCATGTTTGAGATCAGACATCTTATTTTGGCCCAAACCTGAAATGCCAACAATAATGACGATTATGAGGGTAACGGTTCATGCAGACTTCGCCTTCGGTGCCCTAAGTTAGCCGTATCGAGTAAGTTGTGTGTCTCAATGAATAAGGAAAGACATCTGGTACCGTTGATCAAAAGAAAAGAAGCAGTGAACCAAAACTAGCATTAAAAAAATATTAAAAAATGTAATGATTCGTGTGTTACGGGTTTCTATCTTCCGTCATCACGCTGCTTCTCCTCCAGACGCCTCTGGCACACAGTCAAGCGCCAGTGGCACGTATGGAGGGCGTCTATATCCATATTCAATCTTTAGCGATACTCTGGATAACTGGGGATCTTAATCTCTGGTGGTACACACAGCATTTCTGTACCTACTTCGTCCAGAATTTGGATGGCACCACATCAAGTCGTTGGCTTGCTGGCAGTTGATTGCATAATCTGTTTGGTTATTGATAACACTAAAGTAAATTTTGTGGCTTTACTTTTGTGTTATACTTTGTGCAGGTATCTCAGAATCGTAACACCGGAAAATATATAGACCTCCTTGATGGCATTCTGGTAACGTCGTCACCTTGTAATTACGAATCACAGTTTTGTGGGCGCGGTGGAGGCACATTGTGGTTCGCACCTAAGTTAAACTGCATGCCATATCTGTGCATAAACTGGACTTTAAACTAAACTAAATTGTCGATGTCCATTCTTGGGCGATTCATCACCATTAGCAAGCTCTCATCTTCCGAGGGAAGCAGAGGTGATGAGGCATCACCTTCATCACAGACAAGATGTAGTCGTTGGATGGCGGGAACTGCCGTTTAGTGACGTGACAAAGCTTGTTCTAGAAGATAACAAGAAATTGTGAGCGAGAGTATCCATTTCCACAGTCAGTAATTGAAGAATCCACCAGCTTCCGAAGAAAATGCATGGCAAACTGAGAGAACTTTGGAGAAGTTACGCTACGAGAATTGGAGCTCCAGAGGATGAAAGAGTTTCGGTAGATAGTGGAGTCATTTTAAACCGCTACACAGAGGAAGTTTTTTACACTTCGTCATGCAAATGTGAGGAGTATACAAAGTGCCAGTGTGCCGTGAAAATTCTGAAAATAGAGTGTGAATTCTTACAAAATCAGAGATCCAAGAGACTGCTGCACATGATAGGTACAAATGCTAAGACCTTCCAGATAAACTTTATGGCACTGCAAGGCATCGTGAGTGAGAAACAAAGGATTTAGAAATACGTGTCAACAGGGTACTCATATTTATCAACCGCAAGTACCTTCTTAGAGCGTCTGGAGGAGAACCAGCTTGATGACGGAAGATAACAACCCGTAACACACGAATCATTACATTTTGTAATATTTTTTGTGCTGGTTTTGGTCCACTGCTTCCTTCCTTTCTATGAATGGTACCTGATGTATTTCCTTATTCATTGAGACATACAACGTACTCGATACGGAGAACCTAGGACACCGAAGACGAAGTTTGCGTAAACCTTTACCATCTTAATCGTCATTATTGTTGGCATTTCCGGTTTGTGCCAGAGAAAGATATTGTCTGAACCCAAATATATTTTAGTGGTGATCTACCCTGATTAGAAGGAAAAAAATTAAGATCCCTTTCGTTTCGAAATTTTATCCTTTGTTCATATCACTATACCCTAATGAACAACCTGTATTTCAGAAGATATTAGCTACAATTACAGGTTTTTGTAGTTTCGTGCTTGTGCGTAAGTGTGCATGTGTGTGTGTGTTTTTTGTGTGTGTATGTGTGCGTAAGTTTGTGAGTTTCTGTATACACACACACACATGCACTTCTTACTTTGCCTTTAATTTTGCGCCATCATTCTCAATTTGCCGAGTACATTACGGTTTTGTGATAACGTAAATGTCCCCTATAAGGACGAAGCATGTGGCAACAAGGCAATTTCAGTACTCGTTGAGTCTCATACCAGCGTACAATCTCAACGGTGCATGCTAGGTTGAAAATTGAAGCACACTATATATAAAATCAAACATTTCCAACAACTTTCCCCTTTTTCCATTTTTCGTCGACTTCACTAATAACGCAGTTTGTCCTATGGTGTCAGACTTTTGAACCACCCTGTGGAGTCTGCTAGAAGTTCTGAAATTTTCTTGTTGTAGTCTGCGGTGTGGAGAATGACTGATGCGTTCCCCTTATCTGCTGCTAATATGAAGATGCTCTTGTCTTCTTTTAGTGCCTTCAGTGCCGCTTTCTCTTCTGGTGAAATGTTTGGTCTCGTTGGAACGGTCCTTTTTAGGGTCACATATGTATCTCGGCGTATGTCGTGAGCAGTTTCGTCGGGAAGATCTTTTACGGTCTGTTCGATACTGCTGATTATGTCCCAGAGGGGGATATTTTCTTGGTTCTGCAGCAAAGTTAAAACCTTTCGAAAGGATAGATATTGTGGCTTCGTCAAATGTCCTGTCCGTTAGGTTGACCACGGTAGTTGTCTGGCTGGCTGGCTTGGCTGTTGGTTGGCTGGCTGCTTCTAGATGGCTGAATTTCCTTGTTTGTTTTGCTGTAGTCTGGTTCGTTTGTAGTTCCATGCGGGCTCTGGTTGTGCAGTCGATCCATTGCCAGACCAGCTGGTCGATAGCCCGAGAGAATCTGTTCATCATTCGTCGCCAGGAAAGCTTCAAGTCTTACTTTATAATACTCACGTCACAAATTGTATTGATACAACAATACAAACTATGTATGTCTGTGTGTGCAGAAAGGGGGGTGCAGAATGGACGATGCATTAAAGATTACCCACTATTAATTTTCTGTCCAGGTTCCAAGGTCAACACATATCACTGTAAACAATGAAGTAATACAGCTAGTTATTCCTCCCGAGACTTGTTTCTTTTCTGTTATGAATCTATCAGCAAGCATTCACAGCACATGCGTGAACCATATCAATCCATAGAATTATTCTTTATTTTATTTTAAATTTCTATGGAAGCTTTAATACACCAAGGTTCATTCACTTGTTTACAACAGCTGTTCACTCCTCTCAGGTATTTGAATTATGCACAGTACAGTGTTAAGCAGACTTCCACTTCCTGATGTATTGAGGCTACGAGGTTTACAACAGGTAAACAAGTGGCAAGCTGTTTACAATAATAGGAAGGTAAAAACTCACGTATCAGCGTATAGGAAGTCTCCTGAGGAGCGGACAGACTGGCAGTGCACTCACTTTTCGATTTGATTAGAGACAGGCAAGAACACTTTGAGGAGGAGAGAAGGAGAGGAGTCTGCCTGACTTAGGTGAACTACTTACCAAGCCTGGAGAAAGAATAGTTTCATTTTACTCTTCGATATTAACTTCATAATCATTCTTCTAAGTGTTGACAGGTATTTATCCTAATCCTTACCATGTATGATTCGGGTTTGAAGGTTCTAAAATCCAAAAGAGCGACTATTTGTCATAGTTGTTGAGATATTTTATTTCAGTTGTGCCTTTTGCTGCCAAGCATTTCACTTGTCGTTATGACAAGTGCTCTCATCATTAATGATGATGAATCATGATTAGCTACATCACCCATTGGGAGAGGCAGGTTCGATCCCATTATTCATTAGAATGATACGGAACAACAGGCCGAGGCGACATGGTGTACTTTATTAAGACAACGACCCAGTCCGAGCAACTTTCAAGGGACAAGCAAAATGTGTCGCTTATTGCATGTTACTTTGGTCTGAAAGCTCCTCCAATTTTAATAACACACATATATATATATTAAGCTTGTGTTACACCATAAGATTTGTTTATAAAACAACACCATAAGATTTGTTTATAAAACAACACCAATATATTATTATTAAAAGTTATAAATAATATAAATTTCCGTATTATTTGTAGTCCAAAACTTATAAAATAGACTAATATGACGACTTCAAAATCAACCACTCAACTAAAGTTATGGTTTTAACAAGCATGTCAACAAATTTAGTAAATTTCACACGCATCGCAATATAAAGTAATAAATTTCCATAGGAATCCATTGCCGTCCAATTATGAAATTTTGCTCACAAATAGTTAATTGATGTCTTCAAAACATATATTTTATCAAAAATTTAAAGGCGTGTTTTTGAGATTTTCAAAAAAAACATTTTTCGAGTTTCATAAAAATTATAAAAATTGAAATAGCACAGCCATATTGCATTTCAAATTAAAGTCCATTAAACGAAGAAGATAATGACACCTATTTGAGTTCTCTAGGTCAAATAGTTTTTGATTTACAGCTATATAAAGATTTCCAAAAAAACTGAACTTGGGCAGTTTTCGTCAACTTTACTGGTACTACCATCGAACCAAAAAATTAAAATTTCTTAGATGTCAAGGTTCAGACCATTGGTTGATTCGACATGGAATGACCCCAATGCAATTCCTGGAGTCCGCGCACACCTACAAATCACTGTTCACCTTATTTAAGGAATTAGAGCCGGACTGGAATACGTATGTTATTTCAATTGATTTTGAAATAGTAAGCAGTTATTCAAGCAATAAAATGATTGTTTCCTGGAGCAAAATTAAGTTATTTTTTATTAACATAAGCCCCAATCCCACACTCACTCACTCACTGACATATATGTTCACTATATAAAAAGTAGCGGAGGCAACAAAAATCTCCATTACAAGCCCCCAAGGAAATGTCCCGAAACACCGAGAAAATTTTTAAAACCAGTCAGTCACTCCTCTCTTTAGGGTGAAAATGCTCTTTCTTGACGTCGGTAGCAATGTCCGTTTCCAGGGGCTAAAAATACATTTTTCTCGTACCTCATCCTGGAGATCAACAATAACGCAGATGATTCAATTTCTATTTACAAAATGTGCATCATAGAAGAGTGACTTCTACATAAGAAGATTCAGTCCAGAAATAACATAAACAGCCATGACTGTTTTAATTAAGTATTTAGAGATCTAACACTGTTGTGGTTTCAACGTTTATTGTCAATGAAACGGGCTTTGCTAGGGAACTTACAGAAAGGTTATTTTAATCCAGAAAACTAGGTATTTGAATGATATTTCACTTTTGGTATTTCAAAATACGAATGTCAGAAATTATTACAGAGGCAAGGTTAATGAAAAAAACAATTATTTTTTAATTATGTTTTAGAATGTGATAATGACAAATGAAGTAATATTGTTTTAAATTTAGCTTCGCTATTGAATTCGTTTACAAAAAATAACTATTTTGAAACGGATAGTACTTATCCAGTTTATTTGTAAGGAAATAGACAATAATATTTTTGAGAATTTGTACAATATTAGAGCACGTACGCCCATAAAGTTACATTCTAAGTTTTTCAAATAAAATAACGTATTTACTCGTTTCCCTTTCTTTAATACATGTCGCTATATAAGTTACAAACACATCAAGAGCATTGAGGAACCCAAAACGTAGTTGATAGTCACGTCAGCGAGCGCAAAAGACAGTGCGCCAGTCAAAATCTACTGAGGAAAAGTAGAATAGTTGGGGACTTCTGCGGACGACCTAGTACTAGGATAAATTGATACTAGGGCCTATTTTGGCTAAGATTTATTGATTTGTTGTTTTAAGTCCACGTTATACACGTAAGGCTAATCGGGACTGGACCTACAGTTTAAAGTGGGATCCGAACCACTAAGTGCCTCCACCGGGAATCGCACCCGGGACTTCTTGATTACAAGGCGACAACGCTACCACTGCGCCATCGGGGAGGCCCTGCTGAATTCTTGAATATCTGCTTGGGAATTTTCTACTCTGAGGGTCATGTGGCCCCTGTTGATTGGTTGAGAGTGTGCTTGGGTTATGCTCTAAACAGCATTACTGCCAGGTGACTAGTCTTGTTTGAGAATGGTGGCAAGATAATTTCTTAAATATGAAAACTACTGACTACTTGATTAATAATGTTGGATATTATTTTTGAGATACCCTGCTTTGTTTCCTCAACAATTCTCAAGTTGAGATAGGTTATTACTAACCTAGGTTCCTAATTTGATTTATTTGCAACACCCTACTATTTTGGGTGGTCTGGAAATCTATCACATACTATTCTGATTAAATATAGTTAGTTTAAATTACTTGAAGAGCTGGTGTGCAACATCTTAGTTATTGTAGAACCTCTGAAGCTTAATATTGTCAAGATTGGTCTGTATTGTCTCTCTCTCTATATATATATAAATACTAATACCCGAAAGTATTTAGCTAACCAATACCCAAAATAGTTTAACAATCTTGACATACTTGAGTCTAGTTTCTATTCAATTTTAAGCGTTTGTGCTAAATATATTATTTCCAAGTGAGATTGAAGTATTGACGATCTCTAGAGTTGTAGTATATCCAGAAAAAAATATATAAATACCAAATAAAAACAATGGTAAATCCTTCTTTTAAAACTGTGCCACAATCCCAAACAGTTACTTCGTGATAATACAAATCTAGTTTACCTGTTTCGTCAGAACCATACCATTCTTAAACATGTATATGATGACCATGTAGGAGGAGATTTAAACAACAATGAATTTTCGAAATTCTGATCTTCTTGCTGGAACAGAGATGATTTCGGATGTGCTATAATTGACATGGCTCGAAAACCAAACAATGGAAAATACAGAAACAAAATCAACAATTTTATAAATGTTGCGTCAATAATATAATAATAATAATAAAACACGTCGTGGTGTTATAAATAACCTAATCAAAATGACAAAACATAAAATTGAAGTCAATCTGAAATTGCGTAACTATCTGACCAAAATATTTAAAGGCTGGAAATCTGAGAATCGAGGGTACTATGAAGAGGACAAGCGCCAGGACCAACCAATTGTTGATGCCATCAGTGGTCTTGGTAGAGAAATTAAAAGTGTCACAGAAGAAATTAAGGATCTCATGAATGAGCTAGTACCTCTTGGTGCTAGAAATTATGCTGATTTTCCTCCTACACCACTATCCAGTATTCACACTCCTCTAGCACTCCAACAACCACCTAAGGCGATAGGAGAACCTGAAAAAATTCACTTGGGTCCCATGGCAAGAGATAACCTGAGTGCTAGGAAATTCGACAAAGATGAAGTGTTTGCATTGTATCTAACCATGGAGACTAACGAGGGAGTGGTTTGGAAAATTGGAAAATCTACAGTCACATTTAAAGGGGATGATGTTAAAATCAATTTGGGTGGAAAACATAGCTGATCCAGATATCCTGGCACTGTGGGACTGTGTGAACTCATCACCAAGAAACACCCCAGAGATTATACAGATGCAGATTACCAGAGTTACTCATAAATTTTGATACTGTCTGATGCTTTGTACCAAAACAATGATGCCAGTCAGAACAGAGTTAAATCTAGCAGTGGGGACAAATACAAGAATCTGATTAAATATATTAGAACCAACTCAAAACTGGTAGTGGCATCAAACGCTACAATACTCTACCCAACGAGTTCGTGTGAGTGGATGATGTGAGAAAAGTTATAGATAGATTGCTGGTCATAGCAGGAGAGGAAAGTGCTGGCAAAAATAATTTGCATAATGAAAAAAATAGGCATTGTGGATATGATCAGTGGTAAACTAGCCAATTTTATTGGAAATGACAGTAAAGGCATAGAATACTTAATTAGAATTATCAATACTCTACCCCATAAATTCTGGAAGGGTCAGGGTTTAGTTAATGACATCATTAAGAAACTGTCTTTTGAGATACACTTACCTGGTTATCAATACTGTGGTCCAGGGACGAAATTAGAACAGCGACTGGAGAGGGGAGCCAGAGTACTCAAAGACCATGATATTTCCTACAATACTCACACTGATCTTGGTGTTCGTCATAAAGCTGACCAAACATTGGAGCAAGCAGCATTTGGAAGACTGATCAGCAGAGATGCCTCATTAGGTAAAAAAATAGCAGCACTGGCTACAACCATTGTCATGAATACAAAACAAAAATCGGGATGAGGGCTATAATATCTTCTAAATATATACAGGGTGTTTCTAAAGGTCGTTTACAACGCTTGGGAGGTGATTCCTCACACGAAAACAAGCAAAAAGTCTAAGTTCCATTTTTACGACAGAGGCTTCGTTTCCGAGATAGGAGCCTCGCAAAAGGTGACAAAGTGAACGTCACACTTAACTGGGACGAATACTATCACAGATAGAGAGGCGGTTCCAAGGGAATCATAAAGGAATCGTATGTGCTCAGTCCGGAAGTCACTATGAAAAGTTCACTGCACGCATGGGCAATGGAGTCCTCAAAGGAATTGGGGATTTCCAGCAACAACAATGCATGGAAAAGGTATGTAACGCAGCAAGAAGGACCGTGACAATGAGAAATGCGTTCAAGACAACACATCCCGACCTCAAACATCAAAACATGACCACCGAACACAAAATCCGAAAAGTTGAGCACGGTTGCATACCCCAGTTACACGCGAGGAATGAACGAATCATGTCATGTGGCATACGAGAGACAGGAGGAGGGAAAGAAAAACACAATATCAGATGATTGCGACAACGTGTATTTTTACACGCGACAACTACGTAATATCCCCCCCACACACACACACAACAAACAACAAATGCTACAATATCTTACGCACAGACAGTCCGTGTCACTGTACACCAACTGAAGATGTCACTTTCACCACACAAAGGGGGTGGGGAGCAATACCAAAAGTGTTCGCACGCGATCATTGTGACGTAAAAGAGACCAGTTTTGGAAGCGCTGCACAGGCAAGTCTGGCTCTCGTAGTCTACGTTTGACCTTCATGACTGCTGTTTCCGCGAGAGGAGCTCGAAGGGTTGGTTCTCTCCGGCAGTCGTCCCAATCGTGTTGCAGGTGCTGGGATATGATCAGCAGTTCGCTCTAGGTTGTCATACGCATTGAAGAGTACTAGTATGTTGCATTGAAAGAAGTTGACGTGGTGGAGTGGGCAAGTCAAGTATCGCAACAATTGGTCTGTGGTGTTCGTACGGTGATACGGCCAATTTGTGCAGTGTGCCAGTGTTAAACAAAAACAATACTTTGCAGTTCCAGCTCCCTATTACACAGATGGCTGCGTATACGACCCAGCAGCTAGCAGACATGCATCTCATGTATGGGGAGGCACGTGGTAATAGCCGTGAGGCAAGGCGTCTTTATGGAGAACGCTTTCCACATAGACGTTTACAGTCTCACACCTTCTTTCAGGTAGTGGACAGTCGACTGCGTGAAACAGGCTCAGTGTTACCACCGCGACAAGAAGTTGGAAGACCCCGAAGTGTACGCACACATCAGTTTGCAGAAGATGTGTTAACAGCGGTCGCAGAACATCCTGGCACCAGTACGCGAGTGCTCGCTCGGGCACGAAACACGTCTCATGTGAATGTTTGGCGAGTGTTGTCAGATGAAGGAATGCACCCTTTTAAACTGCAGAAAGTACAAGAACTGTTACCTCGTGACTTTCGCCCTCGTATGGAGTTTTGCCAATGGTTGTTGCATCAGCTGGACACAAACCCTCACTTCGGGGCAAACGTGTTGTGGACAGATGAAGCCATTTTCACAAGGATGGATGTCTTCAATAGTAGAAACAGTCATGTATGGGACTTTGACAACCCACATGCACTTTTTGTGGCCCATCACCAGCACAGGTTTTCAGTGAATGTGTGGTGCGGGATAGTACATGATCATTTAATTGGACCATACATTCTCCCTGTTCGCCTGAATGGTCGCACGTATCATGCATTTCTTAGTGAGGTTCTGCCTGAACTGTTGGAGACCGTACCTTTGGCACTGCGGCAAGAAATGTGGTACCAACACGATAGTGCACCAGCTCATTTCGATCGTAATGTACGACATTTCCTGCATGACGTGTTTCGCAATAGGTTCATTGGTAGGGATGAGCCTGTGCCTTGGCCACCGAGGTCGCCAGATCTCAACCCTCTCGATTTTTTCTTCTGGGGAGAAATGAAAACCCTCGTATACGACACACCTGTCACATCAGCTGAGGACCTCGTTGCTCGCATCAACGTCGCCGCCGCGACGGTAGCAGATACACCTGGCTTGTTTGCTCGTACTCGACAATCCTTGATTCGTCGCTGTCATCTCTGCGTAGAAGTAAACGGCAGACATTTTGAAAACCGTCTGTGATTATTGCCCTCGGCAAATACCAGTGAGAACACTTTTGGTATTGCTCCCCACCCCCTTTGTGTGGTGAAAGTGACATCTTCAGTTGGCGTACAGTGACACGGACTGTCTGTGCGTAAGATATTGTAGCATTTGTTGTTTGTTGTGTGTGTGGGGGGGGATATTACGCAGTTGTCGCGTGTAAAAATACACGTTGTCGCAATCATCTGATATTGTGTTTTTCTTTCCCTCCTCCTGTCTCTCGTATGCCACATGACATGATTCATTCATTCCTCGCGTGTAACTGGGGTATGCAACCGTGCTCAACTTTTCGGATTTTGTGTTCGGTGGTCATGTTTTGATGTTTGAGGTCGGGATGTGTTGTCTTGAACGCATTTCTCATTGTCACGGTCCTTCTTGCTGCGTTACATACCTTTTCCATGCATTGTTGTTGCTGGAAATCCCCAATTCCTTTGAGGACTCCATTGCGCATGCGTGCAGTGAACTTTTCATAGTGACTTCCGGACTGAGCACATACGATTCCTTTATGATTCCCTTGGAACCGCCTCTCTATCTGTGATAGTATTCGTCCCAGTTAAGTGTGACGTTCACTTTGTCACCTTTTGCGAGGCTCCTATCTCGGAAACGAAGCCTCTGTCGTAAAAATGGAACTTAGACTTTTTGCTTGTTTTCGTGTGAGGAATCACCTCCCAAGCGTTGTAAACGACCTTTAGAAACACCCTGTATATATATATATATATATATATATATATATATATATATATATATATATATATATAAATACCCATCATCATGAAACCTAAAGAGGCCTCCCCGATGGCGTAGTGGAAGCGTCATCGCCTTGTAATCAAGGGGTCTCGGGTTCGATACCCGGTGGAGGCACATAGTGGTTCGGATTCCACTTAAAACTTTAGGTCAAGTCCCGATTAGCCTTACTGTGCATAAAGTGGACTTAAAAAAATAAATCAACCAAATCAACAATCAAAACCTAAAGGTATTGTATACCAAGTACCGTATTCGGAACTGAAATCTCTGGAATCCCTCAACAAAAAACAACAGAAAAGGAAATTATCTTGTTTGAGTACGGGTCATGGAATGAAATTAACTCTCAGTACACCTTAGTTAAAATGATTGCAGAGTAGAAGAAAAAAAAAAAACACTGGAGGTTTCATATTCAGTATTCCTGCCATCCTGAAAGCTCTGGGTGCTGTGGTGGGGAGTGTAGCAGAAGGTAGTGCTGCCATAGCCAAAACAGTTATTGATGCAAAAAAGAACAAAGCTGAACTAAAGAGGAGAAACGTTACAAACTGGTAATGGAGAGAAAAGGTAAAGGCATTAATGATCTGATAAAATATATAAAAAAGAACCACTGTCCAACTTCGATATTCAAAATGTAATCAAGTTACTGAGAATTAAAAACTTCAGAGGTGTTTTCATTTCAGATTCCGTACCCATCAAGGGACCATATAAAAAAGAGTGTGGTGTAGTTAATTTGGATAGATCCAAAAATCAAGGCACTTACGGGATCTGTTATTACAAACAAGCTAACATTGATTTTGTTTTTGATTCTTTCGGTGGCATACTACCATTGAGTTTAGTCAGTTATCTCAATACTCCTAATCTCTATTATAGTGACGAGCGTATCCAGGATTTTGAGGATGTAAATTGTGGCCACCTATGTGTTTCAATGCTGACCTTCTTATCTCAAATAAATAAACCATCAATTGAAGATTTTCAGAAAGCATTGTGCCATCTAAAGCATAATGGGAGTATTCAATCTCCCTAGTGATACTTCAGTACTAAAACTCAGCTTACACAATGATATTATCTATCCTAAATCTATAGCTCTTCGTGCTTTCTACAGTATGTATCTTATTCCCAATATCACAGATCACAATAATAGGGTTGCAGTAGGCAATGAAAAAATTATCATCACTACTGGTCAGTATAATCTATCAACATTACAAGCTCATCTGCCGAGAGCAGTGTTACTATCACAAAACTTTGTTACACACAGAGTGGAATTGATTTCTGCAACTGAATCAGTGGATCTGGGTACACTTGGTTAACTACTGGGTTTCGAGAATAATACAAAACTCGAGCCTGCCATCGAACACATAGGTGGCAATATTCCTAAATTCTTTGTCATAGAGACTCTGAATATCCATTGTAATGTAGCAGAAGGGATGATTACTAATTCCCATGGCAACATAGGCGGTCAGAAACAAACTGGAATCATAGCAACTTTCAAACCAAGTTCCGAGTTTATGGAGCCAATCATCTACACACCCTCCTCACCAATATATTTTCCAGTATCCCACAATCGCATAGACCACATAAAGTTGGTGGTAACCAATGAAAAAGGTGAAGTGTTATATTTTGCTGGTACCTCCACAACAGCAATCCTAGAAATTAATATAAAAAATAACCATTAACACGGAGCATATTGGGAGTTACGAATTGCAGTCTTTCCCTCCCAATCGTCATACTTTTGCTAATCTCAACGAGCCGAACCGGGAGATTGAATTTGACGTATATACGTTGGTGACAGCTTTGTGCATCCTCACAGGGCTGATTTGTATATCAAATTTGAAGTGGTGAAAAATGAGAGTAGTGAGGTGTTTCCCCCTGGTGCAAACATAAAAGTAGTAGATAATTTTGTGCCACACTCGTTCTCTCAAGTGGAAATCAGAAAACATGGTACTGTGATAGATCGTGTAGACTATCCGTGCATCACTTCTACTGCCGTAGGAACACTGAAATTTTCCAAAATAAATGCAAGTTATTACCAGGCAGGGGGATTTGAATCAGGAACTAAACTCCTGACAAAAGCCACACAGTGCTATTCCCCATGCGCCTGCTGCCAGGTTTCTTCTCAGACTACAAGGACATCATATGGAAGGGTGGTTTGAAGGTCACTTTTCGCAGGGCAGCCAATAATAATGATGCTCTAATGCGTTACAGTACCTTGAACGCAGATGGCACAGAACTCCCTAACCGCCTACCTGAAGCAGCCAAGTGTATCAAAAGAGACCATGGAGCTGAGGATACCACTAGTAGAATACGATACTAATTATGCCCTCAAATACAAAGCAAATATTCTGAAAAATCCACAAGTTCCCATTCAATTTTACACTTACCAGTATATCCAAAAACCAGCGTCTGGTGGGCATTACCAATTTGACGCTACTAATCCATTCAGTAGTATACAGTATGATATGCCAGATTTTGTAATTGTGTTGTTCCAGACTGGGAGGGAGAGAAATCACACAGGATAAAGATTCCAGCAAATTTGATAACTGTAAGATTAAAAATATTTATCTTTAAAATGGACGCAATGAGATTTTCCCCCGTGAAAATTATAATCTGGACATAGCACAAGATGACTATCTCAAATTATATGAAGCATGCACTGCTTACATAAGAGTGACTGAGTGAAACATAGATGTATACTATAGTCCCAGCGAATTCAAGGCTCACAGACCTATGTTTGTTATTAACCCGTCGAAAGAAGGCAAGTAGAGGTTAATGATAGAACCAGTATCAAAATTGTGTATGAATTCCATGCGTCTCTGCCCTACAACACTTTATGTAGTGTTTGTTATTTTTATTGCAGAGAAAACCTTTGTAAATGATGTGAAGAATGAACAAATGTAGTTGCCAAAACACTCTTAATTTACTAGGCCGCAACACTGCTGTCTGATCTGAACTTTTAACTTCAGTGTTTTGTTCTTAAATGATTCATAATAACAATGTTTTCACAAAACTTTTACCCAGATTTAAGAAGGTTTCTATTTTATTTTCATCAAATAAATACTTAAATACGTATTTTACATAATATTTCATTAGGCATATCTGTTAACATGTTATAGTTAAATACAAACTACTAATATCAAGTATGTTACTTATTATTGACTCTTATTTAAGAGTTCAGTTTTATAATATTTCGATATAAATAATATTAACAATCAAGAGAGTTTTTTACTAAGCTTGAAGCTAAGTATTCAAGATCTAAGTAATACAAGTACGTTCAAAAAAATATTAATTTTATAAGTAAAGCAAGGTATCTTAAAAATAACTAGTAATCAAGTAGTCAGTAGTTTTTCAATATCTAAGGAACTACCTTGGCACCAACCCAAAACTCAGGTACCATTCTGAAACAAGACTAGCCACCTGTTTAGAGCATAACCCAAGCACACTCTCAACTAATCAACAGGGGGTCACATGACCCTGACAGTAGAATATTCCCAAGCCAGATATTCAAGAATTGAGCTCTTGTTAATCATCTTAGTACGAGGATTTAGAATTCGTAGCATGATTAGCCAATTTGCTAGACTTATAAAGTAGCTAAATCCACCAGAAGATATGAAAATATAGCTTAATTGTAGCCAAAATAGGCCCTAGTTTCAACTAATCCTTGTACTAGGACCTCCGCAGAAGTCCCCAATGTATTCTACTAGAAACGTTCAGGAGTTTTGATTTGTGAAAGATTATAACGAGAGAGCTTTAGCTCACTTCTCACTGGTAAAAGTTGATGAAGGTTGCCTGTGTATTCAAGATGATGATCGTGACAGTGAAATACATGTGCGGTTCTATATTGTTGAAGAGTGGCTTGATAATATCACTATATCTATAGGGATGTGGAACTGCTATAGCAAACAGCAGCGATGTTGAGGGTTGGAATAGAAGACTAATTATTGGATTCAATAGAGCGTATCCCAACGGTCTTCATTAATGAATTGAAGGAAGAAGCTTTAATAAAAACTTTTGTTACGACAGAACAAGGATAATCCTGAAAGGAAAGGAACGAAAAATGAACACAATTAAGATGACAGAATAAAATCCGCTTTAGAAAAACTCGAGGAAAAAGATATATTTAAAGAAGTGCCTGAGGCATTCAGAAATTGCAGTAGACTTGGAATACAGCAAACTTGATTTTGAAAGCAAAAAGCAATATATGACGGATTCCGAATGGAAGAAAACTTGTACAATGTAAATAAATGAATCAAATAAAAAGGAAATAAAAAATCGCCAATTGAAACGAAAAAAAGACCTTGTGTTTCCTAAAAACGACGTAGCTGAGAGTTCCTTGCAAAATTATAGCGAAACTTTTGCTTACAAAAACTGCAATTTATGACTGAATTTAACAGCAGGAAAAATTCTTCTCCCATCACATACGTGTTTAAACTACGATACAAACCGTTGCACTGTGGCTTCGAGCAGCCGTGCCTGAGTCCAGTTCTTTTAAGCATACGGGATTCAAGCGGGCGGGCGGGAGATTCTAACACAGATTCGTGATTGAAAACAAACGTGTAGTTCGTGCACAAGTAATGAGCGCCATGCAGTGGATATTTCCTTCCAAACGACAAATACATTTGGCCGCAAACATTTCGGCTGTGCGCATCCTGACGTCACATGAAACTCAGCTATAGAATTCAGCTGTTGTGCTTCTCTGTACCGGTTTACTTCTCACCCTCCGCGCAAGTGTCCGCGCGCGAAAACCTAACCAGAAAGGGGAAAGAAGAAACCTTCACTTCCAACCCTTCATTCCAATCCCTGCGCGCAAAAATTCGTATTTTTAACATGCGCGGAAATGATCGGCACAGAATTTTTCCGAACCTCTAAACATTTAGAACAATACTAATTTGTGAAAGAACAAATATATCAACTTCGCAAATCAGCAATAACAATTCAACATCCTGTTGATATCTGATGAAAATTCCGTGTCGTATGGAATGAATTATTATTGTATCAATTATAACATTGACTTCTCATAAACGTGAAAGATTTGTGCAAACAGCTTGTATAAAGCAACTGATGATACTGTTAATATATTTTTACTACCTTCATGTAATTAAACTTCTCATTAGTAGTGGCTCTATTCTTCTTAAAAACCTCTTTTAGAAATTTCCACGAAGAATTTCAGATTTAATTATTTGATAATTTTTTAGTGTATTCTCCAAAATCATAAACAATCTTAACTTATAATTTATTCTAATTGGCCGCTCCAATACAGTTAATTTTCTCTATCAAAGAGACTTCGGAAGATTGGGCGGTTATCTCCAAAGCCTATTGTCGAATTAAGAGTGAGGATGAAAGATTTAGGAGGGATGTAATTAAGAAAATTATGACAACAAGGGCTAGAGAGAAAGAGAAGATAGGAATATAATTAACAAATTTAGCCAGACAAAGATTGGCTTTCGCACGAAGAGATAACAATCAAGCAAGTCGAAGATGAGCATAATTTATGATCCAATAATTAGGTACACAAGTAGAAGGGTAAGGAAATTTTCATAACAGTCTATAGGAAATCTTCCCTGCACATTGTGCCATACAAAAAGCTACCAAGCGTCTTAATGTTGTAATAGTTGATTCGAATTTACTCATCTCCTGTGGTCTGGTTTACTGGATACATTGGAAAGCCATGACTCATTCCGATTATTCTTTAATTCATTATTTCATCACTATCGTAAACATTTGCGTAATATTTAAAAAAAAAAGTAAAACACAGTGACATTATTTACTACCACTAGGAATTAATGTATTAATGCTATTGCTTTACCCACTTGAATATTGTGAGCAATCTTAAGTTTTATAGTACATACAGGGAGAAATTTGAATTTAAATTAAAAATAGTATTATTATGCGGCACTGATTGATATCGTAAGATATCCAAAGGGATATCGTTCTGTAATTGTTAAATATCTACTCTACTTTCAAGTGACACAAACTCGAATACTACATATTCCAACATAAAATAACCATTGGTAACGTCAGATGTGATTGCTTTCTCCAGGAAATGCACTTTGTTCTGCCTTCTCACACTATCCAAAGCAATTAAATTTTTGCTTGTCAGAAGCTTCGTTTTTTTTCGCATCCATCGTTGCTGTTCTATAGACGGTCCAGACAATACAAAAATCTACAAACTAATTGGACATTTGTGAACCATCACCTGTTCAGCCATTCAAATCAATATGTATACACAAGGATAGACAAAACTAAAAATTATTTAGGCTGCAGCCCTTTTTCCTCAGAAGCCAGTATTTGTTTTCAAATACGGCCTAAGAAATCCATGAAAAAAGTAAAATAATCTATGAAATGTGTTCTTAAAACATTTAATTTATTAATCAATACAAGATTGAATTAAACGTAATTAATTATTGTGCCGGAATGGCCTTTCATTAAGAACGTTCTAATGGCAACAGCATGAATAACTATGCAATACATTCTAATATACTTAGCAAGGCCGGCTTTAACATATTAGTCCAGGCAAACTAAAGCAATTTTCCCTCAAACCTGGGCAAAATTGCTTCAGACGCTTTATTTATAATTTATAGCTCAGAAATCATTGCTGAATAACATTTTTTAATATTTTGTGTATATTATTACTTATAATTTGTGTTTTCTAGTTGTGTTAAAATCATATGTGGCCTTTTAAGAATGGTAATCTCTAAATTGTGCACGATTTGTGAGAAAAAATTGGACAATGGACAAGAGGTAGTTATCGTATGATCACCACGAATGACCACATTGCATGTAACTTGATAAATGCTGATAGAACCGACTCTTGGACGATTTATAGTTGCAGGATATGCTGGAGATTCTATCCATCATTGCAGCAACCAGCCTTACATCACGATTACATCAAGTCCCTATACCTGTAACTGCAGTAAACGTTGTTCGTCATCTAAAAATCCAACCATGCAGAAAATGTTCCTGGGAGGTAAACTTTGTGGGAAGATGAAGTGACTTTAACACACCGAACCAGTATGTGCGTCCATCAGGTGAAATCCGGGACCCTGGGCTGGACTCGGATCAGACTTCGAAATAGAACAAGTACTCTGCAAAGCAAGGGACGACTGACACAAGGAAGCGGATTTACAGAAATCAGAAACCAACATGGCTGTTTTCCATACAACTGTGTTCCACTTAGGTTAGCTGCGAGAACAGTCGTAGGCTGAAACGCGCCCTTCAATAATGGATAATTGAATTGAATTTAGCAATGCAAGAATATACCAGAATTTTGGAGTAGTGAACAACACAATGAAATGCGAGAAGGTAGACAAACGGGGAACCATAATGATGTTAATGATGCAGTCGAACGACTGAAATCCACATCCTCTTTCTATTTTGACTCAAGTTCCTACAACACTTATACAGCAGTCAGAGCTGATCCAGGAGTGAATTTTGATGAATTGAATTACATCGGTACAGACAACGTCTTCAAAATGATTCAGAAAGATATGTTTAAATATACGGCCAAAAGGCTGACAAAGTGAAAACCGTAGGATTTTCAGCTGCTGGTGCTGGTTTTGAGAGACCTGTCCGATACGATAAATAGACGCAGAACTTTTTCAGAGAACGACGTCTTTTCTCACTGGCGGTGCCTCTGGAAGATGTCATGTCTTACGAGCTTCGTGCGTATCCTCGTGCATCATTCGAATGGCAAAGTATGTTGAGCAGAGTCGACAAGTCTCAGTTAGGTCATGCACTACGCAAATACACCAACAAATTACCAATGGAAGAAGATCCATGTGCATGGTTGGTATATGCTACATTGAGTTCCATTGCATAAGAATGAAACACACAAGAATATTGCAATCTCGTGTGTAGATTTCACTCAGAAGGAAGGCCTGTCGTTATTTCTGATGGCTACAGTGGCTTTCCTACGATCAAGAGCATAACCCGCAAAAGATTCTGCGTCAAGACCAGTAGGAATGTTATTTCAGCGCCGGCAAGAAATGACTCTTCCTAGCTAATGAAAACAACTAAGCAATTATTTCCCTTATCGGTGAGATGTTGAAGACGTACTGGTGTGCTGTTTCCAACGCAGGAAGGACATGCCAAGGACAATGGTTTCAAGTCGTACTATTGCGTGACGTAAGGCGGAGACCGTCTCCCAATACTGTGTTCGATATCTTCGGAGTTCAATCATTGTTGGGTCGTGACATCTTCAAGCTGCTCCTGTTTCTGAATGTTTTCAAGAGCTGTAATACCACGCTCGATTTATTTTCTGGCCTCCCCGATGGCGTACTGATAACATCCGTTGCCTTGTATTCAAGGGGAGGTACGTAGTGATTAGGATCTCACTTGAAACTTCATCTACAGTCCTGATTAGCGTATCTGTGGATAAAATGGACCTAAAACAAAAACACAAAACAACATCCAGAATGTGTTCAAGTAGGAAATCCTCAGCATTAGACAAATTGATGAAGATAACTGAACTCCGTTCAGTTGCAAATTACGTAATTTTGTTTATATTCCTGCCTACATTCAGATTTTGAAGCCGTTGGTAGAAAAGAAATGCTCCTGTTGTATGACTGAAATTGTCGTTGTAATCCACAAACGAAATATGGAATGTTAATTAAAAAGATAGCTAGCTGCAGCTACATCGTTTTCGCACCTGAGTGTTTGTCACCTACCGATTCGTCCACAAAGTACTATATGTGAATGAAATTATCCGATATGCCATCTGGTGGGATTTTCCGGAACTACTCTATGTAGGATATTATGTTGTGTAGAAGTCGTTCAAAGCATGGGAAATGTTCGAAAGAGTAACGTCTACTGTTCAGTTTTTGGCTCTAAATCGTTTTGTGGGTCAGGACATGTGAAACGTTTACAGCTATTTCCACCCCGTGGAATCAACAAAATGAAATTTGTAAATAAATAAGGGAAAACAGAATTGATTGGCAGAAGATTGGCATGGGGGATGGATAGCATTGAAATGCGGAAAGGAAATTACAAAGAATGCACGAGCCTGTTCACTTTATTTTTAGAAAGATTATTCTATTACCATGAAAGTAAAGTTTTAAATTGTTCTTTATGAATAAAAATTCTGTTTTTTTTTAGAAAACAATGTATTATGTATGAAATTTGGAACAGTCGCAAGTCGATAAAGTGCGAATATGAAAGTAGTTTAAGAATTAATTAATGTCTGTAATCATAAAGGTAACCAGAAAAGGAAAATCGACATGTTAGTGTTGCTGTTTCATTTGGTACGTCCTTTTTCAGTGAAAATAGCCTCGATGAAATTAAGATTTCTATTATTATTATCCTTTCTTTTTATTAAACCAGCCTGCCTCTTTGGGGAAGAACTGCAACGGCATGTTTACATTTCTCTCCTGCACAAGCTTTGCAAATACAGATAAATTGCTTTATTTTCAAATAAATTCCGAGAGCCGCAGTTAGAACCAGAGCTGCAGATGAAACAGCACTGCTTTGAAGAATCAGTACGTATACATTAGTTTCGTCTGAGTTTTTCGTGTTATTTTTGCCTATCATAATTAAATGCTTCGTTCTCAGTACAGCTTCATATTCGTTATAGTTCTTGGAATTCACATTGCATTCGCAATATTCATATCGCGTAATTTAAACGATTTCATACCAGCCATGAAAACACGCTTCTCTTAAGTACTACTACTGAATGTTAACAAATATTAATCCTACATCGAGCGGCCATATTGGAAGCAACACTAGCGCTCAGGTGGTAATTTTAATCGCCAATAGCTTTCGCACACACTTTCAAACAAGAATGTCGAATTATACAGAACAGATGATCATCGAGGCAGAATGGTGGGGTTGGTATAATTCCTACTATGGCTGCACAACCAATAAATCCAAATTTCCTACTTAAGATGATTTACTGTTCCTGCACGACGAACCTTGTGGTACTTCACGATATGGATGCAAGCGTAATCGATTGTCCTCTTCAGCAGCTCGTGGCGAGTGGTTGCAATAACGGCATGATGACAGTCACTAGAGTACCCAGGATTCTTTTTGTGTGGGAGGAGGGGAGGGAGGGTTGGAATTGAAAAAATGGTCATTCCCTACGTTCTACTTGGGGGGAGGGGGTACACAATAAAATATTTTGTATATTTGGAACTTTCACTGAAAATTGTAATATGAGGATTAATTTGCATTTAGCAGTTTGGTTTCTCTCAAGTTATTTCCTGCTATCATGGAAAATTTTGATTTTTCTAAAAATTTTGGGAATGACTGTAACCACCACCTCCCTACCACCACATGTGTACGCCAGTGTTTACAGTGATGAAGACGGTTAATTAAACTTAGAACATCATTAGAAGTTGACTTTATAATTAAGAGAACTTAAAAGAAAAATCCAAGTAATTGTTATTTTCTCGATTTCTATCTTCTACAAATAATTTTAATATCATAATTACGTAAGGAATGGTATATTGTTGAAAGATAGTTTCAGTTTAAAAATTAGTAAATGCAAATAAAAGCATTATCTCTCTCTATAATCGTAAATTACTTAATTTTTGCTTTTAATAGAAACCGGCTAGTCCGCCATTTTGAAATCAGTTTTGGGTAGTTTCCCGTGGTCCGATTTTGTCTGATTTTGGATATGTTATTCAGTAATGATTTCTGAGCTAGAAACGCTTTAAATACCATCTGATGCAAGTGTAAATTGCCTGGACTATATCACTGCAGATATTAAAATTCGGCGATCAACAGTCCAAAAATTTATAATGGCATGTTTATTATTCTGATTTACTGATACACGTAATATAGAAAACAAATAAACATTAACAAACTCATTCTGTACTTGTTATTATAAACTTTAATGTAAATTTCCGTAACAGAACTCAAAATTTAAAACGAACTCAATTTAAAAATTCAAGCGCCTGGTGAGACTTTTAAAGCCCCATGGCGACCGGGCGCCCTGTATTTTTCTACTACTGTATATTATACACTCACACACACACACTCACACTCTAGTAGGCCTACACATCGTTTCAGAGATTTAACTTTTGTTTAAAGCCTTGAGGGAATTCTAAATTTTTCGTCGAAAATGTTTGTGTGTGTGTTTGTATGTATGTGTGTGTGTGTCTGCGTGTATTTTTCAGGGCTTTGCAGGATTGTTGGGTACTACTTTTCTGTAGATAATTGAAGGTGTAACACATGGTAATTGACATTTTCGTCATTTTTGAGTTACAAAGTAAGATGTGCCATCTTTCAATTTTCAAGTGAAATTTCCATGGTATACAATTTGCATTAGACTCAGTGAAGCTTTCTGAAATTGGAAAACACAACACGAAAACAATTTATGTAAAGTATAGCGTTTAATAACCATTTTTCTTAAGGAACTCAGAAATGACCAAAATGTCACTTATCATGTTTTACAGCCGAGCCCTTAAATTATTCCTGAATGTTCCAGTATGAGATATCCAAGCAAACGTGCTGAGATATCTTAAGATATTCTGATATTATTTGTAGTGTAGTCAATTTGAGACAATTGCGACAAAATTCAACCAATCAGATACTATTTTCTTAGAATATAAAATAACAATAGCAATCCAATTTTAAATATGGCTATTACTTATGAAACTACGAGTTTTTCAGGCGTTCTCTTGATCCAACCGGGGGTTATTTGCACAAAATCCGAGTGCAACGTTTTGTCGTGGAATGCCAATTGCCTCCCGTGGAGTGTACTCCTGCTATTTAAAGCTCAACGTTGTAATTAGAAAACGCAAATTAAATTTGCTTTCAGTTAAACAGAATATGCAATCAGGCGATTAACAATTCCAAGGTGCCAATTAACGTTAGTTTGTTTTTTCCCATTGTCGATTGTTTTCTACGCACACACATCTACAAAAGCACTTTAATTTAGAAGGAAAATGCATTTGATGCTGGTATAGCCTATTGGTTTTGCCTAACGTCGTTTCAGAAATATGAATTTTGGATGTTTATTATACAGGGTGTCCGAAAAAGAATATACCTTTTCATATTCTCAGCCCCGTGAGGTGGTATGAACATGCTTTCTGCCACAAAAGGAAGATAATCTCTCCAAGTTTTGTTAACATATGTAACAAGTAAACAGGTTTATTTTCAGGCCACCTGCGTGGCCGAGTCGTTATTCCTGCATGTTCACGCTGCTGAACATCGAACGAAGTGCTTTGTCTGGTTTAGTGAGTGCCTGCACAAGTTGCATATTGTAAGCTTTTAGTTGCAAACGCTTGTAAAGCACATCCCACACTGTAGAGCGGGGCATTTCCAACACATGGCTTGCTTTTCGACCGAGTTCCTGAAACTGCATTGGAAGGCTTGGTGAACTCTATCTACTGCCTCCACCAAACATGATGGGCGATTAGTGCTTTTGCCTTTGCAAAGGCAACTTTCGTCTAGAAATTGCATATACTAACGCTTAATGAAGTCCTTATCAGATAGATCAAACCCAAACTGTCGCGAAAATTGCATTGAACTGTGCTCACACACAGTGTTTTCGCATATTCTTCAACAGAAAACCTTTGGAAACCGTGTTTGGTTAGCACGATTTTGCACAAACAGTTTGCATGCGCACGACGGGTATTTCAAGTAAAACTTCTTCAGTCTACTTGCAATCAGTGCTAGTCACATGTCTCTCCGCACACTGATTACTTAGAATGAAAGAGAAGAAATATGTATAAACTTTTCCGGACACCCTGTATAGTGGCATAAAAATGCAACAACTTCGTTATACTAAAATTAGCACTTGAAGTTACATAACTTCCACAGCTAACGTATCACACAATCTCCGCTGTTCTATCATTCTAGGTACGGTACGTCATAAACACATCTAAGCCGCGCGTCAAGCTAACTTTGCAGCAGGTCTTATGTATCAATCCGCGCTAGAACTGAGCTCAGAATCTTCCGTGCCAGTCTTTCCTCAACCGTCGAGCTGGTTACATCACAGACACTGAGAGAATCCACAGTATTGCCAACCGCACAACACATCAAAACCAGTATGAATGTCAAGTGGAATGTATTTTTGCTTCTCTTTGTCTCCTGAAACATAACACTTTAAAATTACTTTTTGCGCATTGATTATTAAATAAATGTGTCATTACTTAATAAGTGCAAAACATCTTCGAAACATGAGAGAATATGTGTATATTTCGAGCACTCAAAAAGAAAAATAAACAAAGATAAAAGTAAACAACAATAGGCCCATCTTGAATTTAATGACAAATTATTGTTTTTGGTTTGGAAAGAAATACATTTATGAAGAACTTGGTTGCTTCGTTCGAAATACATCCGTTACTGTAAGACACACGCATTTCAAGTTATACCACCAAAACAAGCATGATTTGCTATTGGTGATATATACAATCAGGTGCATTGTCTGTTGCTATTACTCTGGTTTCAATTTATGAATCGCTTCACTAAACCAGGATTCAAATATTGGTCTGTCCATTTCTTGCTGATAATCACGGAACAGTAAATATGCGCCTTCAACAAAGCTTTCAATGCAGCCAATGGGTGAAACAATAAGCCTTCCCCTTCCCCTCTCCCATTCTCGTCGGTTTCTTCAACCCTGACGGTGGTTTTGCACGGTAGTATCCTTCAATGTTTGATTCAATGCACGTCTCGTCCAAATAATAAACATGTTTCTTCTCACGGCGATATTTTTAAATACCGCGGAGATTATTTTGTCGTTAAACAACAAACAATCGTTTCCTCTTCCTAAACTCAAACTTCAAATCATTCAACACCCGTGATACAGTTCGTGCGCACATTGACGGCAAATCACCTCACGCCCTGTTTTACTTTGATCTTGTTGCCGCAAGGAGGATTATGCATTTAAAACAACTTGCTTGACTTTGAAGAGCATTTCTCTTCGGATGAAGCCCAAAATAACACTCGGGTAAATCCGCGCGCTGAACAGGAGATTCAGCCATCCTCGCCGCTGTATAACACGATTATTAATCACAATAAACATAGGGTTAAAATAGTGGAATGTGCAACACTGGTATCACGGATTCCACGCGCTCTGCAACGTATTCAGTTTTGCTCAACTCGCTCTTGGGCTTCAGCGATTTTCAGCGCAATAGATATCCCAGTTGGCGAATCTGAGGATCCAAGTTCGTCTGCACAGTGATTGCAACCGATCAAGTCCATACCTGCTAATGGATGTATCAATTTTTCTGTATTTTACAAATTACATAACTGTTTTCTTGCAAGTGTGCAGTTGTGTCGGAATAGAACCAGTCTCAGTGGAACTATATTCTGCGTGCACTCTACATATGCGAAAACCTGCTGCAAAGTTAACTTGACGCTTGGATTAGGGTTGTAATGATCCCGGTGAAAGTCAATGGGGTTGTTACAACCCAGAAGTGCTCGTGACTGTACAACTACGTGGACATTTTCTGTTACACGTTGCTTGAATTGTTAAAGGCTTTTGATCTTTTCCTAGTACTTACGTATCTCCAAGGAGATATAACAGATTTTATCTACTGACTTAAAAGGTCTGCGCCAATACAAAACGTTAAGGTTTACCTTAATAATGTGACAAAGTGTATAAAAATACAATAGTTAAATTTTGGGTCCCAATCACTCCGACATCCTGCATATAAAGCAATAACTTGCAAGCAGCTAATGTATCCATTTGCTTTAGTGTCTAAGAAATTCTCAGAAAACTATAATTTACTCTTTAGTGCTTTTTTACATATTGCTATTTTCTATCTCAGAGAGTTGCTATTAGTTAAAAAAAAATATTCTTTATTAATGATAGTGGTTGATTTTCGATCTGATATGCAGTCAAACCTTTACTCTGAAATCGAATACCACTTCTCCATGGTACGCGGCACTAAAATCAACTCGTGAGTAAAACTTTATGCGAAGCACACATTTAATCAACGAGAATCCTTTTCAACCAGTAAATACTTTCCTAGTAAACAGAACCTGATTTGTGAGCTTTCGCTCCGTATGTGGAAATCTTCCTCTTCATTCTCTCCTCTCTCTGTCGCTCTCTCTCTCTCTCTCTCTCTTTTTCATGTGTGTGTGTCCCTGCTTGTGTGTGTGTTTGTGAATAAACAAATCGCCCCATATATACGATGGTACGATTCAACATCAAAATTGTCCATCTTAATTAATCTCATCAGGGATATACGTACCGATAGTGTTGTTGACTGTTATATGAATGGATTGGTTTCATTTTACTTCGCTTTCCTTCCACTTTTGACTAATCGCGAAGTTGAGGATGAATGGTGATGAAATAGATGAAGGGACAATCACAAAACATTTTGGGACGACAGAACATGCCCAACCGAGGTTTATACTGACCGTGAGTTCAGTCGCCATAGCCTTGTTAGTCTGCAGAATGCAGTCCATGGTGTGCTACGTGAAAGGAAGGTTGACACTCGGGTGTCTTCAGGGAAGGGTCACGCTTTACACCCCCCGGTTATTGCTCTTTCGGATCATTTTGTGAAAAATATCTCTCTTCCTACGTCTTTAGAATAGTCACGACGACAAAACTGAAATATAATCAGATGGAATTGATGACGGAAGAAACATTAAAAGATCTTGTCCAGACCGGGACTCGAACCAGGAATTCTCAGCAATCAGAACTGTTTGCATGTTTGTCCACCGACATATCTCCACAATAAGCATAAATTTTGGAAAAGTGTGAGTTTTACAAAGATATTAACTATATTAAAGGAGAGTACACGTAGGTGAAAAAGTCCACGACGATGAAGGCAAAAGCATTGAAGTTGAGGAAGACAACAAGTACGGTCAAGTAACTCATCGCATCATTTGCGGAGGATGTTTTGTTGAAGACTGGATTCAGTGCATGAAAATTGTGCCGACCTTGAAGGAAATGTGATATTTGAGTAAACAAAAACTAAAATTCTTAAAAACATTTTAGTTAAATGCAATTATGACAAAATGTCTTTAACCTGTCTCAGATGCTTTACAAATTTTATGAAAAATATGTGTCTGATATTTAACTTTTGTTTCTGAATTCAATTATGAAGATTTTCTTACGGTGTCTCACCGTAAGTGGTAACGTAGTTGCCTTGTAATCAAGTTGTCCCTGGTTCAATACTTGGTGGCACATAGTGGTTCGGATCTCACTTTAAACTAGTCCCAATTAGCCTATCTGTTCATAAAGTGGAATTTACAAAATTCAAACTCAAGTTTTTCTTACATACTATTTCTATCCGATATAACCTTACACATATCCAAAATTTTAAAATGTAACTTTGAAAATCGCAAAATTTACTGCTTTTAGTTTTAGAAAAGTAAGTTTTAAAGGTTTTTCTGGCATAAAGAAAAGTTTTTTTTGTAATATGTAATATTATTAGTTTCATCTGTCCAAAGTAAGAAAATTGAACAAAGGTAAGATGTCTGATACTATCCTAACTTCCCCTATTGTTCCTTTGAAGGTTTCTCTTCCCCTTTCTTATCCGTTAATGCTGAGTTCAACCTACAAATTTTCAAGTTTCGAGCAGGGAGAACTGAAATCAAAGTGGAACGGCTCACGGCCGCGGTGGGATGTGAATTAAAGCGAGAAGAAATTGTCTTCAAAAGTTAAGCGCAAGTCTTCCGGCCGATTAGGATCCCCGGTGAAAAGAATGCAAATTAGGCTTCCTCAGACAAGAAACTTCCTACTTTTAATTGTCGTCGTAAAGGAAATTGCCTTCAAGCACTTAGTTTAATTCTGAATGTTTCGTAAAATGAAATATTTTTCAACCAAGAAAATTCTAGTTCGAATATAAACAGTATAACGTGGATGGTAACATTATTTTATTCATAGTCTTTTCTCCTCTGTTTTCCAGTGTCTCAGTTACAAGCAGGCTCACGGTACTAAACTCTCAGATGCATTTGTGAAACACCATTCCCGAAATTAGAATTTAAAATGATGTTTTGCAAGTATAATTATGAATTACAAAACTTTCACCAACATTACTATTAAAAAGAGCACCATCTTAATGCATAGTCATGGCTACATACTTTAAGCTACGATATCTGCGATAACGAATTAAATGTAACATATAAATGAAACTACTAAAGCTCTCGCCATGAAAACAGTCCAGTCAAGGTCACGCCATCCACCTACAGTGTTGCCAATAAGCAACAATTTCAACCGACGAAATCAACCGCATAGGTAAACGCGCGAAGTGTCGACAGAGCAGTTTAGAAGAAATGTGGCAACCTTGGAGGACCAGGGGTGTGTGGAGGAGGCAAGGGGAAGCTCGGACCTTGACTGGACAGTTTTCGTGGCGAGAGCTTCAGTAGTTTCCAAAGGGTTTGCACGCCTCTCCTCAAACAGAAATACCTGGAACAAAGCATGGGCGAAGGTAATACAGGGTGATGCATATTGTATTTACCAATTTTAGTTGGTGACCAAGTTGGCTAGACGCATGAGTACAAATCATCTAGGCCAGTGGTTCTCCAACTTTTTTCTCATTGTACCTGGCAACTACCGGCACAAATAGACAAGATGAGAAATTTATAAGGATCATTTACAGTACAACACTTGATTTATACACAAGGGGGGAAAGTAAAAAACGAAAGAAAGAAGAAGAAGGGCATAGAAAAGCTGAGGAAGGAAGCAAATCGTTTTGTTTTGAGTTTTTATTTAAGTCCACTTTACGCACAGATAGGCTAATCGGGACTTAACCTGCAGTTTCAAGTAGGATCCGAACCAGTGCCTCAACCGGATCTCTTGATTACAAGGCGACGAATTTACCAGTACGCAATGGTGGAGGCTCTAGAACGAAAAGAGATATGTGGAAAGAAAGGGGCAAAGAATTAAGGAAAAATAAGGATAGCAGAGTAAGGAGAGAGATCGAAGGGTAGAAAATTGGAGCAATAGGGAGAAAATTAAAAATGCTAGCTATTGAGAAAAAAATGACAAAAGTAATAACAACAACTACAGAAACAAGAACTAAGAAGAGGAAGAAATAAGTATACGAAAAAGAAACAGACGTGGAAGAGATAAAGATAGAGAAACAGAGGAGGAAGAGGAAAGTGAGGTAGAGAAGCAGAGGTAAAAGGAGATAGAGAAACAGAGGTAAAGAGGAAAGTGAGATAGAGAAGCAGAGGTAACAGAAAGATAGAGAAACAGATGTAAAAGAGGGAACGGATATAGAGAAGCAGGTAAAAGAGAATTAGAAGTAAAAAAGAAAGGAGACAAAGAGAGAGGCAGAGTTAAAAGAGAAAGAGCGAGAAGTAGAGGTAAAAAAGAAAACATAGATAGATAAACAGAGGTAAAAGAGAAAAATAGGTAAAGAAACAGAGGTAAAAGAGAACATAGAGATAGAGAAAACGAGATAAATGAGAAAAGAGAGATAGAGAAACAGAAGTAAAAGAAAAATATAGGTAGACAAATAGAGGTAAAAAGAAAATATAGATACAGAAACAGAGGTAAAATAGAAATGAAGATAAAGAATCAGAGGTATAAGAGAACATAGAGATAGAGAAACAGAGGTAAATGAAAAAAGAGAGATAGAGAAACAGAAGTAAAGGAAAAATATAGGTAGAAAAACAGAGGTAAAAAAGAAAATATGGATATAGAATCAGAGGTAAAAGAAAAAAATAGATAAAGAAACAGAGGTAAAAGAGAACATAGAGATCGAGAAAACGAGGTAAATGAGAAAAGAGAGATAGAGAAACAGAAGTAAAATAAAAATATAGGTAGAAACAGAGGTGAAAAAGAAAATATAGATAGATAAACAGAGGTAAAAGAGAACATAGAGATCAAAAAACAGAGGTAGAAGAGAACATAGAGATAGAGAAACAGAGGTAAATGAGAAAAGAGAGATAGAGAAACAGAAGTAAAAGAAAAATATAGGTAGAGAAAGAGATGTAAAAGAGAAGTAGAGACACAGAAACAGAGGTAAAAGAGAAAAAAGAGATAAAGAAACAGAGGTAAAAAAGAACACAGAGATAGAGAAACAGAGATAAATGAGAAATGAGAGATAGAGAAACAGAAGTAGAAGAAAAATATAGATAGAGAAATAGAGGTAAAGAAGAAAATATAGATAGAGAAACAGAAATAAATGAGAAATGGAGACACAGAAACATAGGTAAAAGAGAAAGCAGAGATAGAAGAACAGAGATAAAAGAGAAACAGGGAAACAGAAATAAAGATAAAAGAAAGATAGAAAAACATGCATAAATGATTGATAGAGAAAGAGATGAAGGAAGGAAGAGAAAGAAATGTATAGAGGTAGAGGGAAATGGATAATTTTAGCAGCTACAACATAAGATGCAGAGCCCAGCCGAAATCTTCCCTCTACCCTTGAGCCCGCCTCAACGAAATTCTCCTGTGACGTCACTGGTCATAAAAGGGATCCTTGCCCCTGACACAGCTGACGGAAGCAATTATCGATTTCAGTTTCGGTGGGCCTGCTGAACAAAGCTCCTTGTTTGTTGAGTTAAAAAGGTCGCAAGCAAATCTACCTACAACCATTGTTGCAGTTCACGGCAAGTTATGTACAGTCACGAACACTTCTGGGTTGTATCAATTCAATTGGCTGGCTCTCAATGGGATCGTTACAATCCAGAAGTGTGCGTGACTATTTTCCATCTTCTAGTTTTGTAAATATTTTAATACGGAGGGGCCAAATATTTATATTACATGTTATGTTATGAACAATACAAGGGAAAGGATTACTAGGGAAAGGATTTTAAGATGCAGCACCTTTAAAAAAAATAGCTGTTTTCACACCGATCGTTTGAGATATGTATTCTGGACATGAAATCAAGTATAATGAACACAGTTCGTGAGATTAGCACATTTATCCCCTTTTAGTTCCTCTTTGATGCTTCGGCACGTTTTTTCTTCCTTTTCTTTCATTTATAATACCATTAAGCTTTGTTCCCATGATATGAAAAACTCAATATGCTGACCAAAACAGAAAATGTATTTTATTTTAAAACATAAACTAAACGTAACGTTTCAACTTTCTAGCAAGGTCTTCTTCAGACTCTGTACCAGTACAAATGAAACAAGGTACAAAATAGGAAGATATATACCGGGTGGTCCATTTATAATGGTAGTATGAAATATCGCATGCAGAATGCATCCAATCTAAAAATTGCACAGAATAAAAGTTTGATACTATTGAGGGGGTAAGTCAATGCCGCAAAAGTTTCGTCGCCGCCACCCACCCCTTAGGGGGGGTGGGGGGTAAATTTGAAATTTCAAATGGAACACCCCCATTCGTTTTACATATTTGGATTCCGTGTTGAAAAAGAAGTATTTTTGTTCGAAAGATTTTGTAAAAAAATTGCAAACTTCGAACATTTATAAACATTTGGTAGTTTCAGATTAATTTTGTTCCCTTTATGTAATAACAGTTTTGGTTTCCGTTGAGAACATTGCATAAACGAATTTTATTCAAAAAATGTGTGCAAAGAATTCGGCAAAAGAAAATTGTTTGCAATTTATGTTTTTGGGTAACAATAAATAATATTAATTTGTTCCAACTCTTTGGTTTCAAGGAACAATTTCATATGAACAACAAAATTAAGTATGTTACTACAAATTAGTTAACATTTGAGGTACACAAATACATGTTTAAAGGAGCAAATGTTCAAAATGATGACCGTTCTCTTCAATGCATTTCAAAACACAGTGTCTGAAGCTCCACACTGTTGGTCCCAAAATGTCAGGAGTGATAGAGGCACAAGCATCAATAATTCGTTGCCGCATGTTTTCTGGCGTTGTTGGAAATTCGTGGTAGCACTTTTCTTTAAGTAGTCTCCAAAGGCAGAAATCAGGCGACGTGAGATCGGGTGAACGAGCTGGCCAAGAAACGGGTCCTCCACGTCCTATCCATCGACCAGGAACCTTTGTGTCCATCATGACTCGAGTCTGAATGGAGTAGTGAGTAGTGTTGTTCATATGAAATTGTTCCTTGAAACCAAAGAATTGGAACAAATTAATATTATTTATTGTTACACAAAAACATAAATTGCAAACAATTTTCTTTTGCCGAATTCTTTGCACACATTTTTTGAATAAAATTTGTTTATGCAATGTTCTCAACGGAAACCAAAACTGTTATTACATAAAGGGAACAAAATGAATCTGAAACTACCAAATGTTTATAAATGTTCGAAGTTTGCAATTTTTTTACAAAATTTTTCGAACAAAAAATACTTATTTTTCAACACGGAATCCAAATATGAACGAGTGGGGGTGTTTCATTTGAAATTTCAAATTTACCCCCACCCCCCTAAGGGGTGGGTGGCGGCGAAGAAATTTTTGCGGCATTGACTTACCCCCTCAATAGTAACAAACTTTTATTCTGTGCAATTTTTCGATTGGATGCATTCTGCATGCGATATTCCATACTATCCTTATAAATGGACCAACCGGTATATACATGAAAATGACTCACCTCCAAACACAAGAATGGGGGACTGAAGATAAACAAAGAATGGAAGAAGGTGTTAGAAAGAGTGGAAAGGACAAGCGAAAGAGGAGAGAGGAAGGAAGAGGAATGAAGAAAGAGAGGGTAAGAAAAAAGAACGTGAGATAAACAGTCCAACCACTTTCCAGATGAAAGGAAAGGTTTATCCAAATCGCCTGTCAGGTGAAAGTACAGTTGACAAGAGAAGGCCACCTGCTGGAATGTTCTAGAGAGAAAATAACTTTGTAATTATCTTGTATAATCTAATATTTTGTACCTTGTTTCATTTGTCCTGGGTGCAGAGTCTGAAGAAGACCTTGCTAGAAGGTTGAAACGTTACGTTTAGTTTTTAAATAAAATAGATTTTCTGCCTTGGTCAGCATATTGAGTTTTTCTTTCATGTTCTGTTAACAAACTGGACAGAAAAATAAATGATTTTTACTCTTTTTGAACAGCTACATAATATCCTATAATCTCATTTTGTAGAACAGAACGAAAGCTTCAAAATGGTATAATATAACCATTGCAGCCCCAATAGTTCAAGATAATGCAGCAAAACCCGCGAGAGAAAACAAATAAGTTCAACAAAACCTATTCGGCAGATCCACAGTTCTCTTTGCGATTCGCGCGCATTGCATAGAGAAGGCGCAAAAAAAGATAGCATTGAATAAAGGCATTTTATCCGCAACTTTTTTGCACCTTTTTGAGAACGTTTTCAGAACTTTTTTTTTTCCATTTTGCACCTTAAAACCACTTCCCTAGTAATTACCGTAAGACTCTATGTGCATGTAGAGATTTTGGTTTGCAGTGTGATGAGGGCAATGTCCGCTGCAAGGGCACAATGGCGCGTTCAGAGAATTTCGTTTAGTGGATTCAAGGGTGAACCAAATATATTTTCAGGTAGGCTCGACTTCGATGGAGACAGATATTATGAACACCTTCTTTACCTCTCTCTTCACTTATCTCTTTATGACTTTACTTTCTCTGTATCTCCTTCTTTTATTATTCACTCTTCCTAAGTTTCTTTCATACTTTATTCTTCCTCGTTCTATCTTTTCGTTCAATTTTCTTTTCCCCCTCTTCTTCTATCTCTTTATTTCATATTTTTGTTCCTCTATCTCTTTCTTTTATATTTCTGTCCTGCTTTGTTCCTTTCTCTTTTTTACTTTCTTTATTCTTCTGTTCCCTATCTCTTTCTGCAATCTTCCTCTGTTCTTCTGTCTCTTTCGTTCATTCTTCTTCCCCCTCTTCTTCCATCTCTTTATTTAATCTTTCCATTTCTTCTGTTATTATATAGATGTCTTTCTTTTTCCACAGATCCTCTATCTTTTCCTATCTTCTTCCTTTTTCACTGCTTCTATTTCATTTCTTTCCCTTCTTCTGTTCCGTTGCCTTTCTTTCATCTTTCTTCCTTTCTTTGTCGTCTTCTAACAATTTATGCCTCACCTAATTATTTCTCTTCCATTCTATATTTCCTTCGTTGTCCCTGAGTATGTGATCCTTGCACTACTCAATATGACGCTGAAAATTTCATGAAGGATATACACTTGCGGTAGAATGAACTAATGACTATTTCATTGTGAGTTTAGAATCCATCCTCGTGATACAATGCGTTTGTTGAAAATATAAACGTATAAGTTCACACGACGTATGTTATTGCGTATATTGTAGCAGGTATACTATCACACAGATGCAAGAGTGGGCCTCCCCGATGGAGTAGTGGTAGCGTCGTTGTCTTGTAATCAAGGGGTCCCGAGTTCGATACCCGGTGGAGGCACATATATATATATAGTAGTTTGGATCCCACTATAAACCTTAGGTCCAGTCCCGATTAGCCTTACTGTGCACAAAGTGGACTTAAAACACCAAATCAAACCAATGCAAGCACACGATGAAAACTATACCGTGTCTCAGGCATCTCTGGAGCAAGGCCGCGCATAGCGGCAGAGAAGGGGGAAATCGAGTAAGCAGAGCGAAGCAGTACACGCTGCTGCGGATGCTGCTAATTGCAGTCGCTATCCCGCTCCACGCGATCCCGTTCCCTCTCACATGTTCATTGATGGAGCCGTCTTGCGTCACTACTTCCGCAGAGACATGTTTTCGGTCGCTTGCTCCAGAGATAAAGGAAACAGAGTATATCTTGCAGTCTGATATGGCACGGTGTATTGCTCAGGTCTCTCCTTGCGTTGAGTGGTCATCTAACGATATTAGGAACAAAGGTTTCGAGTTGGAGCCCCGGCCTCTTAATGGTGTGTGTCCCTATATCAATTAAATGTAATCTTCTGTCAGCATCATTGTTACGATTATCCAAAAATGGAAAAAGAGCCGACGTAAAGTACGAACATCAAAAATGCAATGGACAATATTCATACATACAGAAATTTTAGAAATTTGTGTACACCTTTTGGAAAGATTGTAAAAAATGCATTGTGAGTAATAAATCACTCTCAAAAATAGACAAATAAGGGAACCAGCGACTGTAATGCAGCCCCCGCTGAAGGAAGATGGTTAAGGGGAGAATGAAAAGAGTGGTGTGGGTAGGGAACGAGTTGTGGAGTAAGCTGGTAGCAATTATAGATTGGAGAAGCCAGACGAGGAAGCTGACAAAACCTGGTTTAACCATGGTATAGCTAACTCTGTGGGAACTTCGATTCAATTTCGTTCAATTTAAAATAGATGTGGGAGGTAAAGATAGAGAGAATTGACATGTTCATTCACGTACTTTTCTGGAGAAAAAGTTTCTGATAGTAAAATGAACTAGATCATTTTGATAACGAGATGGATCAATCGTCAGGCATCAGAGCCCACCATCGCATTAATGCATGATATAAAAATCTAGTTATAGTCTTATGTACTCATATCGCAAGGTTACTCGGCAAGTTTGTAACGAACCCGTCTCGTCACTAATTGTACGAGTCGCACCTCTATTTTCATGACCTTTCTAAGAATCTAAGAAATTAAGTATTGTATAAATTTAAAGAAATGAGTTCCACCTCTATTTTGGAAAACTTACTTTAGGAATATACTTTTATTAGTTTATTTCTTCTCCACCCGTTTTTGCTGGCATCGCAGACCCTATATAAAGGCAAAAGCTTGGCTGGCAAGTTAGTTAGACTCCGCCTGCGGGCGAGAGAAGGTGTGCTCGTGTGCTCCTCTCCGGCGAGAGACCAAGCACCACAAAGGAGACTCACTCCGCCCTATCCAGAGAGAGACCAAGAGTAGTAAGGGCTCCATCTTTGGATGAGAGAAGCTGAGTTCTGGACGAGAGATAAGAGGTTGGACTCTGTCCTCTGGCCAGAGAATCCGCTCCACTTTCGGGTGAGAGATAGCTTCGCTCCATCTTCGGATGAGAGAAGTGAGCTTGACACTGCCAAGAACACACTACAGTCTCGGGTGAGAGAAGTGACTAATCAGCTTTTCTTTTCTTCCCCCCAGCCTCCAACCGCGAGGAAGAAATTTATTGTCTAATAATATTATTTTAGGAGATAGATTAACGGTTTTAATATGTAAACGTTGGGTCCCTAAATTGAGTACGGACTAAGTTTAACCATTGTATTTCTGTGTCTAAAGTCCTGTTACCTTAATTTAAACTCATAACATCTCTGTATTAGTCTAAGTTTTCTTTCTGAACTTTGTTGCTGAATAAAATTTTATATGTTAAAGTCAATCCTGTGTATCGCTCTGGTCAAGCCTTTGGCTACCTTTTTTTAACTGGCAACATACACCCGAACCTTGAGAGCAATTTAGAGTCTCATGACACCGCTGGAGGAAAATGTTAGCATTATGGTTAAACTGAAACTAGTCATATCTCTGTGGAGGGCGACGACAACTCTTGCATACTGCTATGCAGATTGGACTGCATTATAGTAAACATTTTGGAGTCGGTTCCAGAGAGGCCCACGCTAAGCCAACCTTGGTCCACGAGATAAAACGTTGCATGCTGAAACACACGCAAGGATAAGAGTACAAGTAGGATGTTTCAGATTTCTAAGAATTAACTATTATTCGTCGATTTGTTTCGAAGTGTTGTATTTCAACATGTATTTCTTATGATGCATCCCATATATTTGCAGATATCAACTTGATCGACTGATTACGTAGACCGAGAGCACGTGGGTTGAACGCACAAGGTAATTTCGTGGATGGAGCGCAGTCACTATCTCGATTGCATTTACATGACCGTGGATCGATTACACATTATCTGGAATATATTTTAACAATCGTGGATCCAGCGCATACTATACCGCATAAAACTCCTACAGGGTTGCTAGGGATCGTGATCAAGGCTTTGCCCACCTAAAGCTACTCGCTTATGTGAGAGGTACTTTTATATGCATGGGGTAACACCCCTGAGAAATGAAGGTAACTCGTACAACATTTAGGCTTAAAACACTTCCTTTGACTGGACTGGCAGGGTCATGAAGTAAGAGAAAAGGATGTTCGTTAACTCTGATTCTAGACGTTAAGATCGTCAACGCTGGTTCTCCTGTGCAGGAACGGTCCCTGAAATTAAACTCTCTTGGCGCACCACTCCTCGCGGTAACTCCTTTGCGTATCAATCGATAATCGGACTATGACTGCGTACTCTAAGACAATCGTACTATATCTAACCTGGAAATCTGTTCACGCGATCTATTTAAGCGAGATTCAAATTTCCGAACGTTGTTAGTCGGCTGTGCATGTTCTATCCTGCACCCAACCGTTCTCCGAGTTAATGCTGACTTTTGTTTTATTTCCTACTATTTTCTGTTAAACTCTCGTGACTGCTGATTCCTCATCTTTTGAAGGTCGGCGGAGTTATACGATATGGATGCCATTTAAACAACCGCGAATCGAGTGCACACTATATTGATTAATTGAGTTGGTGTTGTAAGTCCACTTTGTGCACAGTAAGGCTAATCGGGACTGGACCTACAGTTTAAAGTGGGATCCGAACCACTATGGGCCTCCACCGGGTATCGAACCCGGGACCCCTTGATTGGAAGGCAATTACGCTACCACTGCGCCATCGAGGAGGCCCTAAGTGCACACTATCTGGAATATATTTAAACAACCGTGCATGGATTGAGTTCCCACGCTTTAGATTACACTCAAACGATCTTGGATCGAGTGCATACCACATGAATGCCATTTGAACAACCGTGGATCGAGTGCACACTATATGGATTGTAATCCTGCCGAAGCTGTATAATGGTTTATATATGAATGTTTTTTATTTATCAGCGCAGAATAAGGTATACTAGAATCCCGAATTTGCATATGTACGTTGTGTAACGAATTTCGAACCCAGAAGAAATTCAATAATACCTTAAAGAAAAGTAAGAAGTTAAACCTACATAAACACTTCATATTGTAAATTGTATAAACCGTTTATTACATAGCAAAGTAAAATGTGAATGTATTCAAATATTTTCTAATTGTAATGTTTAGTTTTACTATATATCCATACGTGGAACTCTGTGTATTATACAGGACATATGATACATAGATATGGTATATACGTAGCTTGCGTCATGAGTTTAAATAAATAAATGATGAAGATATGGATTATAATTGAAACAAAATAAATCGTAAAGTTAATTTAAAGTATCTGTTTTAATGACATAATTAATATTTTTTAAGGAAGGAATTTTGTAAACATCCTAGAAACAAAAGTGAAGCTATTTCATGAACTGGAATGAAGTGTGAGAGAACTAATAACAAAACTACATACAATCAACGATCTTGCTTAAGTGGAATATTGAATATGATAGTGCTTAAGGTTTAAAATATAATTACTGAGATTCCAACTAGGGAGTTCGAAACCAGAATATTGAAGAAGGATGATTTAAAGCAATATCCTCGAGGAAAAGTAGATTAAGATGAGCTGTAAATTAAAAGGGGAGAGGAGTTTTTCAAATACATCTATTGGACGCAAAGATATATTCACACAGTGCGTTAGGTAAATCATTTATTATCTGTACAGAGTCTTCTAGGAATACCACTAACTGTAACTAGAAACAGACGCAGAAACTGATCAACTCGCTTGAAAGGCGACCTCCAGACGATAATAACAAGAATGTTAACTTTATGTGAAGCACTTACTCTTTTTATCAGCGAGTCCCAGAGCCATAGTTTAAAACAAAAAGCTGAACTGCCATAAAGCTTCCGTGCTTTCAAAATAATCGATATCCAGATGGTAGATGTCAACTATTGGTAAACATTGAGTAACTGCATCGTGCGATTACAGCACCCTCCCTAGTGTTTGGTTTGTTTGACCAGGGGTTAAATCAACAAGGAATATCAGCAACTTAAGGTTAAGTTTGCAGTTTAACTTTCCATGTAAGGTAGTAAATTCCTGGCATTAGTAGACGCACAAGGGTTGGTTCTTCTAAAGTTTACGAATGAAATTGGTTAATTTTTTTTATGTATAATAAATAACATCGATAATGTTTAGATGTAAATGTTGTTTTAAGTTCGCTTTATGCACAGAAAGGCTAATCAGGAATAGGCCAACAGTTTAAAGTGGGATCCGAACCACTATGTGTCTCCACCGGGTTTCGAACCCGGGACCCCTTGATAATAAGGTTATGGTTTGGATGGAAGGCAAATATGTCAACATTCTACAGTTGAGTCAACCTCCGTGGCGAAGTGGTTAGCATAGCGAGCTACAACGCCAGGTGATTCGGGTTCGAATCCCGACCTGGGCATGTATGTTCTTTGCGAGTGTCTCTTCATCAATTTCATCATATCATAATTCATCCTCATCTTCGCAATTAGCCAAGAGTTGCATAAAAGCGAAGTAAAATAAACCAAATCAATCAATCATTACGTATGTAGTTTAATTTACCGTAGCACTGATAAATTCAACACCACATCAAAAATAATGTATAGAAAAGCGAGTTAACACCATAGGATTGACGAAACGTTTCAGTAAGTTTCTCCCCCATATTTAAGTGATTTGTTATATATTTTTATATTTGAGAAAAGATAACGGTTTTAGGAGGTTCATTACCAAACGCGGTCTGTCAATTGACACATCATGTTTCTTGTGTTCGATTAATGATAACAGTATTTGGAAAGTTACTTTATAAACTAACTAACTGTTGCAGTTACTTTCTGTTGGAAATATAGTTGCAAACAAATGACACAAAATCAATTATTATTATAAGAAAATATATGATATATTTGAAGACTTACATGTGTTTTATTGTGCTTCTGGTTTCAAATATAAGACTTCATATATTTAATAAAGGGTTAGGGGAAAAACAGATGGGTAAGTACATTGCTGTTGTAACCGAAATAGTGAAGAGATTTCTGGTCATGTGAATTCTGTACTGGACTTTACAACATGCATTCTTTCGTTTCGTACATTTGATACCGTATCAATCCATAGGATTATTCTTTATTTTGTTTTAACTTTCTCTAGAAGCTTCAATTCACCAAGGTCATTCACTTGTTTACACCAGCTGTCCACTCCTCTTAGGTGTTTGAATTATGAACAGTCGAGTGTTAAGCAGACTTTCACTTCCTGATGTATTGAGGGTACAAGGTTTACAACAGGTAAACAAGTAGTAACCTGTTTAAAGATAATAGGAAGGTAAAAACTCACGTATCAGCGTATGGGAAGTCTCCTCCGACTGGGGTTTAGAGGAGCGGACAGACTGGCAGAGCACACACTTTTCGATTTGATTGAAAACAGGGAAGTGCACTTTGGGAAGAAGACAAGGAGAGCAGTCTGCCTGACTTAGGTGAACTACCTACCAAGCCTGGGGAAAGCATAGTTTCATTTTACTCTTCGATATTAACTTCAATTTTCTTCTAGTCTAGACAGTTATTTATCCTAATCCTTAACATGTATGATTCGGGTTCAAGGTTCTTAAATCCAACGAGTGACTATTTGTCGTTTCTAGTTGTTGAGATATTTTATTTCAGTTGTGCCTTTTGCTGCCAAGCATTTAACTTGTCGTTATGACAAGTGCTCTCATCATTAATGAGGATGAATGATGATTAGCTACATCACCAATTGGGAGTGGAAGGTTCTATCCCATCATTCGTTAGAATGATACGATACTTCCATTCATCGAAACATAAGGTTTTTGTATCTTCTCATTTACATGTTCAGTAACGTTTTGCAAGTTAAGTTCATTTCTTGTAGTGACGATATTTGACACCTGTTTTTGTCCCTGGCCCGTCAAATAAAAATGATGGAGCTGGCTTGACCTGAATGATTTCAATTTGAAAATGCGTTCGTTTGCCGGGCACGGTATTTGCTCGCGGTGACATCAATTACACTTTTGCCTATTTATTTCTCTTCCATTTCAAGTTCAACAAACTCCACCCCCTCGACAATGCCTTCCTTCCATTCCATCTACCACGTTACAAATGAATGCAGCAAACCATCCAAAACACCGTAATGCTCGCTTCCAATTGCAAATGACGAATTGCAATAAAGCGTAGATGTTCTAAATCTGATATGCAACGAATCCAAGGTTCCTCTCCTCAGACGATTGCACGAAAATATTGTCACCTTATCATCCAGAGCAGACACAGTGGAAAAACAGTTTGCATATATAGCTCTTCACCCACTTTACAAATGTTAAAGTTGACAATATACGTGTCGTAAAAAAAACTGTAAAAGTAACGATAACGTTACTTACATTGCAAAAAGTAACTGTTACATTTACAGCCACTTATTTTTAAAAGTAGTCAGGTAAAGTTAGAATTCCTAAAAAGTAACTGTTAAAGCAGCGAAAGAGATAGGGTTGAAAGTTAGCAAATATAATATTAAATATATGCTTACAGGCCGGAACCAAGTGTTGCGTAATAATCAAAATTTAGTTATTGATGACAACTCGTCTGAATGAGTTTCCAAATTCAAGTACTAGTACCCATAAGTACTTAGGGGTAATAATAACAAATGATATTAAAGAGGAAATAGGAAGCAGACCTAATTCAGGAAATGCATGTTACTTTTCTCTTTATAAAGTTGTACCTTCTCCTACGCACAATATCTAAGAAACTAAAAGTTAAAATATACAAAACAGTAATTTTACCTGTACTATTGTATGGATGTGAAACTTTGTCCCTTGCATTAATAGAGGAACATACATTAAGAGTATATGAAAATACAATCCTTTGGATAATATTTGGACTTAAAAGGGATGAGGAGACAGGTGAGTATAGAAGGTTAGATATTGTAGCACTACACAATTTGTAATGCTGTCTAGATATTATTAGAATAATAAAATCAAGGAGACTTAGGTGGGAGACTGTGAGGCATGAATTGGAGAGAAAAGAAGAGTTTACAGGATTAATTTTGGAAAGCCTGATGGTAAGAGACCTGTAGGAAGGCCAAGACAAAGATGGAGAGATAACGTTGAGATGAACCTAAAGGAAATCGGTAAGGATGGAAAATATTTGATTGATCTTACCCAGAATATGAACAGATGGAAGACTTGTGTTACTGCAGCCATAAACCTTCGGGTTGAAGAATGCTAAAGAGTTGGTTAGTTACTGGTAACTAGTTACTTCCAAACACTGATTGATAATACGTAGGGGAAAGCAACAACATTATAAATGAGAAAAGGCCGTACCTTGCTATGACCCACATTCTTCAGTAATTGAGGATTAAAAGTGGTAAACGTTGTAAGTGTCAAAAGCGAAAGTGTTGGGAAATCGCATTGTTCCGCACATCAGCCCGTAAGAACGTGCACACTAGTGACCTCTTTACACGCCCTTTGAACTACTTAGAGGGCTACCAGCCACTTTTCACGTTTACCACATTATAAAGCATGGCACATTTCACAGTTTAACGTGGAAAACGGTGTTTGAATTATTCTGTCACTTACATCGTTTACCAATTTTAGTCTTCAATTGTTTCTTGGCAACTATATACATATTGCATTGTTGTCTTGGGCAATAACAATGCAGCCTAATGCAGTGCCCTTAAAACAAATAATATATATAAAAATATGATAAATATATAAAAGAATATAAAAACAAACTGAAATCACACTCTTCAAATAAAAAAATGTGTCTTGTGACAGCTACGTACAGTTATTACGTAACTGCGAATTTACATAAGTCCGCGTATTACGAAAGTCGGGGCGGGGCGTTACTGTACTGCAATAGAGGAGTAAGTGTTGCGGCCGACTTGAAAAGTTTACTTGGAACATTTTGTGTTTCAAAAAGTTTTAAAGCCAATAATAAAGTTTCCAGCTGTAAGAATTTCGCAACTTTTTGCCAAATAGCATTTGTATTTTTCCACGGAAGTCACTAAAGTTGCTGCTCACTTATCGATTCCTATTCCGTAAGAAGAACAAACAAGATCTTCCCGACGTCTCTTTCGGTGGGAGTTTCTTTCTATCAAGACTTTTCTATTCCTAAGAGAGGGAAATGGGGAGAGGAAGTGAGATACGTCACCTCCAGACATCTCTTTAGCTTCCTTTCTTTCAATGCGGTAGTCTCCAATCTTTTCTCCTGCTGCCAGAAGTTTCTCCCTACCTCTTCTAACACAAACACGTATTTACCCGCATCTAATTCACTAAGCATGAAGAAGTACCCGTAGCTAATCCGGACCATGGTTGGCGAAATTTGTGTTTTTTTAAGAAACAATACAAAGAGTTTTTTATATTAAGCATGTTTTGAATGTTTTAAACAGTGTTTTAACCAAGAAACATGTTTTAAACAAATAAAACGTTTAGAACAGAATGCCAAAAATAATTATTTTCTAAGAATCACGACTAATTAAGACATCCAAAGAAGTACTGTGTTTCTAGTTAAAAGGTAAACGCTTGTTTAACCTATTAAAATACCTATTTACGTTAGTCTTAAATCTCACACGTAAGCTGTTCGAGAAGCTTCAACTAATCGACAGTTGCCAGATCCTACTCAGTTTACATGGTAGCTACTCTGTTAGTTTCCGTAATACGACATTTCATCGTGAATGCCACAACTTCGAGTTGAGGTTGATAAGTATTGAGCCTCTAGCCAGAAAACATTGAGCTAGAAGGCTGAAATTTGCAGGGTGTACTGTTCAATTTACATGTAATGGTGAAAAATCGACTTTCTATGATTTTAACTTCCCTTTGTTTTTCAGGTCCAAAGTGAAAATGTGAGCACCTCCAGAAAAGTTACATGGCTGTTGCATGACAATGCCTCGCCACACACTGCACGTGAAACAATGGCGATACAGACCTCCTTAGGCTTTCAAGTGTTGCCCCATCCACCCTATTCGCTGACCTGGCTCCATCTGACTATCATCTGTTCCCCCATCTGAACGACCTAAAGGGACAGCGTTTTGGGAGTGTTCAGGAGGCAACTAATGATGCAAATGAGTGGTTACACCAGCAGTCGGAAGAATTTTATTTGCAAGGACTTATGAAGCTGCAGGACAGATGTCGCAAGTGCATTGACTTCCTGGGGGAATATGTAGAATAGTGTGGCAGTTACAGCTTCCTAGCTAAATTTTTTCTGGGTAAGGCTCAATATTTATCCTATCAGCCTCCCATCGTATGTGAGGTATGTTAAGTGCGGAACAAAACTGTTTCTTCCATATAATATTCAATTTTAAAATGTTTAAACACTTGTAAAAAAACATAGCTAGGTGTTTTAAACGTGGCCCACGGGAACTCATTACAATATATTTCTTTGTTAACTGAATAGAGTATACATTTTCGTCCACTGACCAGATTTCTGTGCACAATAAACAAAAAGACACGGAATGAATGAAAAGACAAAGTTACAAAACACGCAAATAACCACAGACTATCAACTATCAAGTACCAAAATGTGTTTTAAACAAGTCTAAAAGAAGATGTTAAAACACTGTGTTTTAAATGCACAGCAATGAATGTTACATCTGTTCCTGTGAAATTGTAGGTCGAAATATTAGAAACAAGAAGAGGATAGTGTATCCCAATATTCCCTCTGCAATGAGACCTGTGTTGCGCGGTCCAGACTTCCCTGTACCGACACCTCCATCAAGTCTTGAGTGTGTAAGTGATCCTGGTTCACTAAGTGATTCATTGGAAGGAAGTGAAGTGGAAGATGACATTTATGACCCCCCTCACGGATCTTGTGACCCTATACCGTTCACTCAAAGCGAACTCAATGATTTAGTTAGAGACCTAAATTTATCTAAAGAATCAGCAGAGCTTCTTGGTTCCAGACTTAACGAAAAGAACTTGCTGGCTTGTGGAACAACATTTTCCTGGTACAGACACCGAGAAAAAGAGTTTGTGCCTTATTTCTCGAAACAAGATTCTCTCGTGTTTTGTTGTGATGTGTCCGGTTTACTGACTAAGTTAAATTTTCCTTGTCTTTCAACTGATTGGAGGCTATTCATTGACTCGAATAAAACAAGTTTAAAATTTGTTCTGTTACATAATGGAAATAAGTTCCCCTCAGTTCCTATTGCTCAGTCTGTGTCATTAAAAGAAACCTACAGCGATATGCAACTTGTTCTTAATAAATTTAAATATGAGGACCATGGTTGGTTGGTTTGTGGTGATCTTAAAAGTTTTGAGCATTTTACTTGGACTACAATGTGGATATACGAAAATGCCATGTTACATCTGTGGGTGGGATAGTAGGGCACGAAATTACCACTGGGAAAGAAAAGAATGGCCAATACGGAAAACGTTGAACCCGGGTTCAAAGAATATCGTACATCATCATTTAGTCAGTCTAGAGAAAGTTGTACTTCCCCCTCTTCATATCAAATTAGGGCTGATTAAACAATTTGTGAAGGCACTTAACAAGGAAGGACAATGTTTCCAGTTCATATGCAACAAATTCCCATCCCTGTCGTACAGCAAAGTGAAAGAAGGTGTTTTTGTTGAACCAGACATTAGGAAATTAATGAATGATAAAGACTTCGAGGAAACAATGACTGTAGCTGAAAGAGATGCTTGGATAGCATTTAAAAGTGTAGTGTTGAACTTCTTGGGGAACCACAAAAGTCCTGATTACAGAGAAGTTGTTGAGAATATGTTACTTAAATTTCAAGAGCTGGGTTGTAACATGAGTTTCAAATTACATTTTTTGCATTCACACCTTGATAACTTTCCACAAAATCTCTGTGAATTAAGTGAGAAACAAGACGAACGGTTCCATCAGGACATGAGGGATATGGAAAAAAGGTATCAAGGACATTGAAGTGTTTGCATGATGGCTGACAACTGTTGGGCATTGTACAGAGAAACGCCAGAAGAAAATCACAAGAAAGTTAGGAAAGCTTACAGCAGAAAGCGTGCTAAACAGAACTGAAAAATATGTATTGTGTAATGATTCTCTTGCGTGTATATTATATACTGCTATATGTCGTTTTCTATATTATATGGGTCCTTTGTGTCTGTCTATATTCATTTTAATATAAACATGTTGATGCGTTTAGTGTGATAAGCTACTTTTTCTCATTGAAGAAATGAAAAATTATAATAAAACAGTATGCAATATTGAACAAAGCCCAAATTTTGAAATTTTATTTGTAAGAAAACCTTGCGTGATAGAGAAAAACGAATTTCATATTCGTGATCAGCATGGCACAAGTAATAAAGTTCACATATTAAACAAAAAACATTAAATTGAATTTAATTTGCAGCCCTGTGTTATTAGACAACAGGGTATTTCACTCACTCTCGGCTCCTGATTTTCGATCATAAAAATTTTCATAATGTAATGGGATTTGCTATGGACATACCTTGGTGTATCAGAAGCATGGTGACATCATTGGAGATGGCGCCACAGTCTCTCTAGCCCTTGCATGGGCATGGTCGTGCGTCTGGGCGATTCTGCCGTTAAATGCTAAAACGGAGTTCATAAAGCCGTGCCAGCGACAATTTATTGCAGGGGCCCGGAAACTGCCTGCAAAGTCTTCCATTCAATATTTGGTGAAGAAACAACGGAAACATTATTGTATGTGCATGAAGGAGGATGTCCGAAACTGCCGGAAGAAACGGTGCAGGAAGTGAAAAACACATTGCTGGCCTCACCAAAGAAGTCGTTGAATAGACTGTCGCAGGAATTGGGAGCAGTGCCGGATCTATGAATCTTGCCCACCGCCCGCAAAATATTACCAAAGGCCCCCTCTACCTACCTACCTTTACACCCCATATATTATATATATATAATTTATATATATATATATATATATATATATATATATATATATATAATGTAAATGTGTGTGTGTGTATAATTCTTAATCTCATGTTGACAATGTCACAAAAAAGGACCTACAGGCTGATTCAAAAGTCCCTTCACACCCCTATAAGAAATAAAGGAGTTAGGCTGGGTACAATTGGTCATGATAGAAACAGGTTAGGCTTAAGGGGAACCATATTGGTGGCCGCCATATTGAATTCGACTCAATTTTTTTTAAATGCGAAGGGAGTGATGTGATAATTATATATGATACTGTTCTTTCACATCTGGAAAATGATACATTTGTTACAATCATGCATTCATAACGTTTTCCTGATTAATGATACGTTGAAGAAACCTTCTCCACTGCATTTCTCGAAAAATTCTAGCCTGATTTGAATTCTTCCGACTTTGCGAGTCTAGGGCCCACCTAGCCTCAAATAAAATGGTACCGGGGGTGGGGGGTAAAGGCGGCCGCAGCGTGGTGCTGATCACATCGTCTCCAAGATGGCTGACATCAAAAATATCAGGGGCTATACCCCTACATACCCTAAATCTGCCTTCATGGCATGGTCTATACAGGAAACTATAACTTTACCTTTACTTGTGTGTGTTCGTTTCTGTACCCCTGGGTAACTACCTTTATTTTTTACATACGCATTTACGAACCCTCTACTATGTCAATGGCTAAAGGCTTACTTGTCTGCGGGGTTTTGCGGCTTTTAGATCCGGCACTGATTGGGAGTTTCCATAAGCACAATCAACGAGATGCCAAAAAGAGCAAAGCTGTATGCATATCGTGTTACTGCTGTGCAACAATTGCAACCTCTCGACAAAGTGAAAAGAGTCACATAAGAGACCACTTCCAACACTCGCTGTGACGTCACCATGCTTCTCAAACACAAAGGTATGTCCCTAGCAAATGCCATTACATTGTGACCAAGAGTTTGATTCTTACATGCGAAAAACATGGTCCGAGAGCTAGTTGGATTGGATTGATTTGGTGTTATAAGTCCACTTTATGCACAGTAAGGCTAATCGAGACTGGACCTACAGTTTAAAGTGGGATTCGAACCACTATGTGCCTCCACCGGATATCGAACCCGGGACCCCTTGATTACAAGGCGACGACGCTACCACTGCGCTATCGGGGAGGTCCCGAGAGCTAGTGAAACACACTGTATGTTACATACAAGTACAAGATAAAACACACCTAGCAGGATTGTCAGTGTGGAAGGAGTGGCTCCACCTCCAGGTGATTATGCCAAGTTGGAACGTCTGATGAATTATATCTGGTGACGGAGGAGCAAGCCCATAGCTTATCATACGCAGGAGATCTGAGCCGCAGTATATCGAGAACGCAAATATCCGTCCAACCTACTGTGGATAAGAAGTGGCCATGACGGATACACTTAAAGGGTTAAGGACAAAAAGCAGGACTCAAACCCGTGTCTCTGCCATACCGCGCAATTTCTCTTCTAACTTTTATTTATTAAAGAAAAAAGCGGAAGTTTTCCTTGTCATCCTTTTTCTATCTTTTAATATGGTTTGATTTGATTTTTGTTATTTAGCGCCGGTTTTCTGTCACTTTTGGCTAATCGCGACGATGAGGATGAGTGATGATATGATGAAATTCATGAAGGGACACTCACCGAGAACACCCATGTCGATGCCGGAATTCGAACCCGGAACTACTGGCGTCGTAGCGCGCTGTGCTAGCTATTCTTTTAAGGTATATTCACATGTTTTCCTTTTGTACTCAGTTGTCTGCTTTTCTCATTAAGAACAAACACAAACATCTATATGTCTTATCCGAGATTCGAACCCGGAACCCCTGGAGCTCTGTGCCGACCTGTTAGCTACGGTGCAATCGAGCCAACGTTGGTCTCGTCCACTGGTGAATACAGGGACCTGATGGGACTACAGCCCCCTCCGAAATCAACATTTTCAAATAAAAGCAGTGAAGAATTCGGGAAGCACCATACGAACAATCTTATTGTATATACCGTCCCCGTACAAAGCAGCTGTGCACTATTTACCTTTTAACTCCAGCCCCTCCCGAAAAAAGAGTCCTGAGTACGCCAGTGGCTTCGCCTGATTTTTCCCTTCTGTTGTTGTGCAATGCAACGAATAAAGATTTGACATTGAACGTTTCGTGGGGGCTCGAGATTCCAAGCAACGCGAATGGGACGCTAAGAGAATTCCATAATTGGCCTGCCTAACCTGCTTACAAGCGCACAAGCACATGGGAAATAAACACGTGAGTATGTACCAGAAGAGGCTCTAGACAAGGCACAAAATAAACTTTCAGTACATCGTTTGCAAAACGGGTGAGTCGATAACCCAGCTGGAAGTTGCACGGCTCGAATGCACTTACTAACAATAAGTCGGTACTTATTAAATTAGTTGTAGTTGTTGAAGTTTAAAGTTTTTCAGATTATTTCACAACATATATAAAAGCTATTTTAAAATATATTTTTATTCTGGGATAACTTTTATTGCAGTTTCTATTAATTTTATCTGTGTAGGGGAGACCGGGGTCAAATGTAACACGGGTCAATTGTAACAGTCGCGATTGTGGGTTTGTTTTAATTGACTTGAATGCCGGCAGATGGCTGAAGTAGCTGGAGAGACAAAGTGAACAAAGCCACGAAGGACCGTTAGAGTCAGTTGCAATCTAGGCTGTGAAGGAGCGAAAACGTGTTTTTGTGTCACAAACGTAAAAAAACAAACATTTTACATTTTTCATTGTCTTGAGCTTCATGAAAGTGATTGTTAGCATTCCAGCATATCAGCACACGTACATTTGTATCCTGTTTCAGCTCACGTAAAAGTAAGTAGAAGTTCTTTATTTGTTTAAAAATAGTTTCACTTTTCTTTCAATATGGATTTGCTGGGTCAATTGTAACACACCGAGCGGGGACGGTTGTAACATGTTACAATTGCCCCCATATACACTCACGTTGTGTGCTAAATTGTTTTCCTTTGTAGTTCCCTTCAACAATTTCATTATATATTATGTATTTGTTTGTTTCAGTATGACGCGTAATCGTGAAAGACGAACCTACCGAGGGACACCCCAAGAAGTGATGGAAGCTGCTGCTTCTGCTGTTATGGACAATGACCAATCAGTGAGGAGTGCCGCTAAGGATTTCGGACTTTGTCATGTCTCTCTCTACAGGTTTTGTAATAAGAAACGCGAAAACAAGAATCCAAAAACTGGATACAATCCTTATAACCGTGTCTTCCAATCGCATGAAGAGGAAATATTGACAGACTATGTGAAGAGAGCTGCTGATTTATTTTATGGACTCTCCACCAAGGATCTGAGGCGACTTGCCTATCAGTGCGTCGTTCGCTACAGTTTAAATTTTCCAAAGAACTTGAGTGACAATGAGATGGCTGGTGTTGACTGGCTGAGTGCATTTTTGAAGAGGAATCCGTCCGTCCCTGTCCCTTCGCCGACCGGAAGCAACAAGTCTTTCCAGAGCAATGAACTTCAATCGAACAAATAAACATTTTTTTTGATAATCTGTCAAAAGTCCTAGACGAGCATAACTTCGAACCACACAATGTCTACAACGTAGACGAGACGAGAGTCTATACAGTGCAAACTCTGACCAAAATCATTGCTTCAAAAGGAACGAAGCAAGTGGGCTCCATAACATCTGCAGAACGAGACTTTGGTAACAGTTTGCGTGGCAGTTAGTGCGGTGGGGAACTGTGTGCCACCAATGTTTATATTCCCCCGTAAAAACTTTCGCGAGCATTTTGTTAATGGTGGACCTGTGGGGTGCATTGGGACTGGAAATGCATGTGGCAAGTTAGTCTGTTCATAATTTGAGAACCATTTATGAATGTATGTATGTATGTATGTTGTATTTTATGTATGATAGCCCACTATACTCACCAATTCTTTTAATTTATTATGAGTGTTACAATTGTCTCCATTAGTGGGGTCAATTGTATCAGTACACCCTTCCGCACTTATTTGCATAATTCACACATACGATGGTTCATAAATATGTTTTGTGTGTGTACAAAGATTGGCAAAGGGTGAATAGATGGTTTCCAATAAAAATCCGTGATTAATTATTGCAAATGTTACAAATATGCCACATTATTCAAATTTTGTTACATTTGACCCCGGTCTCCCCTACTTTCTGGGAAACAGTAAATTAAAAGAAGGAGAATATGGTCACATCACCAGAGATATCCTCGCTCCTTTCAATGATTTGAACATATTGCATCACATTTGATTCGCTTACTTCAGAAACCCCCTATCGATCACTTCTGGGGGAAAATATATTTGTACAGTTTCATATAGCCCTTGCCAAGGCGCATCGTTTGATACAGAAACCGCTGATGTAACCGCGTACCTAACGCAAGTAAGTGTCCTCGAAATATCCGTTCAGAGCAGAAACTTCTCAACCCGGGCGACATAGAAACTTTCTGAAGTAAATAACAGTTGGGCTGAAAAGTTCGTAGGCTGACTCATAGATGGCGTTACTAGAATTAAATCCATGTGATTTTTACTTAGTACTAACCTTCAAAAGATCCGTGTATAAATTTCACAGCTGCCGGATAATTAGTTCGTGAGATATAGCATTGTGAGTGAAGCAGCTTTTGTTATTGTGAAAAAATGGATAAAAAAGAATTTCGTGTGTTAATAAAGCATTGCTTTTTGGCGAAAAAAAATACTGTTGAAGCCAAGGCTTGGCTTGATAAACATTATTCGGACTCTGCACCAGGAAAATCAACCGTTGAGAAGTGGTTTGCTAAATTTAAACGAGGCGAAATGAGCATCGAAGACGATGCACGCAGTGGACGGCCCAAAGAGGCTGTTACCGACGAAAACATGAAAAAAGTCCACAAAATAATTTTAAATGATCGTAAAGTGAAGTTGATCGAGATAGCTGAGACTTTAAAAATATCAAAGGAACGTGTTGGACATATTGTGCATGAATATTTGAACATGCGAAAGCTGTGTGCAAAATGGGTGCCGCGCGTGCTCACAATCGACAATGCACCGTGTCACAAGTCAATGAAAACGATGGCAAAATTATATGAATTAGACTACGAATTGCTTCCCCATCCACCATATTCTCCAGATCTGGCCCCCAGTGACTTTTTCCTGTTTGCAGACCTTAAAAGAATGTTCGCTGGAAAGAAATTTAGAACTGATGAAGAGGTAATCGCCGAAACTGAGGCCTATTTTGAGGCTAAAGAGAAATCGTACTATAAAAATGGCATCGAAAAATTGTATGACCGCTATAATCGTTGTATCGCCCTCGAAGGCAACTATATTGAATAATGAAATCGAATTTTGGCAAAAAAAATATTTTTTACTATGTTAGCCTACGAACTTTTCAGCCCAACTGTTATGTAAATTCAGTGGGTACCAAGTATTTCAATTCTCGCGTTCCGTACAGTTAGCAACACTGCGTTGTATCCGAGAACAACCTACCTAGAACTGCAGCAAAATAAGAACCACACTGTTCTGAACCTCTATGCGATAGAGGGTGGTTAGACACGTTTTACCATTACTTTCCAGTTCGTTGTCATGCATTTCTACCATGCGACCCTGATTTTGGTTCCATGAAACGCGCGTTGAGAAAAGCGGACCAAATTTATACGCTTGAAGAATGTTGATCTGATGTCTAAGGCAAGCCGAGTTGGAAGTTTCTCCATCACAGAGTTCAAACTTCCGAGACCCTTTCTCTCAAGAAGTGGTAGCCTCACTCATACAAGAAAACAACTAACTCCGATGAAACATCAGGAAGAAGAATTCCGAAGAAACAACGGATAACTTTCAAGATATCATCCCGCAAGCACTTCTCCTTCACCAAAAGAGCTAAGGGAAAATTTGTAGCTCAGCAGTTCATCTGTGGGCTCACTTCATCACGGAAGACGAAGTTCCTCCCATGCTCGTAACAAAAGCTTACCCAGCAGGTAAGGTCACCATAAACAGGAAGAAAGTAGAAAATATTCGTACGTTACTGGACTACACACGTGGACATGAGAGCTTCTTCGACAACCTTCTGCTGTGGCCAACAACAGATGCTCAATACTTCTACTCGGACTATGAGGAAGATTAGGGCCATTGCCTCTTTTGTTCTCTGAAAACGTGAATTTTTATCTTTAACGTGGAACATTTTTTCCCTTTATTCCCCTGTTCTGAAGAAAACAATATATTTCTGTTTTAAACTTTTTTCATTTTCTTCATACTCGATGTCATCCATTTCATGAATAAAAAAGAACCAAATTCTCATTTGTGATACGTTTAGATATTTCCTCTCCAAAAACAAAATAATAACAAATGAGCATTATTAAATCGCGTATATAATGGGTCAAAACCAAATACAAAAGAGGTTTTTTGCAGGACCCCTTATGTGAAAATTAGAAAAATAATTATTCCCCCACTACTGAAAATCGGAAACTCTCAAAAAACACTTAAAAGTGTTTGGACAATGGAACTTCAGTTTGATCAATTTGTTTTACTGCGGTCAAATATTATGTGAGGTAATAGCACATTTTTTTTTATTTTCTCACAAACGTTATTTATGGATTCATTTCTAAATCCACACACACACACGTATTCATCTGTTCATTCACTGTCTTCTGCCCACGGGCAGGTCTTTCCTTGCAACCTCTATGCTGTTCGATCTTGAGCCTTTCGCTTTGTAGCATTGTAGGACCCATTTATTTTGACACACACACAGACACATGTGTGGATGTGCTCCTTAATTATTGATTGTGTGTGAGAGAGAGAGATAGAAAATAAGAGTTAATCTGCTAATGGGTGGTGCGAGGAAAAATTGGAGGCTAAAAACAACAAAAAGTTGGCGTAGGCCAGAGGTAGGTAAAAAAACAGTTTGCCACCTTTACTGGAAGTGCAAGGTAACGAATGGAGCTCAACAATAACTGAAGCATATTCGACAGAAAAATGACAAAAACAAATCTAATTAGATTGTTCTGGATTTAGATATCCGTTCATTTTCCACCACACTTATACAATTTCTCACAACAAAGCTGAAGACGACGGCATTTACAGAAGGGAGACTATTGGCACTGAGAAAGTTTCCGAAAGCCTTCTAAAGAGGAAATAAACAGTATGAAGAGACTTCCTCTGGTTATCGACCGGGAGTGACTCCTGTAAAGATTCTTCCCTTCGAGAGCTGACGTCACTCTCATCTTCGGAGACTGAGATCGAAGATTTTGTCGCAGGAAAGGAGAAATTTATGGTCGTACTTAATTATTTACACGCATAACTGTTTGACTTTGTGTTCATAGAGTATATTAGTCTTCATAGAGCAGTGCTTTTCAAACTTCGCGACAAAACGCTATAGCAAATTTCTTGTTAAGTCGATACCCGATCCTAACAATATTACTCGTAAATGCCTTTCTAACTTTTTTACTTTATAGTTGACGAATATATCAATTTGAAATTAAAAATTAATAATTAAATTATGTTAAAATCTTAAAATGTATTATTTCGGTTCCATATAGGCTTATTGACAATACACGGTGCACAGAAATACACGATAATACCACCATTTGAAAGAGGAATATTTGTAATTTAATGCACACCTTAAATGTATTCGATGTACGCCCAATATGTTGCACGACAGATCTTCAGATGGTACTTCCAATGCAGCCAAACCTTCTCAAACATGTATTTTGTGACGTTTCCGATGGGACTGAGTGTGCAATTTCTACCTGTGGGGTTTCATCAAACACAATGTTTACGTTGCTCCACTTGCATAGACACTTCCAGATTTGCGAAGGTGCATTGACATTGCCATCGAAAACGTCACACAAGACATGTTTGAGAAGGTTTGGCTGGATTGGAAGTACCGTCTGGACATCTGTCGTGTCACACATTGGGCGCACATCAAGTACATTTAAGATCTTGCAAAATCGACCAACAATTTCTGCACACCCTGTACAATTATGTTTATATTAGCTATCAACCACTGGATCTAATGAAGTCCTGTAGTTTTCTGAAGCCATCATCATTAAATTAATTTGATAAGTGGTGGTTTTCATTTGCATGTTGCATTTTGAACACCCCAAAATAATAATTAATTACAATATTTTCACATGCGCAAACTAAAACGGAAAATTTCAAAGAACCTCTCAGGGCCAGATACAGGTCTCGGTCTGAGAAAGAGCGTACTTAATATCCAGGCTGATAATTTTATGCAATTACATATTTTTGCCTTGTAACCAGTCAAGAAAGAAATGACAAATGTCGGCGAATTACAGTGTCACATGAATGGCATGTTATGTGCGTTTATTTTTTCATATTTTGAAGTACAGTACACACAGAGAAAACACTTTCATGCAAAATGTGGTATTTGCGCCATGAGTTTCATGAGCAATGCAGATATGTGTATTTGTGGAACGAACATCCAAAATATGATGTCCATAAAATTTTGGGATTTCTTATCTTCTTGTGACAGACCTTATTTGAACTTAATCTTGTTGTAAGCTGTGAAAGTCACGCCACAGAAATCCAGGCACCGTGTGCTTTGCTCTAAACTGCTGCTATATTTCTCAAGTAATCCCTTCTGAGTGTCTGATAGTGGCTGCAGGTTAGCAGTTGAGGAAGTGATCTCACAGAATCTCCAACAAATCTACGCGAACCAAAAGGACTTGTAGCACAGGGATAAATGAAGGGACAGAGGACTGAAAATATTATTACATATTTCAATATACTTACGTAGTTTTTACATATTTCAGTGACATATTCTACATATTTATTTATATATTTCGCATGTTTTGGCTACATAGATATATTTGAGACAGGGCAAAGAAAGAGGAGTGAGAGAAATAGAGACTAGAAAAAACTAAAAAAAAAAAGCTTTTTTTGGTCCCACCGGGGATGACAGATGGGACCCTCCATTTCTCTCTGTCTCTCTCCTTCTCTCTCTCTCTCTCTCTCCCTTTACCTCTTTGAGAAAGAAGATAGGGGACATCCAGACCGGGAGAGACAACAATCAGGAGAAAGATAAAAAAAATCTTCCTGTTCCTCCCAGGTATATTATTTGCCTTTCTAATATCGTCAAGACGAAGATGGAGGGACAACGTTGAGATGGGCTTAAAAGAAATCGGTAGGGATGAAGAAGAGTATATAGATCTTGCTCAGGATAGGGACAGATGGAAGGCCTGTGTTGCTGCAGCCATGAACATTCGGGTTTAAGAAGGCTAGAGAGTTAGTTAGTTAGTTAGTTTCTAATATCGAACTTGGTTATTACAATCACGGAGACTTCCAGATTGTAACGATAACATACATTTCATATGGCATCGTTACAACCCAGAAGTGTCCGTGACTGTACAACTGTCCTGGATAGTTATGTTGCCTTCTTATCTCAAGTTTATGCACATAAAGACTAATAGGGAATGGGCCTACAGTTTAAAATGGGTTCCGAACCACTATGTACCTCCACCAGGGCCCCTTATTTAAATGGCGACGGTGTTACCTCTACAGCTGTTTTTGTTTCCTGATTGAGTGTATTCAAGTACCTCGACAATGCAGCTTGTACTGTGTACAGCGTTTCTTAAAATGAAACAGGAAACAGTAATGCTAGAGTCAGTAGCGATTGGCTGCGAAAACTAAGGGGTGGGTGTGGGACACACCTCCTTAGCTTCCTTTCTTTCAACGCAGTAGTCTCCAACCTTTAGCAGTACTGCGTTTATTCCACACAGCACAAAAAAACCAAGTCGTGGTTCTGAGATGTGATAGGTGCATATGTTAAGATGAAGAAGAAGACAACTTGCACGTTGTCAGGATGTATTCTGTTTTGTTGATTGGTAACATGTCGGTAACGTGAAAGGCGAAAGCACGGTTGTGTAAAATGTTGTTTGCGGTTAATTAAACCAAACTCCCTTGTACACTTCACTCCACAAGGATGTCCATCATCATTTTTCAACGCTCATCAAGATGTTACAATGCATGAGGCACATCAAATATAACTATGTTGTACCCATCTTACATGGGCTGTTAGAGGAATGCCGAGTGCTTTGTGTAGCTAACAAAATATTAAGACACCGAAGGCTCCGTATTCGAGTCCTGGACTGAGCATATATGTTCTTCATGAGTGACTTTTTATCAATTGCATCTAATCATCATTATTATTGTGATTAGTTTAAATGTGAAGAAAGCGACGTAGTATAAAATGTATAGTAGACATCTGTTTGAATAAGTCAACACTGACGATACTTTCTCTCATATGTAAGACTACATTGTCCAGCATAGGACAAGGAAGGACACAGTTGCTTCCTCAAGAGGGGTCCTTAATACTAACTCTCACATCACAATTTCAAATGATCAGAGACGAAAATTACATAAACAATGTTGGTAACTTTTCTGTCTCTAAAGCGCCTGTTCGTTTAGTAGATACTCTGAGATTACACTTTCACAAAACAATTTCAGATCAAGATATGAGTCAAAGAAGTGAACATTCTGTCAGAGAGAGTAGTTTTAAAGCAAACGTTATTGTTTGAATTGCTTCACTTTCTGACTTCCTGCAACTGTCTTCTCGCAGTAAGCGTTCTATTGATTTAATGTCAGGCTTGAGATCTACTTTATTACACGTCTGCTACAAGCTCGCGTGAATATATTCATAAGGACCAATTTCTCAATACAGAAATGGTAATTTTTAAATTCATAAAACAACAAAGACCAGGAACAGGACAAGATCGATGTCCAGCAGCCTTTCTGTTGAGTTGTTGTTTTAAGTACACTTTATGCACAGGTAGGCTAATCGGGACTGGACTTACAGTTTCAAGTTGGATCTGAATCAATATGTGCTTCCACCGGGTATCGAACACGAGACCCTTTGATTACAAGACGACGGCGTTAAGCTGTTTGTATTTTTACATTTGTTATCCTCTGCCCGAAAACTTTGGTGGCGAGATCATGGATGTCCGGAAGAGAGCAATGGGAAGCCGTACCCCCCTGGAATGTTTACCTAAAAGTTATATGTCTGACACATAATTTCATTTCAGTCACATTAATTTATGTTAATTATTATAAGGGCGTTGAAGGAACATGATATTTTCAAACTAAAGCAGTGTTTTTTGAGGGGGTGTCGCTGTTATGGAGAAAAATATGCCTCCTTTGCGCCATGCAAAAAATCACCTTTCTTGCCCCTTCTTGGAAAAAAACGTCCGTGTGCGAGATGGAAAATCAGCCACCTAACGCGCTAGACTACTGAGCATTGTCTCTTTTGAATGGGATGGTGTGATAACCACAATGCATCCTTCGACACAAATTATTTTTCGGACAGGATCCAAGGCGATCGTCAAGGTCGCTTGATCCGCACCGACCAGAAAAAAACACCCGCGGCGCTCCGCGGGAACCGAACCCAAGTCGCCGCGTTGGAGTCCGACCTTGGGGAAACTGAGACGCTGCTGCACGCGTCCTGGAACCTCGCCAGAACGCCACGCTTTTGCGACGCAGAGGGCGGAGGACGTGCCAACACGAAAATGGATTTGTGTGAAAGCGTATTCCACATCGCTTGCTCACATTCCTGTTCAAGTGTTAGAGGTCCGGCGGGACCTTTGGCCGGCGCCAGCGAAGCAGTTTTGGAAATTTTACCTCCTTTCGGAGAACCGCTATGATTAGGGTTCACAAGTTGATGAAGAATCATCCTTTTCTCTAGGCCTTGATGACAATGCAAAACTTGATAGGAGTCAGTTTCCCTTGAGTTAGAACCAGGGCCTCCCCGATGGCGCAGTGGTGGCGTCGTTGCCTTGTAATCTAGGGGTCCCGGGCTCGATACCCGGTGGAGACACATAGTCGTTCGGATCCCACTATAAATTGTAGGTCCAGTCCCAATTAGCCTTACTGTGCACAAAGTGGACTTAAAACACCAAATCAAACTAAACCTTCAGTTAGAACCAGAAAATATTGTTTCTATTTTTGCACTTTTTTGGCTCTTAGGTAATTTTTTTGACATTTTTGTGCCGTTCTTTGTTCCATTTTAAATTTATTTTTGAGCGTTCTATTTGCTCATTCCCTGTTTTTCGTAAATTGTAAATGCATTTCCTAGCATAACTTACACTTTCAAATTTCCTAACAACGAAAATATGGTTAATTCAAAAGCACAATATTATTTTTAACTGAAATCTTTGGCAATGGATTAAATAGTACTCCCTCTGTCCCATAATTATAGTCCGGTATGCCAAAATGGTAACTTTTTATTTATGTTATTTTGGATACTTGATCGGCGAATTTGTACTGATCCTTGAGTAATAACGTTGTATGACTCATTCTCGTGTTTCATTTTCTTCTTCTGTATACACAAGTGTCACAGTTTGAATATCGGACAAGTATTTTTTGACAACAAACAAAAGTGTACCGGACAATAATTATGGGACAGAGAGAGTAAGTAATTAATTGTGGTAAATTTAATTTTCCTCCAGTAAATTTAAAATACAGGGTGCGGCACGTAAAACCAGCCCGCTGTAATCCCGATGTAATTGCTTTGCTAATGAACATGTAAAGCATCTAAATGAACATGTCAACAGAAGATGGCGTTGCATGAGTTACTAATTCTGTTTCTCACCAACAGGTGGCTTGTGAACCCGTGGTCGAGTGAAAGCAGTTGAGAATCAGGCCTTGTTGGGTGAAGCCGTGACAATGCCGTATTTGATTCCTGAGCGTGTTGCAATTGTTGAAGCTTTTGTGCGCACCGGATCCTTTGTGCAAACAAGGAAGTTGTTTCAGGAGAAATTTCCAGGACGTCCTGTCCCAGCAAAACGCACAATACAGGATTTGATTGGGAAATGGAGGCGTACAGGATCTGTTGCAAATGCTCCCAGGGACAGACGACCATCTGTCTGCACACCTGAATTACGGAGGCAGGTGCAGAACATAATGGCGAGAAGTCCTCGTAAATCAACGAGGAAATTAAGTCAACAGGTTCCAGCTAGTGAGCGAAGTTGTAGACGTGTGTTAAGGGCGCTGAAGTTAAAACCTTACCGGATAAGTGTAGTGCAACAACTGAGGGAGCTTGACCCGGGGAAGAGGGTGGATTTTTGTTCATGGCTATTGACGAATGTTGCCAGTGATGTTTTGGATCCATTGATGCTCATCATGAGTGACGGGGCGTGGTTTCACCTGTCGGGATACGTAAATTCCCAAAACAATCGCTATTGGTCGTCACAGAATCCACACGTAATCCACGAGCAGCCATTGCATGACGAAAAGATTGGTGTTTGGTGTGCCATTTCCGCACAACGCGTTATGGGGCCCATATTTTTTGAAACCACAGTAGACAGTAACGTGTATTTGGGAATTCTGGAAGAGTTTTATGAACAATTGACAGAAGAGGAGCGTCATTTCTGTTACTTTCAGCAGGACGGATCAACAAGCCACACATCAAATGCTTCACTATCCCGTGTGCATGAAATGTTTACTCCAGAGAGGACAATTAGCAAAGGCCTGTGGCCTCCTCGGTCACCCGACTTGTCAACTTGTGACTTTTACTTGTGGGGAATGTTAAAGGGGAAAGTATTCGAAACAAATCCACACACAATTGAAGAACTCAAGACCTCCATCCAGAATATCATGAACAGCATCACCACTCAAGAATTAACAAAGGTGAACATGAATCTCCTGAAACGTGCTCAGACGTGTGTTGAAGTGGGTGGAGGACACTTTCAGCATCTATTGTGAAGGTGAGAAATCTTAACACACAACATTAAATTTCATTTCGTGTATTGCTTTTGTTTGATTTTGTTTTAATTTCACTTAATCATTCAAATTGTTCATCTAATGATATCTTATGAAGGGACGGGCTGGTTTTAAGTGCCGCACCCTGTACTTTGGGTAAAGCCTGACTTCGAGGTTTCCTTGCTGGCCACTATTAACGCTTTAATCTGTGGTTTTAAGGTAAAATTAATCACAAAATGAAAAATTATAACTTGATGTCTAGGCTATGATATTCCATATTCCGAAAAAAAAAAATACACATGCTTAGAATTATTTTCAGTATTCACGCGAATAACCGTTTGGTTGCTTTGTTGTTTGATGTCTAAATATTCGTAATTGTTTCGTGACTACGTAAGCGTATTACTATTGCGAATATTTAGACAAAAACGAGAGCTCACCATTCACCTGAATGCTCTACAAGATGCTCTCTGCAGATGTAATTTTTCGTAATTTAAAATATCAAAGCGGTATTTTGAAAGGAGGGAAAATTTTAAAAAAAGCGCTTTGTTGGCGTCGGATAAAGATCTAGCCTACGTAGTTTTAAGAAATATCTTACAGTTGATCTTGTTGATTGATTTAATGCACATGATTGATTTGTTTTATATTTATTTAGTTTTCCTGCAGCTTTTGGCTACTCGCGAAGAAGAGGGTGGGGTGAAGATACAATTAAATTGATGGACACATACAAAGAACTTCCGTCCCCAAGATTCAATTATGCTGTGGCAACCAAGCTCGGTTTAAACTCACGACATAGAAAGTGAGAAGCTACCACAGGCAGTTTGTTGTTTTCAGTGCAATTTATGCTTAGCTAGGGTAATCAGGATCCGAAGTGGAATCCGAATCACTGTGTAATTTACCTCCACCAAGGATCGAACCCGGAACTTTTTGTTTACAGTTCTATGGCTTGACCACTACGCCATCGAGGAGACAAATGGTATCATTATTGCAAACGAGTTACAAAATCATTATTTTCCAGGAAATGAGACATTTCCTTCAGAATTTCTTCACAGGGACAAAAATGACTTTGTTGAAGTGGGATCCGAACCACTATGTGCCTCCACCGGGTATCGAAACTGTGGGGAGAAAGATGAACGAAGTTTATTTACATTAATGAGATGCTATGTTGTAAGTTTAAAGGTTTCTGTACAAGTACTTATACGTTATGTAATGTAAAGTGGATCGCAATAATGATGTGGTCGAGTTTGAAATGCCTCGAGATTGCATGGATAAGTTTTCAAGTTTTGTGCTTGAAAGCTTGTGCTGACAGAGAGGATTAAAATTTCACAGTTCTGTTGAGGATGGGACAGAGAGAGAAAGAGAGACAGGAGATTGAGAGAGAGAGAGAGAGAGAGATAATAATATTCAAGTGCCACTCCAGAAGAGAAACCGCCTTTCCAGTGGCTGGGAAACACACTTGTCATTTCGACGGCAGTGAAATAATTAGTGAGGGAAACAATGCTCTTTAACAGCCGTCGCCTAGTCTCAGGTTCGGATGGAAACCATTGCCTTTTGTTTTGCAGAAATCTGAGCCGCCACTCCCAGAAACGTCTGGACTTTGTATTATAGGTAAATCAGGAACAATAAGTGATTGTCTGTTCTCCATCCTCTCCTCTCGCTCCCTCCTTTGTTTAGTAGAGCTGTTATTATTTTTGGAATTCCATCATTAGCAGGTAGATGCAATGAAGTTCTTTCATCGTTATCTTTTTTATTAACTTCAGCTCCTCCATTTATCAGATCCTCAAAAATACACATGATTTCAGTTTTCATTTTCCACGTTGATCTCTCCCTCTCATTCTTTAGTCAGGTGCTTCTCACTCAGGGACGACACTAAAGGGGGGCCCAAGCTCCCCCAAAACTGATCGCAGCCCTCTTGTAGCCCCCAGATTTTTATGGCACGGTTGACGCGTTTTGACCGAAAAGAAGATAAATTAGAAGTTTTGTTACTTAGCATTTTCCATTATAAAACTTCCATTTGGCCAGTTATATGAGTCACTAAACTTTCTACTAAATTGACATGCTACTTATGCTGCCCTCTTGAAAAGATGTATTTAGTGGCTGAGAGATTGTTCTTTGGTTGGAGCTTCAAACGGTGACGAAGAATATGTGGATATACAGCTAAATGTATATAATTATTAGCCCCCATAAATCGAATCACTATTTTTAGGAGTAGATCTAACAGGTGCGAAAAATGATTTTTTATAAGTAGGAGGACGTTCAACATGTAAAGAACCGCCAAATTTCATTTCTGTGTGTTAGTTCCTCGTTCGAGTACAGGCAATATGAGTATCATCAATGTTGTATCATACGTGTCATACGAGGGTCACTATTTATATTTTGAGCCTTGACAACACTGATTGAAGTTAGGCGCGATTTGACGTTTGCACGGAATCGTCTGGCATTATTGACCATAACGTACTTCAAATGTTTTGTCAATAGCTTCATTTGTGTTGTTTATGTTGCGCGACAACCATAAAATGAAATTAACTCGTGAACATTTTCGTGCGATGATTTTTTACGATTTTCGACGTGGATTATCAAGACAAGAGTGCATCGATCAACTTACTTCCACATTTGGCGATGAAGCCCCATGCTTTGCCACTGTGAAACGCTGGTATAACGAATTTAATCGTGACCGCCATTCGCTCACCGACGAGATTCGCGAAGGTCGTCCAAAATCAGTTGTTGTTCAAGAAAACATTGATGCTGTGCAAAACCTAATACTGCAAGATCGTCATGTGACATACTGTGAGATTGAGGCAACCATAGGCATTAGTTCCACCAGCATATATAAAATATTTCATGATCATTTAGCTGTGAGAAAGGTATGTTCTCGTTGGATCCCACACAATTTGACAAAAACTCAAAAAGACGCTCGCGTCAATTGGTGCAAACAAATGCTCAATAAATACAATCGTGGTGCTTCAATAGACGTATATAAGATTGTAACAGGTGACGAATCATGGATATATGCATAGGAGCCGGAACGTAAACAGCAGTCGACTATATGGGTGTTTCAAGATGAACCCAATCCAACAAAAGTTGTTCGCGCTCAAAGCACATAGAAACAAATGGTCGCCTGTTTTTTCGGGAAAACTGGTCATGTGGCAACTGTGCCTTTAGAGGAAAGTAGAACGGTCAACTCTGAATGGTACACAACAATTTGTTTGCCAGAGGTCTTCGGTCAAATACGGAAAACAAACAAACGCCGTCGGATCATTCTTCATCAAGACAATGCCAGCTGCCACACATCTCGTCTAACAACCGACTTTATGAACAGTCAAAAAATCGAATTGATGGGTCATCCACCGTAAAGTCCTGATTTGGCACCCAATGACTTCTTCTTGTACACGAATGTCAAGAATAAATTGCGTGGACAACGATTTTCGTCTGCGGAAGACACCGTTGATGCGTTCAAAAACCATATTATGGAGGTGTCTCAAGAAGATTGGAAAAACTGCTTTGACAAATGGTTCGAACGAATGCAAAAGTGTATTGACCATAAAGGAGAATACTTCGAAAAACAATAAAGCAGTTTTCAATGCCAAATTTCTGTTTTTTCATTGTTAGGCTCAAAATATAAATAGTGACGCTCGTAATTATGTATATCCCTATCAGGGCTCGAATGGAATTTTTAACGAACCGTCTTTCGATAACGTGGTATTGTCTTTTCTTGTCTCTGCAGCGGCGAGATTAACTATTATTGACTTGACACGCTGTATTACAATTAATAATAGTTAATGTGAAAATATTTACGTTAAGCAGGGAAACTATAAAAGAAGAAAATATGAAAGTAAAAGATGGATCATAATAAGAAAGGCCGAAATTTTGTAAAAATATTGTGCAGGAGGACAACTCTCTCAGAACAATGTTATCGACAAGATACAACAAATATTAACAATTAACAAATAAGAAAGTAAAAAACAAGAACTAGAAGTCTAGGGTGACCATACGTTCCGTTTAGAGCGGGACAGTCCCGTTTCAGAGGTGTGTCCCGGTCGTCCCGACCAGTCCATATTATTAAAAAGCCACTATTTGTCCCGTTTTATACAAGTCTAGGAGTTATCTTGAAAACAAAGCATTTCATGATAAAAAAAGATGTATTGTATTGCGTGTGTTCCGTTATTTGTAAAATAAGTATACGGAATTTCAACAAGAATTTAAAGTTACTGCGTTTTAACACAGGCTCTAAAGAAAAATCTAGAGTTGTATGTCTGATATGTAGAGTAAGGTTTTCGGGAGATATATAAACGATTGGTGAAGAATAAATCTGCTCTCAAGAAAATTGGTTCTTCTCCAAAATACTTCTGGCATTACTCAATTTCAGCATAGGACTAACATGAAAGATCGATCAGAAAGAACGAGGAACTAGACGACGAGTCATACCGAGTTTATAATAATTAATAACCAAGTATCTCAGAAATACTACTACCACTAATAATAATAATAATAATAATACGTGGGTGAATCAAATATAAACTGAAATTTATTTCTTACTTGCAGGGAAAGTGTGCTGGAGTCCTGTGGTTTTGAGGTGATGTTAGTGGGTGTATCGGGAGTCTGTTCGTTCCCTGGAGTCATTGTTAACTTTTAACATCAGTCAGTAGCACGATGAGTGAGCAGGAGGTACACCCGTCCATTGCGCAACGCATCATTATCAAATTTCTTACAAACGAAGGGGTAAAAGCAAGTGAAATTTTGACCAGACTTCGAGCACAGTTTGGTGAGTCCACCCTTTCAAAGACCCGCGTGTATGAATGGCACAACATGTTTTGTGGGAGGACGGGAAACTGTGGAAAATGAAAGACATCAACGGCGGCCAAGGAAAAGCATCACTCAAGAAAACATTCAGGCTGTTCAGGACTTGATTGGAGGTGACTGTCGCTTGTCAGTCAGTGAAATTTCATCTGCAGTGGACAAAAGTTATGGCAGTGCTCACACGATCATTCATGAGAACTTGGGCTACAGAAAAATCGATTCGAGGTGGGTCCCATGCCTCCTCACTGAGGAGCAGAAAAAGGTTCGACTGGACATCTCTCAGAGGCTCCTGGTTCGTTATGAGAGAGAAGGGGATGATTTTTTGCACCGTCTTGTCACCTGTGATGAAACTTGGGTCCACCACTACACACCAGAGTCCAAACAGGCCAGCAAGGAGTGGCGGAAAAAAGAAGAGGCTGGGCCAGTCAAGGCCAAAAGCCACGCATCAGCTGGGAAGGTTCTTGCCACAGTTCTTTGGGATTTGAGAGGTGTCATTTTTATTGATTATCTTAATGAAAGAAGAACAGTAAATGCTACTTACTATTGTGAACTCCTGGAAAGTGTTAAGGCTGCTTATCGGACCAAACGACATGGTACAGTGGTGGAAAAAAATTCTTCCCAAAAATACTTTAATGGCAGTAAATAATGCCGGAAGGGTAGGCAACACACATTGCACCATTAGGTGATCGGGTGATTCTGTCTGTCTCAAGAGCAACTCGTCTTTCATGCAAAAGCCAATAGGCACAGTAAATGTAGGAAAGTCACGTGACTTATCAGGTGGAATGTTGTTCGTCAGAAAATCGCCTTTTCTCAAGCTAGGTCGCAGAACCGACAAGAGCTACACGTTATATCTCCGAAAATGATTCCCCTAAAAACGTTGAACGAGACGCTAAAACAATTCTTGCCTTAATTACTGTATGTGCCGCAGAAGCACAGTCGTTAGGGCGTTTTATTACCATGCGAGAGATCTGGGTTCGATTCCCGACGGGGGATAATCGGGATTTTGTCCACCTGTTCAAGCTGCTTCGGTGCCCACCCAGCGTCGTATAAAGTGGGTACCTGGCGGAAACTCTGGGGAAAGGGGGAGGGGAAGGCGGCCAGGAGCATGGTGCTGATCACATCATTCCCACCTTCGGCCTGATGAAGAAAGCGTTGGGCCCCAACTCCACTAACTCCACACCCCCTATACGCCTTCATGGCTTGGTGCAAAGCACAAGGTAGGACTTTGCTTATTAATTTACTATACATCCCGATTTTGTAGGAACAAAACTTCCCAATCTCTACGTGGGCTTTCTTCCAAGTTCCGTAGGGATGTGAATAGGCTCCAATATTTCTTGACACAATTCATACATGTTATATTTCCTTATAAGAACAACAGCCGATATATTTTGTGTGCGTGTGTGTAGGGGGGAGGGTATAATCGAAACATGTGAGGTGATCCTTTTCCCACTACTCACTCCATTCTCAGAAATAAATCTCAATCCCACACACTGAATATGCAGCACTTTCTACATCTTAGCATGCAAATATCTACATAGTAGCAAAGTAATGTGTGGAAAGAGAAAAATTAACGATTTGTAACGGCACTCTGGAAATTTTTTAGTTTATTTTTTTTCAATTTGAACTGACATTCATAACATTCATTAACAATCCCAATATTGACAAAAGAATAGCTTAGTCGTTCTGCTACTTTCAATTCTTCATTATCGTAGTCACCGTAACTCTCTCTCTCTCTCTCTTCTCTCTCTCTCTCTCTCCCTCCCTCTCTCTCCCTCTCTCTCTCTCTCTCTCTCATCCTTCCCGATGGCGCTGTAGTAGAGGAGTCGCCTTGTAATAAAGGAGTCCCCGGTTCGATACCCGGTGGAGACACAGTGGAGAAACTGTAGATGCAGTCTCGATTAGCCTCTGGGTGCATAACGTGGACTTAAAATACCAAATGAAAATAAAAATAAAAATCACCGTAACTCTATACAAAGCCAGAGGATCCATTTTTGAAACCTGTTGAGGCTTAGATGTAGCATTGCATTCGTATCATTACCCATCATCTTCATCGTCGCGATTATCGCAAGAGGTAAAAATGCGATACAAAATAACCCAAACAGAAGCTTGGAATCAATCTGAATATTGGTTACGTTGGATACGTGGTAGAATTGTTTTAAATATCACTTCCTGTGATGTAATAGGGTTTTTGATTAGAGACCATTTGTATAATACATATCGTTGTTGCGAACAATAAGTAGTTTCACGTTCACCACACTCTTCGCTTGTTTAGAAATCGTAAGGAAAAAGGATCACTAAATTTCCGCTTTCACATGTCAATGAAACTTTAAAATAAGTTCAGTGTAGGTCACAAAAGAGATTTACATATTGTTATGATATCTTTTAAACACCACGAAATCTAATTCCAATAGAATACGATACTACTCCTTACGTTCCTGTAAATGTTCACCATTAGTCTGGCGAAAGAAAGTAACTAAGATTTCCGTGTTTCCTTGAGGAAAGATAAGGCGCCTGCTTGTGGTAAGCAAGCACCAACTGCTTCGATCAGTGACCTTCACTGCCAGAGTGACTCACAGCAGGCCTGCACTCGTTCCAGTGTGCGTATAAAACAGGTATTTTATTTCGTTTGTTCCAATCCACAGTTATATCAAGCTAACATTCTAATATTTACGTAAAATATGTAGTAAACAAGTTGTATACATTATGGTGTTCCAGAGTGTTGTTGCCTGCTATTTACACGCGGGAGATGGGGGTGTTGTAAACATTTCTGAACCCAAAGGTCGAGCACGAAGGAAAAGTTGTGTAAGCATTGGAGGCAATAACAAGGTAATAGAAGTTGAAGGAAATGCTGGAATACATTTTATCAGAAATTGAGTAAAAACTGTTCTCATCACGCATAGGGCTATCAGATCGCTCTTCAGCAGAGAGTAAGACAAATTGTCTCAAAACGTTGGACACGAACGTATTTACTAGGACATCTTAGCATATAACAAGAGTATGACATCTTCATCTCAAAAATTAATGTTGAAGTGAACGGTTGAGTTCAAAATTCCTCAACTGCTAATTAATAGCACGGCTGTATGTGATTTCAACTTGTGTATGTAAGACAGAACGTTTTTCGTCGATGTGGGGCCAGGAAGTGAAAACAATCCATGAATTCGGGAAGGAAAAAATTCACAATTTCATAAACAAAGTCTGGAAGTTCTTGTTTATTAATATGTAAAAAACCACTATACACTGGGAAAAAACAGAAATGTGTGCCTTATTTCTCCAATAAGGAGAATAATTACTTGTTACTTCGAACAAATTACCGACACTTATATCGATAAAACTTCACAAAGTAAGCATTTTTATACATATATCCGGACTTTTCCGGATCTAGAAAATCGTAAAGTAATTTCTGAGCTTTTCCGAACATCCAGTAGCAACCATGCACACTCTTTGATTTAAGCATACTTCTCCAAGGAACCACGTTATCTCACACTCCCCTCAGATTTTCTATTTATCCATCTAATTTGAAGTTACGTGATGCCCAAAATACGTATAAGGCATTTGAGATTTCTTTCAAATTCCTTCCGGAGGCCAGACACAACTATAAAATGTAGGACACGTCCGGAAATAAGAATGATTCTTATAAGTCTTTTTATTTTCTTATTTAGCGTCGTTTTTCTTTCACCTCTTGCTAATCGCGACGACGAGGATGAGTGATACGATGAAATTGATGAAGGGGCACTCACAAAGAACACCCATACGCACGACGGGATTCGAACCCAGGACATCAGACATCGTAGCGCACTGTGCTAACCACTGTCACGGGCGGAATTCTTATAGCCCTAATCGTTTCTCAAGCATTTTTCCTATCTTTAACTACACACGAAACATAAAGAACAATCTAAATAAACAGGTGCCAGTTCACACTCTAACCGTAAAAAAAACATATGCACGTGAAAATGCAAAATAATATTTATTTTTAGGTAGTTGTGATTTATTATTGTATATTAAAGAAATATATTAGTGATAAAATGACGGAAGTAGAGGAACTTCTCCAATGAAACACTCATGCCTTATGGATATTTGTATTTCTTGCCGAACAAGGTTCCGAGTTCGAGTTCCGACCAAAATGGGTTCATTGTGTATGTTCATTCTTGTCTTTAATGTAATCATAAATCGTCGTCATGAATAATTTAACTTCAGAGGAAGAAAACTGAGGTAATTACTAATAAAAACAATAACAAAACAAATTTGATCTTAAAGCCCTGGCTTTGCGCTACATATTCCATCACGGGGATCATAGGCGTGCGCCCATGGGGCCAGGGGGATCACAAATGCACCCCTAATCACGGACGTCTGCAGATTTTTTCCACGAAGAGACAAGCAAGGTATTTTTCCATGGGGCATATTACCCCGATAATAGTGTTGCATTATCGCATTCCTGCATCCTCATTATAATAATTAATGTACATTATTATGACTGAAATCAAATTATACATGTGAAAACGTACTTTTTGGTTGACATTCGTTTTCTAAGGGAAAGATGTGGCAATCCTTGCCCCCCTTCCAGACATCTATGCCCCTATATTATTATATTTTCACCTAGAAATTTAGGATAGATGAATCCTATCGCCGTTATTAAACTATATTATACTCTTAAAGAAAGTTAAGTATTTTCAAGCCGATGAATGTTCAAGGCAACTACGGGGGAAGGGGGTGCAGTGGCGAAACCACAGCCCCCCACAACCTTGAACGGGAATCAATTTTAGGGGCAAACATGGAAGTAAAGGAAAGCAAGAGTAGCAGAATCTAAAAGTAGCAGGACGAAAGGATACTCAAGATGGATTTTGTTTTCACGTCTTTCTTGCATTATTTCTTCCAGGCTGCCAAGAGCACCTGCAGGGAGGGGGGGACAGAGCTGCAATTGCCCCCTTGATTTCAAATTTTATACAAATATAAATACCTTTTGTAAAATGTTCTTGCTCGCTTCGCTCGCAATGTCTGCTTTTCTTGCAGTCTAGTCAAGTTCAGAGCAGTAGCTAGGGTTCGACGGGAGTTAACCCTGGAAGCCAAACGATCTAAATGAAAAAAATTGTAAAAGAGAATAATATGGCGCTCCATGAATTTTTTTCCCCATATTAAATCGAAATTGTTTTCATTTTGCAAAAATTTGGATCTGAAAATTTATTGGTCGCTTCGCTCGCAATTTGTTTTCTGTAGTGCATTTTAAATTACCGAGGAGAGAAGTACTGCTGCTAAAAGGTTTTCTCTTAAGTGCATGAACAATTGTTTGGAGGAAAAGGAACGCGCAGATTTGAGAGACAATTTATATGATTTTTACTGTTGGTATATAAGTATATGTGTGTGTGTGTGTGTGTGTGTGTTGTGTGTGTATATATATATATATATATATATATATGTATTTATATGTGTGTGTGGGGCGGGGGGAGGGGTGTATATATAAACACACCCATCAATGCAATACAATTTAAACAAGTGAGATAAAATTACGTTATTCTTTTCCGGCCTGAACTATCATCAAGGCTATCCCCCCTAATCAGAGGGTCTGCGCACGCGTATGACGGGGACTGACAATTTACGTAGGTGTAGACACGCTTCGTACAATTTGATGATATCGCGATTACGTAATGGATGTGCAGCCACTTAACTGAACCCCCACAAATTCACATTTTATTACTAAATTCTAAATTAGCATATTATCACATAGTTTACCTATTCATAATATGCGCCGCTTTGGTGCACTTTGTGGATTGTGCATTAATTAACATCAGGTTAATCGCGGCAGGCAAAGTGGAGGGAAAATGACAATGAAACACAACGAGGCCCTTGGTTCCCAATTAATGAAACTTTGTCTACATGCAACTGAGTCGCTGCGTGAAATCGCTGAAAATGTCATTTATTAATTTCTTAATTTTGCTTATTTTATATTGCTTTTCTAGCACTTGGCCTCAACAAAGGCGATGAGGATGATTAATGAAGTTATGAAATGGATGATAGGACATGATGATCCATGTCTTACACAAAATTCTAAGTTGGGACTAATGAATATCGATTCGTCTTATCATTTGTCAAGTAGTTACTTTTAACTCCAATCTTTTTCAAGGACTTCTGGGTTGACAGCATGTGTGTTGCGCGATGATGATTCGACGGAAACCACCATTTCAGTGAACTTTGTTGACAATGACTCTAATATCAATAAAGAGAACATTTTCTTACGAATAGCTGTTGATAAGAAACCAATTCCTGAAACTTTTTCTGGTAGTCTCACGGCACCCAGCTGTCGTTTGTTATGGCTGGGTCTGGGGGTATGACTCACGCTGCTGTCAATACTCAATCATTCCCGAGAATCCAGGACCGCCAGGCAAACCCAAGTGACAATTTTGTTATTTGGGTTGCATAGACAACAGGCTTTAAGATGTTACGATATCGTAGGTCTCGTGGCCCAAGAACTACTTTCCATGACTGTACACCCATCAGAAGTGTTCTGCTGCTTCATGACAACGCCAGACCTCACACAGCTGGTGCAACACGTGATAAACTGGACGAAATTCATTGGACACCACTTGAAATCCTCCATACTGTCCAGACTTATCCCCTTGTGATTATCATTTGTTTGGACCCCTGAAAGAAGCACTCGGAGGTAAGCGTTTTCAGGATGGCGCAGAAGTGGAAGAGTTCGTGTGCAACTGGCTGCACACCCGACCGAGAACTTTCTGGGACAAAGGGATTGCCAAACTCCCTATCCGCTGGCAAAAGTTCATTTCAGTTCAAGGGAACTATGTAGAAAAGTAATTACTTTGTTTTGTATTTGTATTTTGTTTCAATAAATTATGAAAAATATATTCCCGTTTATATTTTATTCACCCTAGTACCATTTGACAACGGGAGATTATATGTCAGTTATTCTTTATAATTTATGTGATCGATTCTTTAATAAATATTAAATAACAATAATTTTATAATTGGGCCTAATCGATATCCAGAAGGTGGGGGTTAAACTGATCTCCTTGGGATGTCCCGTTTTTGGGTCAAAATATTATGGTCACCCTACACAAGGCACAACAAGACCATCATATTCTGCTAAGTTCCCCTCAGGCCAACAACGCATCTTTACGTAGAATGGAAGCTTATATGAATTTTATAAAATAAATTATAGAGTATTAACAATTCAGTTTACATTGAAAATGAAAATATAGTGAAATATATAAGAAAACAAACTATACAGAACGGAAAGTTTACAGGTATTTACGAATCGGGACGCCGTTCTGGTCCGCTCCGGTCCTTTCGAGCCCTGATCCTTATCGCCGAAAAACTCCATGACGGAGTAAAGAAACTATAAATTAGAAATTCAAATTGAGCTCCTCACAACGGTAGTCTAACTCTAATACTACTGCCTGGTAACCAAGTGGTCCCGGGTTCGACTCCTGGTGGAGACATATTTCATTAAGCTGCTCGGATTCCACTATAAACCCCGATTAGCCTCTGTGCATGTAGTGGACGTTAATACAAATCCAACCAACTAAATACTGCAATGTGGTGCAAAAATCAGCATGCTTGAAAATATTATAATGCTCGTAGGCCTAGGCCTACATATTAATTCACTTTTATCGTTTGTGAGGTTAGAAAATGATTTCTGCAGTACTGTCATAGAAGCCCATTTCGATTAAAGTTAGGGATTTATTTTCGAGATCTTGATCACCTAATTTCTAAATTAAGGGAAAACTTTACTAAGAATGATGGTGTGTTAATTGGAGTTAGCCGTTTCAATTCAGAAAGTAACGATTTTCTGAAGTATGAAAAGTTACAATCTCTCGCCGCCCACTACTGCTGTTTAGAGCTGAAGTCTAAAGTCATGGCACTCTACGAGGCAGTACTGTAACTCAAAATAAGAACCTCAGCAGCTGCTTGCAATGGTTTAAAAGTTCAAATTGCCTTTTGCGAACTTCATAAGCTTTGTGTTATTGCAATGTGCATGCTTCATGAACAGCTGGATGTAAAAGAACATTTTTCTAGTTTCCGGCAAATCCAGTGTTACGTTCTTAATCGGATTGGTAACTAGAGGTTGAGTGCTCTATCTATTCTCTCAAATGTAACAGCTATTAAGGCAGAGAGTCCTGGACACTAATTTTATGACATGAAAAACTTTTCGATTCTGCCACCCCCCCCCCTCATTTCCAAATTTAGGTTCCAAGTTACGCCCATGTTAGCCCCCCGAGAATTTCAAAAGGAAATCTATCTCTTCTTAGTCACTTGCCCCTCTCTCTTTCTCTCCTTAGTCACTTGCCCCTCTCTCTTTCTCTCCTTAGTCACTTGCTCCTCTCTCCCTCTTTCTCTTTCTCTCTATTTCTTTCCTTAGTCAGTTGCCCATCTCTATATATTTCTCTCCTTAGTCACTTGCCCCTCTCTCTCTTTCTATTTCTCTCCTTAGTTAGTTGCTCATCAACATCACTTTCTCTCTTTAGTCAGTTGTCTCTCTCTCCTTAGTCAGTTGCCTCTCTCTCTCTCTCTCTCTATTTCTCTCCTTAGTCAGTTGCCTATCTGTCTCTAGTTCTCACCTTAGTCAGTTGCCTCTATCTCTCTCTCTCTCTCCTTAGTCACTTGCCTCTCTCTCTTTCTCTCCTTAGTCACTTGCCCCCCCTCTCTCTCTTTCTCTCTCTCTTTCTCTCCTTAGTCAGTTGCCTATCTCTTTCTCTCCTTAGTCACTTGCCTCTCTCTCTCTATTCTAATTCCCTGGTTTGTTTTACTCTTTTTTTTCAGTCGCATTCGCGAAGTAGTGCAACACTCAACAAAAAAGTAGTCTTTTCCACAAACCTATTGCACCACCAAACGATAATATATAAAATGTCAACTAGACAGAGAAGAGACATCGGTCTTGAATTTCCACGTTACAAATCTCCTTGCTTGGTGCAATAAAAAAGATAAGCTGCTTCCGTGACATAAAAACGATTAATGAAAATGTTAGATACAACGAAAACACTTAAAACAATAATACTACATGTTAAACAAGTGTTAAAAATTGTAGTAGTAACAGCATTTTCAGGTCAAAATACTTACTACAGACAGATTATTCAACATTCCATTGCATTCGATACCTGGGAGAGGCACATAGTGGTTCAGATCTCACTCTAAGCTGTAGTAGGTCCGGTCCTGATTAGCCTAACTGTGCATAAAGTGGACATAAAAAAATCGACAGAAATTTCTATTGCAATCCAATGTTTGAAACCCTTGTATGTTTTCATGTTACAAATCGATCTACACTAACAGTCTATAGTGTTTAACTTTTGCTCTATGATTAGTGATCCACTCGTATATTTTCACGCGCTACTACAGTTTGACAACATTCTTGACCTTGGCTTCCAGTCTACCTTCCTGGAACAGTCCAGGGACTATGCTGGGTCACCAGTTATTTGAAACATATCCATTGTTGACTTGTTATTACAGCTCATGTTTCAGTGGAGCACAATAGTGATCCATAGGGAACGAAACTTTATGTGCTAAAAAACTCAAAAATTTTTTTTTTTATGTGTCATAAATGTTGAAAATGTGTGATAAAAACAGGAAGATATGTGAAAAAAATAAAAACATTTGGTAACAAAAACAAAACATTACATGCATTTTAAACACCTGAAATCAGTTTCTAAATGCTTACTTCTTAGCGAGCTATTTTTTTGGAAGAGTTGCCGTGAATTACCATAGTTTGTTTCCAAATTCTCCATTGTAAATCTGTGACTATTATCTCTAATCATTTGTGAGGTTAGAAAATGATTTCTGCAGTACTGTCATAGAAGCCCATTTCGATTAAAGTTAGGGATTTATTTTCGAGATCTTGATCACCTAATTTCTAAATTAAGGGAAATTTGCCATTTGACTATTATCTCTAAAAAGAATCTTATATTGTGAGAAAGATCGCTCCACGTCACAAGAAACAATTGTTGCATATTTGAAGCACGAAGTGTCACTAACGCTGAAATTTTCCAAAGCTTCCTTCTACTTCACCTTCCAAAACACGTGCAATTTGGCACAAAGTTTGAAAACCTTGGTTTTTTCCCAAAAATTCTGTACATTTAGACATTAGCACTTGCGAGTTCTTTCAGTTTCGTTCTCCCACGGAAGCTGCCAAAGTGTTCGTGGACGATTCAAGATTTCGTATGGAATTAGAGAGAAAGGACAGGTGTGTTGACATGTATGCCAATTCGACTTTTAAGGAGGGATCCTTCAACAGTTCTTGCAGAATTTCTACTTCTTTGTCAAGATCATTTACAACAGATACAATTTTTTAAAAGTTCTGGGTATAATATACAGCTGCATCCAACCAAATGCCCCATTGCGTAACTACAGGTGTAGGGGGAGGGGGAACCTCAGGACATTTTAATTTAAAAATGTCTATTCTTCTAGGAAACTTAATAAAAACTTTCTTCCCATTTGAAACCAGTTTATCGACATTGGGATAAAGAGCTTATCTTTTCACATATTCTATGCAACGCATGAGCCACACATGTAACGTGCACCATTTTGGGTAGCTAACGGAAAGGCCTACTGCAGATTTTTTCATGTAAGCTGCAGCATCTGTCACGAAGAGAAGAACATTGTCAAATTGTATGCCTTCCGGCCACAATAGCTGCATTGCTTCGTTAAAAAGCCTTGCTATCGTTACATGTGTAGCCCCAGCTAGCTCTCTACACACTAGCAAATAATTTTTCGTTGAGACAGTTTCGTCATTATTTATCACTCCCACAATCACATATCCCACTTTTCTACCGGTGGAGTCTGTAGTTTCGTCAATACATACCCAAATATTTTGATGTGCACATTGTGAGCGAATATGTTGTAAGGTTTGCACGTAACACCTGTACAGATACGTTTTTCGCAACTTTGATTCGTCAGGCGGTTCGAAGTTCGTATATTTCGCGAGAAAGTTTCGTAAATCAGGGTTATTTAATTTGAACAGTCGAATATCTGCAGACACAAAAGCTCTGCACAAGTCCATTGAAAAAGCGGACAATTTTGACGGTTCCCCAGAAGTAGATGGAGTTTGTTGCCCGATAAGTGCCTGTCTGCCGCTCAAACGTGAAGAAGCAACAACATGCTTGTTGCTATCTAAATGCTGCGTAATTTGCGATAGATTTACCACACGGTTGGCAAAATAACACTTTGCCATCAGTTGAAAACAGATCCTTATATTCTATACAGAACTGTTGCAAACGAGATGAAACACTTGCCTTAACTTTTGACATATCGCACGAGAAAACACACAATGCTGCACAAGCACCGAATCAGAACATGACAAAAGCAGAAACACTCTCGAAGTTCTGCATTACGTTGTACGCTTGCCTCATCTGGGTAATATTTCCCCCCAATAAGATCCTAGGCGAGGCGCCAGAAGTCTGCCAGCGAGCGTGTTCAAAGACAAAACAAACCTAACACTCTCGATATGAAAGAGGTGCGGAGAATAAACATTTTTCCTTCGAGGATTTCGAGGTAGCTGAAGTCAATGAGCGATTTTATGTATTTAAAATGAAAATTCGCAAAATATGTACAACCTTAGTGACAATGAAGTTCGACCAGTCACAAATATAGGAGTGCGTTGTGAAAGAAGGAGAACACATGCATATGCTGAACACATTTTATTCAGCAGGCTACATGGAACAAAGGAAAACATAAATTTCCGCTGCAACGCAGCAATGTATGGTGTCCACACAAAATAAAACATTTTCGTCCATCTACACGTGACATTGAAGTTCGACCACTGTTAGAGGTGATCCTGTTTACCATGGTGTGACACCGGCCCGTCGGCGAATAACTGTGGCAATGCGTCGGGGCATGCTGCGGACGAGTCGTTCAAGGTATTCCACATCGATGCGGTGCCATTCCTCCTGCAGGCAGGCGATAAGAGCAGCCACTGTCGTGGGTCCCCTCTGTTGCACACGTCGCTTAAGAACACGCCACACATTCTCAATGGGCGAGAGGTCGGGACTCGATGGTGGCCATGGCAGAGTTCGCACGTGATGGCGAGTCAACTATTCTCTTGTCAGCCGCGCTGTATGAGGCCTGGCATTGTCGTGTTGAAAGATGAGACGCCGCCTGTGGAACAGGTGCCTTCGCACCGTGGGAAGATGTAGCTCCAGTATGCGTGTATAGGCGTGTGCATTCACAATGCCCTCACAGACGTGTAGTGGGCCAACCCCAGATGCCGTCATGCATCCCCATACCATCACTGACGCAGGTTTCTGTACCCGACGTGCATAACATTTTGCTTCATTCTGTTCCTCCTTCCGACAAATGACTGTTTTCCGTATTTTCCCGTACACAACATTGAAAATGGATTCGTCCGTCCACAAAACCCTGTTCCACTGCCGAAATGTCCATCCCCGGTACATTCGTGCCCACCGTAGTCGATTGCCTTTGTTCAACATGGAAAGGAAGGGTTTACGTTTCGCCTTGTACACTCGGTAACCGCATCGCTGTAGGTAACGGCGAATGGTTCTGGTTGACACTTCAATGTGAAAGCGTTCTCGAGTCCACAGTCGTAATTCGGCCACAGAAACATGATTGTTGGTCTGGATATAGCGCCTAAATATCCGAAGGTCACGCACGCTCAGCAGGCGTTTTCGACCGGGGGCCTTACCTGGCTCTGTAGTACCCGTATTTTGGTGGTGTTTGATGATGCAGTGGACGGTTGATTTGGGTAAGTTCAGTTGGCGCCCTATTTCACGTTCACTGAGTCCATCCCGTTGCAACTCCACCACTCTTCTCCTCACGGTGTTGTCAATATGTTTGCCCCTGGCCATGGTGATGATGCCCGTGTCCGTGACGTCATGCTTCCGTCGAATGCGCCACTATCTGGAATTTTTCGTATGGTTCTGGTGCCTGGTCGAAGTTCAATGTCACGCGTATTGTTCCCCGTTTTCGTTCTTTACGTGACCTTGGGTGCAACATGCTGGGATCACGATTCTTGCCTGCTCACACGCCTCCTCTTACACACATGCGTCACTTCTGCGGGTCACCCATTCCACCGCCTATGCCTCTGTGCATTTAATCACGTATTCCTTTCTGGCCGAACTTCATTGTCCCCAAGCTTGTATTTACATGCGAAAAACTGGAAAATATGTGTTTTTATGTAAAATAAAATTTGCTGTGTTGACATATGTCAGAATTTTGGCAAAAACGAGGGTCTCTATCTTATCACAGGAAAAAAAAACAACAACATTTATTTAACTAAAGTTCCGTTCCCCACGCGACCATTTACGGGAGTATTTCAGCATACGTAGTATTTCTACATGTATAAGTATGTTTTCCAAAAAATCTGTTATAAATATAAGCAGTGGGACTACCAGAGCACCAAGAACGTGTTTGTATTTTTTTGGGAAATTAAATAAGAAAAGTAAGATTTTATGTAATATATGTATTTTTGTTTAGTTTCATCACATCCAAATGTAATGAACTAGATTTAGAATTTCCTCCTTCCTGTAACGTGTTGAGTGAAATAACTTATAATGTTTCGTTAAGTGAACCAGAATACTTCAAAAAGGACATTCTTGCTATAAAACCAGAGAAATTTAACTGTAATATTTTATGGTTCATAATAGTGATCCGTGCGACCAATGAAGGGAGTTTTTTTCCACGTAACCGCTGCAGTGTTGTATTTAAAATACTAGAATAATAGTTATTTTCAACATATAGACAATACTTTTCAAGTTATGAATTCAACCTTTCAGAGGTAAATAAGGTATCCTGGTATGAAGAAGCATTTCATCAGCAGAATATTCAAACGTGAGATAGAGGCTCCATCTCTTAGCAGCTGCTCGAGAAATACATCAAGGAATCGTTACCATCTGGTACTGAGTTTCGAGATTAATTAACCACGTGATGCCTCGCCTGTTTCCGGAAGTTCCCCTTTGTTAGCCAAAGGTTTAAAAGCCTACATTTTTCCTCAGTGATAACACCATTAAGCCTTGTTTCAATGATATGAAAAACTCAATATGCTGACCAAGGGAGAATTTATTTTATTTTAAAACATAAACTAAACGTAACGTTTCAACCTTCTAGCAAGGTCTTCTTCAGACTCTGGTGTTTTGTATTTAGTACAGAGTCTGAAGAAGACCTTGCTAGAAGGTTGAAACGCAACGTTTAGTTTATGTTTTAAAATAAAATAAATTCTGCCTTGGTCAGCATATTGAGTTTTTGCTTTTTCCTCTACAGAAATGAGAGCAAAAAATGTACACGTACATGATTCATGGCTATGTAGGAGAATATTCATGACAATGAACTACGAGTAGATTTGTACAGTTTTGTTGATATACCGACGATAGTAAGGATTTCCTTGTGCTGCAGAAGTGCAAAGGATATGGTTAGTTAATCAAAAGTATAGTTAAGGTGCGAGAGGCAGAGAGCAAAGATTGGATATTTTTATTAAGAAGGAATATTTTATTTGAATTCCAGGTATTTGAAGATCACACAACTGACAGTTTGATTTACTGAAAGTTCCTTACCACAGAAAGAGCTATACCCTGTCTAGGATATCTCTGGATCAAGCGAAAGAAAATAAGTCTCTGCGCAAGTAGCGACGCGAGACGGCTCCACCAATAAACACGTTAGAGGGAATGGGATTACGTGGAGGGGGAACGTGGCTGCCGTTACCAGCCTTCGAGCAGCGTGTACTGCTTCGCTCTGCCCACTCGATCTCCTTCCCTTCTCAGCCGCGACGCGCGGTCTTCCTTGAGATATAACCGGGACAGGGTATAGGTGGGCCAGTAGTTGGTCGTCTGCAAGGAAATACCCATTTAAACCAGTCTCACACGGTAGTTAGGTACGTCCTCACTTCGCCATCGACTTCCAGCTTCGTTACTTAACGATCGTGTGAGAGCTTTCTCTTATTCAGTTCCCGACAGAATTAGAAACCGTTTCTAAATCCATCGTTAATACCATAGAACTACCAATCAGAATTGAGGAGCACACTGGCCAGCTGAAGTAGGAAGTAGAAGAAGAAAGGGAATAGATGTTAGACTGTTTGTTCAAGGCAGCTTAAAGAAGAAAAAGATTCGACCAATATAACTATACGTGGTTTGTTAGGAAAGTAATGAGACTGGCAACACTGTGCACGAACCGGCAACGCTGCTGCCCCCACCTTCACACGGCAGGTAGGTGAACGCTTGCCGTTGACTCAGTACAAGTTTCAACTTGCTACAGTTGCTACACAATTGTTGAGAGCGTCTGACGTGAAGTTGTGTTTGTGAGGTGCGTTACGAAAATGGACTGGCAAAAGTTTGAACAATGTTGTGCCATCAAATTTTGTGTTAAGCTTGGCGAATCCGCTACTGTGACTTATGAAAAGTTACAAAGGGCTTATGGAGAACATACACTATCTAGGGCACAAGTGTTCAGATGGCACAAGTCCAGTTTAGAAGGCCGAGAACAAGTGGATGACGAACCTCGTGCGGGAAGACCTTCAACCTCAAAAACGGATGACAATGTGGAAAGAGTGATGTCTTTTTTGAGGTCAGATCGTCGATTGACGGTGAGAATGATCAGTAGTGAGTTAAATTTGAACGTGTGTACCGAATGAAGTCCTTGCAAGACTCAGGAAAAGGGTTGCACGTGTGCAACCAGACATTGCACGCACTTGGATGCTGCACCATGACAATGCAGCATGTCACATGGCAGTCTCCATCAATGAATTTTTGGCAAAAAAAATCATTCCTGTGGTTCCTCAGCCCCTTATTCGCAGGATCTCAGTCCCTGTGACTTTTTTTTATTCCCCTTGCTCAAAAACCACTTGAAAGGACGCCATTTTGATACTTTGGATAATATCCAGAAGAGCGTAACCGACGAGCTAAAAGGTATTCCAGCAGAAGCCTTCCAGCACTGCTACGAACAGTGGAAACAACACCTCCATTGCTGTGTAGCTGACCAAGGGAACTATTTTGAAGAGGATAACCTTGATTTGTAAAAATAATAAAATTCATCGTTTACAGAAAATCAGTCTCATTACTTTCCTAACACACCACGTATAAATGATTGCGGCGAATATTTTTTCTGTTGAGTGAAGAGTGTACTAATTATTATTGTTTTAAATAAATAGTTCGTATGTTTAATTTCGCACTGTGATACTGTTATTTTGCTTTCACAACCGACGCGAATATTATTTTGAACAGCCGCATACGTATGTATGTTGGCTGTAACAAATATACTGTGCTGTGTGTAACACTGCAGTAAATTAATCTGCTAGTGTTGTAATGAAATAATTAGTTCTGCATGGACTTCAAAGTAGATTTCACAATAAGTATTTTAGGAGCAAAGAAGTATCAATGAAATATAAATATAATATGGTAACTTAATGTAAACACCACAATTTTCGCACTTTGAATATTGTGAAGTTTATGTAATTTAATTGACTAGTTCGTATTGGGGAATATATTTCAAAACCGTACGAGAAGGGTTTCATTAGAATATACAACTTACATCGTAATATACGGGTAATGCAACTTTATGCTAGTGTGTCCGTAAAGTGGTATATCAATTTGAAATAACATGTGTTGTTACGTTGTATACCCACATTCCCTGCCGCGGGTTACATGTGCTGCATTTTTCAACAGTGCCAAAAATATTCTCTTATTCATTTAAGATAAAACATTATTTTCCCAAATCTTCAGCAGTTATTAGCATCTAAACTTGCAAAGTGCTGTACCGTGTTTGTGTAGTCGCAATTTTTAAAGATGCGATTTTAAGGATCGTCCGACACCCCTTTTGCTGCCTTCGCGAACTGAAGACGTAAAAAATCTTATGGTAGTTTCGAGTCGGAGGTGGGTCGGGAAGTGGGGACCTACTTAACGACCGTGTGAGACTGGCTTTAGCGTTCGTTACATCTGCGCCAACTTTACGTTTGTTGCTAGTACTGTGTAAAATGTCAGTAACATTGCATACAATTAATGACAATGTTGTGCCATTTGGAAATAGCGGTAATTTTAATGTAAACTCCATGCGCAGTTTGAAGAAAAGAAAAATAAAGTTGAAGAAAAATAAAGTTATTTTGCAGTGTAGATCCACGTGATCTGGTCGATAACGAAATCAAAAGCGGCGTAAACCTTTGGCTAACTGTAGTGCACGTATATTTACTTACTTGACCCAGCTGGAATCAATTTGTTTTCGTATTTATTAGTGGTCCGGGTTCTGCTTCAAATATTTACATCCAGTACAGATTAACTGCAAATTCCAAGGCTCTGCCATCATAGGACGCCTCCAGGAACGCTCAACGTTGGAGTACAAAGGGGTAGCAAGCCTCCTGGAGGCACTTGCTACCGGGGTGTTGGGAGGTAGCAATTTCTACTTCAGGCTGCAAGGAATTCACGCGCTACCTGCGGTCAACATAGTCGTCTGCTACCGCGCTTTCCACATTTCACCAGCGTGCATCAGACTGGTGCACCAAAAATGACGTCAATTTCGGTGAAATACGGAAAGCTTCATGTTGCGGCAAGTGAGAGCTAGATTCAGAATGAGCGCGCATATTCATGAAAATATCACTGATTGTGACTAAATCATAGAAGATATTTCATAAATATTATATGTTTTTACTTAACAACATCTTATTTTGCATGTGCAGTACGAATTTAAGTGGTATTCTTTTGTAATAATATCGAATTTTGCAAATGGATGCTTTCCTGCATGTTGCAGCAGAAGATGGACGCATGTTTTGATGCATCGGCATACTTTATATCACTTTGCATGGAAGTGAAGGAGCAGTAGTATTTAAAATGTCGACAGTTTAAGTCTACATCCAGTTTATTCGCCCTCCGTGCAACAAAATCGGCGTCTCATTCCGTACTATTGCCTACAGAACGTATATCACGAATCAGAAGAAGCTTCATTGCAGACGACGCCATTTTGATTCACCAGCCGCACCAGCTCTTGAGGCTGGTGTAAATTGATGACGTCATGGTTTAACCTGGTGAAAGCTTTGTTGCGCCCCGGTGAAATACGGAAAGCCAAAGCGTGCATCAGCGGTGCACCAGCGCGTCCACCGGTGGGTTCTGTAAAAGCGCGGCTAGTTGCAAGACGGAAGATGCGTGGAATACAACGCATATACCTGCTACCTGGAAGTTTGATTATTTTGGCCAAGGTCGCGTATACAATAGACTTAAATTAAATAGTAATAACTATCCTTACAAATACCGCAGTTAAAAAAAAAATATACTGAACCCAAATACTATTCACTACATCAAGTTTTTTTTGGCGAGAGAGGTAAGCATGCTGATGCAACTACGTGTCCGGGAACGCTAAGTGATCGACTTTTAATGTCGATGCCTATGTTTCGGGTTCTACTCCGATATATGGATTTCATTGATTGATTTGCTTAATTTTACTTGGTATTTCTGCCACTTTTGGCTAATCGCGATGAGTGATGATATGATGAAACTGATGAAGGAACACTCACAAAGAACATCCATGCCCAGGCCGGGATTCGAACCCGATACTCCTGGTGTCGTAATGTCCTGTGTTAACTTCTCCGGGATGTTATTTGTGAATGTCGCTTCAAGTATAGTGAAACCACAAGGAAAGAAACGTGCGCAGATCCTCATCGCGCTGGCGGGTGGGGAAAAGGACAGGGGGAAGGAGCCTTCAAAGCGGCCAACGTCAGTGTTGCCAGACATATTGATTTCTCGGGAGAATTCCATAATAAACTATTGCTATGGCACCTCCAACAGCGTGCTCAAAAACAAGTTTCCTGTTCATCTTACTTGAACATGGAGGGGAGAGGTAGAGTGGAACTCCACTCAGCCATGAAAAGTGCTGTTGGAACTGTGAAATTATGCCAAACAATACTCAATTTTGCTAGGACATTATTATTATTATTTTATTACTATTACTACATTACTATTTTTAGATGGTTGTATTTTATCCCACCCGAAAATCTATTTCTATTTTAGTTATTTTACGTCGCTTTTGTGCCTCTACGGGTAAGTACGACAATATGGATGAATGAAAAACTGATGACATGGATGAAGTGACACAAACGCAGTGAAACATCCTTGCCTTACTAGGTAGAAACACTGACTTCGTAGCGTGGGCAAATTATTTTATACATGTATGTGTGTGTGTGGGTGTGTATGTATGTATGTATGTATATATATATATATATATATATATATATATATATATATATATATATATATATATAATATATATATTGAATACAGCAACATAGAGGCAGCATAACTGACGAATAAAGCATGTGAGTGTTAATAACAAGAAATTTGCTAGAGAAACTTTCATCGGCTTGAAAATACTTAATTTTCTATAAAGTTATATAACGGCATGGACGTCCAGAAGGAAGTGCAAGGATGGTCGCCACCCCCCTCCCCTTCTGGAAAGTGAATGTTGACATAATAGTACCTATTATTTCAGATGATGAGTTGATTTCAGTCACATTAATTTACATCCATTATTAAAATAAGGATGTAGGAACGTGATAATTTCAAACTCAAGTGGCGTTTTCTGAGAGGGCAACATTATTACGGAGTAATATGCCTCGTTTACCCGCCTGATAAAAATACATTGTTTCGCCCCCTCGCTGGAAAAATCTGCGGACGTCCCCATGTCCCCCAGTGCGCACCCCTATGCCGCCCCGCCCCTCGCCCCCGTTCATCCGCTACTATTAGATCTTCTGGTTTCCCAAGGAACAATCTCCCGATTTTTTCAAGTCTGACCTGGCTACACTGAGCCGAGCACCGATAACGGCAGGGAAGATGCGCGAATGCTTTTGACGGAAGGTATTTTTCCTTGTGGTCGAGCTATACGTGTCCAGTTTCTTTTGTAAGAAAAATTGGCATCAAGTATCGAGGCTATTTTCTGTGTGAAATTCATACTTTTCAAGGTAGCGTGATATCGAGAAATGCACCGTTAATTTAAGAAGTGTGATATTTGAAAATGCATTGGACGAAGGGGATATTACAAGAACTTAGACGATGATCATGCAAATTAATCATAAAGACAACTAAAAATACTGTGACATATTTCTGTATGAAGACCAGTTCGTGCATATATTTTTTTTTGTATTCCTTTTATTTACAGATTTTTTCCTCAGCTACGAAAGCATAATTTTAACATTATTACGTGAAAACTAGATGATTAGTTATAAACACAACACCGTTATACAATATTGCACACATATTGCAAATTATGCTTATTGATTAACATTTCTGTTCTTAAGCCGCCCTTGGTGGCGTAGAGGTTAGCACAGCGTGCTACGACACCAGGGTACCTGGTTTCTTATCCCGGCCTGGGCAAGGGTCTTCTTTGTGAGTGTTCCTTAATCGATTTCATCCTGTCATCACTTACGTTATTCTCATCGTCGTGATTAGCCAAAAGTAGCAGAAAAGCGACACTAAATAACAAAAATTATATCAAATAATTATTGTCCTATTAACAATGGCATGAAAGCATTTAGGAATAACGATCTTATTCCAAAGCATGTTGTCGAAATTAATCTACATTTAGTGTAGCGTATGTTATAACAAAGGTTTACAACCGATAAGGTCCCACACAGCCACAAAATAAAACTTGGGTGTTCGGTCGAACTTGCACTCCTATACGAAAATAATTTTTAATTTCAGCATAGATCCTTAAATAAAATTTGCCACAACCTTTCTACACTCGTCCATGGTTATTATTGTGGAGAGAGAAAATTGTAATCACGGAGAATTTGTTGCAACTAAAGCTCTCAATTTAGGAATATAACATGTCCCCCAATTGTATCTCTAGATCTACGCATGTGCTTTACCACACATACACTTTTCTTTGGAAAATGCCATCCGCACCTACATCATCATCGATTCAAAATCCATGAATAGTGGCACCGTATTGGACAGCACAACACTCCCTGCCATTTTCGCTGCAGGCGCCACAGGGCAAAGGCAATGTGATTTTCAATTATTAGCAGCTGGAACCTCGCTAACGCTCAACTCTGCATCCAGGAAAGGCCATGCAACTGTGTGACGTAGCAGGTCAATCAACATTTGCTACTATGTTGAGCGTTCCTGGAGCCGCCCATTGCCGTAACGTTTGTTCAAGCTCTGTAATTAAAAATGTTGAGTTGCTCTAAAACTGTAATTTCACTCCTTGCTTTAACAATTTGCGATATACCGGCTTCAGTGGCGGACTATTTAACACAACGCGTTACGATGCAGTGGTTTAGGGTTCGAATCCCGGCCTAAGCATGGGCGTTCTTTGTGAATGTCCTTTCATAAATTGTATCATACGTATCACCACTCATCCTCGTCTTCGCGAAGTGGTAGGAAAGCGCAGTAAAATAAACCAAATCAATTTGGGATACTTTGATATATCATTAACATGTCTTAACCAAGCAGTGTTTTTTCTTCTGACATTACCCAACGATACAACATAGCCTACTACCGGCACCTTTTCTCATGGATCGGATAAAACAATTAATAACATTTCGTGTTAACGAACGAAATATAAATAATAAAAAATAATCAAGTACAAACGTACATTTGTCAACATAAATTTAACTTCGCATGTTATTATTTTTATCGTGAAAAGTATCGAAAGTATTCGCACCTTTCTACAGAAAAACAACAACAAGGAAACACTACTTGCAAGTATGATTAACACACCATTTCGATTCATTTATACTAATAGTCACAGAGAAAGGTGATATGTGAACTAACCTGAGAGGAAATGTTCACTCTACACTCTGTAATGTTAGCATTGTTCGTTAATGTTAGCACGATCTATTCTCGCCAACCAGAGACGGTGTCTTCTGATCAACAATTATCGAGTACTAGCACATCCCATGCCGTGAAGAGCACCTTCTGTTATTTCTAGGAAAATTCGAGGATAAACATGATTTCTGCTTAAACAACCAAATATTGTGCATTGTGCCATCGTAAACAAGGTCCAAATCTCCCACCCGCCCGCTTGTATTCCGTATGTTTACAAGATCTGGCCTCAATCATGGCTGCTCGATCCCAGAATGCAACAGTTTGTGACGTAGGTGAAACACACCTATGCATATAAAGTAGAAGAAAGAAATACTGGATGGGAGAGATGAGAAAGAAAATGCGACCGATGGAAAAAGAATCAGAGGAAAACAGAGAATTAGTAAAAGAGAGGGAGAGAGGACACAATTAGTAAATGAGGAAGAAGGAGAGCATTTGTAAAAAGATAAAGAGAAAATTAGTGACAGAGAGAGAGAGAGATAAGAAGTAATTTAGTAAAAGCATAGCCCGCTACGATCCTTCCAGCCTCGGCACTCTACTAGCTCTCATGTTATTCTAAGACCTTACAATTTCTGCCGTATGGCGCTGATGTCGGACCGGTCTGCTTCTACCAAGACGCATCTAAAGCAGGTGAACTTTACGACTGAGGGACTGTGATTTAAGTATTTAGGTCTTTCTAACATTTCTGTCGTTGAGGAAGCAATGCATTTCAACACTATTGGAATGAAGAACCTGCAGATAAGTTTCCTTGCGTCTTCAGAATGATCACTAGGGCTGGGAAGTTGAGGAAAAATTCTTTTTCTTCCTAGTCCGAAGACGAGGCCCAACATAATATATGTTCATTTTGGGTCATTGTAGGCCACAAAAAGGTGGGTTTTATTTGTCATTTTTTGCCTTTTTCGACGTTTTTGGCTTATTGGTCCTTTTTTTTTTTTTTTTTCCAACCTTACCTCCTTTCGACTACGTTTTTACTGCCCATTCTCAATTCGAATCATCACCTCTTAAACATCCTTTCTGTAGTAAAGAAATAAAAAAAAATTGAACCATCCCTGAAACGAGAGAAAAACAATTTTGGACGACTGAAGCAGGTACGATACAAGGTCCTTTAAACGTTACTTGTCTGGAAGGTCGCGCTGTAAGTGGCAACTTTATCTTGTTTTGAAGCTTTCGGCAAGGTGTATACGACCAGTCAGCACGCGCCTGCAAAGATCTCAAGTCAGATAAGGAGGTACCGCGCATATACACTAAATATGTAATTAAAACTGAAGTTATTAATTAATTTGGATCACATTTATACGTCCTTTCTTCAGTTTCTAGGTCATTTTTTGATATTTTTAGGTATTTTTATAGGCCTTTTCTTTGGCAATTTATAGGTCTTCAACTTCCGAACTCTAATGATCATTATTCATGGAACAGAACAACACTGTCTCAAAGCCGGTAGTAGGCTCTACATTTTCTTGTAGGTATAGCTTCAAAAACACTCTGGGTAAGCGAGGCACATCATTCTTCATGATTTTTTTAAATACCCACGAAACACCTATAAAGCTAGTCGATGGATAGTACATCATTCGATTCTTGTCACTTTTATAAATTAGGTCCATATAAATGCCGAAATACAGGATGTGCGTTGCATTTGGAGCAAGACATGATATCTATAACTTTTTACGTTACAAATCCAGCAACATAAACAAGTGAAGATATTGAACCGATTTTTGCAGAGAAGCTCAAAAGAAAGCCAAAAACAAATATATTGCTAAATAAATCAAATTAAATAAAAACTTCACAAAGCGATTGATTTATGTTCTGAATAACAAAACGAAAATAGCTTATCCATATACTAAATTGTTATGGCACATTGGCGTATCCAGCGGAGCAAGGAAGGGCAATCCCCCCCTGAAAAACTAGTCATGAAAAATGTTATTTGGTTAGTTGTGTTTTTGACTTAAAAAGTAAAATATATGTTATTCCCTTTTCAAATAATTCAAAATAAAACATTTCCATAATATCGAATCGTTGTTTGTCTCCCTCAGCGGAAAGAAGTGTTATTTCTCCTGCTGGAAAATAATTGTCCCTTTTCCCTAGGGGAAAAAAGCTTCGTTTGCATCAGGGTGCGAAATCCCGGGGGGAGGGCAGGGGGACTTCCCCCAATTATCTTGTTCTGAAATCCCCCCACCAAACTTTTCTTAGGGGAGAGTTTTTGTTCTAACAACAAACATAAACAATTAGTTTGGGACTCGAATATACTTTACTGGAATAAGATCCAAAACATACACAATGAACGAACAACAAAGAGTTTCATCTCTAAGGACACTGAACCCTGCAATCCCCAAAGCACAGGAATTAGTCAGACTTGATATTTCTTCACCATTTCTCATCGCTTTTCGTCAGTTATCGCAAAGTATATAAAAATATTAATAAAACATGTAATAGCATTTAGAAGTGATTTTTAAAAAGGAAATTATTATATTCTTAATGTCTCTTAATTTTAGCCCCTCCCCTTAGTCACACAAATGATTGTTCATAGCATTAGTAGCATATTAAAATTTTCAATTTGCAATCGAATTTTAAATTAAGGACAGTCAATATAATACCTATATTATATATTTTATAACAACTTTCTTATTTAACAATTAACATATTTAATGGCATTATATATAGCCTATAGTCTATATATGTGTGTGTATATGTATTATATAGATAGATATATAGTGTCTGTCTGTCTGTTAATGTCCCCCACCAATCTGCAAAGATTTCGCACCCTGGCTTGCATGAAGGTACCTTAGGGTATGCAGTTAGGGTTTCACACATTCTCGATATCAGACATAGTGGAAGTGATGTGATCAGCACCACGCTCCGGCTGAATTTTCTCACCCAGGTCTACCCTTAGGTACCCACTCATGTAAACCTGGGTGAGACCCTGACCGTGTAATGCAGGGACACCAATGGACAATTTTACACGAGATAACCAATCGAACCGGGTCCCCCACGTGGTAGTCTGAAGCCCTAACGCGTAGATCACCATGGTATCTACTTTCTTAATTAATGTAATCAAAATTCACACTAAGGCGATAGAATTATCTTACTTTTAAAAGAATATGCAGTAATAGTAGCATGTGACCGGCAAAGAATTTCATGTTTCTTTCGGCATGCTATGAAAACACGGACCATTGTTGCCTAGCAAAATTCCAGCGGTAAAGTTGGATATAAATATTCGAAGTTTCTTTAGGAACATATCCCAAGTTAACTGTACTATTCATTCATGATTAAAACATGCACTTTGCAGCGTTTCGCCGCTACAATCAAAATTAAACTACTGTTTCTAAATAGCTTACCTTACGGCTGTTCTTGTTTTAACTTGTTTTAAGAGAGGTTCGACATTATCACTTTGTAACAACAGTAAACACAACTTCGAACATACACAACATAATAATTAAACACTCACTTACTACCAGCGTAAATGTAAATAGGTAAGCATGCAAAGTCCGCCCAGCACTGGTCAGAGATGAGCGCCTCTAGTAGAGAAAAGTGGAGTTTCAGCGAGCACACAAATCACCTTTGCGCCGAGGCTGGAGGGATCGTAGCGAGAATTAGTAAGAGAGTGAGAAGGAGAGAATTATTAAAAGAGAGAGAGAGAGAGAGAGAGAGAGAGAGGAGGAGTAAATTAGTAAAAGAGAAAGAGAATTAGTAAAGGGGAGAGAGAGGAGAGAATTAGTGCAGAGAGAGAGAGAAAGAGAGAGACAGAGCGAGGAGAAAATTAGTAAAAGAGAAAGAGGAGAGTATTAGTAAAGGGGACAGAGAGAGAGAGAGAGAGAGATAGAGAGCGAAGAGAAAATTAGTAAAATAGAAAGAGGAGAGAATTTGGAAAGGGGGAGAGAGGAGAAAATTAGTGCAGAGAAAGAGAGAGCGAGGAGAAGATTAGAAAAAGACAAAGAGGAGAGAATTAGCAAAGGGGGGAGAGAGAGAGGAGAGAATTAGTGCAGAGAGAGAGAGAGAGCGAGAGCGAGGAGGAAATTAGAAAAAGAGAAAGAGAAGAGAATTAGCAAAGGGGAGAGAGACAGAGAGGAGAGAATTAGTTAGTGCAGAAAGAGACAGAGAGAGAGAGGAGAAAATTAGAAAAAGAGAAAGAGGTGAGAATTACTAAAGGGGAGAGAGAGATAGGAGAGAATTAGTGCAGAGAGAGAGAGAGAAAGAGCGAGGAGGAAGTTAGAAAAAGAGAAAGAGAAGAGAATTAGCAAAGGGGGGAGAGAGGAGAGAATTAGTGCAAAGAGAGAGCGAGGAGAAAATTAGTAAAAGAGAAAGAGGAGAGAATTAGTGAAGGCGTAGAGAGAGAGAGAGGAGAGAATTAGTAAGTGAGAGAGAGGAGAGAAGTAGTAAAGGAGAGAGAGAGAGAGGAGAGATTTACTGCAGAGAGAGAGAGAGAGAGAGAGAGAAAGAGAAAAGAAGGGAATTAGTAGGAGAGAGAGAAAGAAGCAGACAATTAGTAAGATAGTGAGGAGAAAATTAGTGCAGAGAGAATTAGAGAGAGAGAAGGAGGGAATGAGTAAAAGAGAGAGGAGAAACAAAGAGGCGAAGAGAGACGGTAAAAGTAGAGAGAGAATCGGAGGGATAGAGAGAGATAGAGAGAGACGAGCGAGCAAGCAAGCAAAGAGGTGAAGAGAAGACGGAAGAAAAAAGCGAGAGAGGAGAGAGTATTTTTTTATTATTACGAGCACAAAAGTTCACATTTTCTAAAAATTCTTCTCCCTCGGAATTCTCATCCCTTCACTTTGCATATTAACTTTACGATTGACAGTGGGAGTAAATTCTCTGTCTTGAGATGGCCACACTGCATGCGTGCATGCTGTAACAGATACAAAGGGTGTCGGTTTCGCTGGAAAGCTAACTGGTGTCAAGGAGTGAATTTTCCGTGGTATCACACAATAGAGATGTCGCCACTGCTGCCGTCGTGTCAAAGAATCTTAGATTAGAATCAAGAAAGGGTGCTGACAGTCTATTTTTGGCAGTTTAGGAATTGTGAGATCTCTAGTAGAGGGTATAATACGCCGTATACACTCTGGTTAATCTTACTCACAGAGTATACATTCTGCTCTAAGCATACAATCCGTACTTTCGTTTCGTCTCGTATGTTGGTCATTCCATGTCAAATCAACCATTAAAATAATATTTTTGAACCTTTAGGATTCAGATTTTTAAGATTTTTTTTGTTTATTCATTGCACTTATCAAGACGACAAGGACTGCCAAATTAAATATTTTTGGGGATCTTAGTTTTTGAGTTATTGATTTTCAATAAAGCAAAAATCCCAAAATTTTACGACATTTTGAAATCTTTAAATAGCTGTAGATCAAAAACTATTTGACCTAAAAAGCTCAAATTGGTCTCATTCTTTTCTGCTTTTAATGAGCTTTAATTTGAAATTTGCTGTTTGAATTTTGTAATTTTTCAGATACCCGAAAAAACGTTTCTTTGAAAATCTCAAAAACACCCCTTTTAATTTTATTTTTTAAAAGATATGTTTTGAAGACATAAATTGACTATTTGGGTGCAGAATTTCATAATGGGAACGCAATGGGTTCCTATGGAAACTACTGTTTTTGTATTGTAATGTGTGTGAAATTTGTTAAATTTGTGAATTTCCATGTTAAAACAAAAACTATAAGGTTTTAACAAAAACTATAAGGTTGAGTTGAGTTGAGTTGAGTTGAGTTGGTGTTTTAAGTCTACTTTATGCACAGTAAGGTTAATCGGGATTGGACCTACAGTTTAAAGTTGGATCCGAACTACTTGTGCCTCCACCGGGTATCGAACTTCATTCATAACTTTAAAGTGAATGGTTGATGTTCAAGTCTTCATATTAGTATATTTTATATTTTTTGGACTACAAATAATATGAAAATACCTAAAATTTATCACTTTAATATGAGATAAGCAAATTGAAAAATATACGAGGGGAAGTCATTAAATAACAGGAATTTGATTCTAAACTTTATGGAGATTTATGAACAACGAAAATTTGTATTTCGGGACTCAAAATGGTTCCTTAGGAACACGCCACAAAGATGTCGTGACGATCAAGCAGTATGCGCCTGCGCGGTAGCTCGTACAACACCGCTGCTTCACTGTTTACTTGCACCATAGAAGAGCAACGTAGTGTTATTATTTTTTGTTGTCAGAGGGAGTGAAACCTTCTAAAATCTACAGCAGAATAAAAAAAACCCATCTTTTTCAAAAAAAAAATAAAAGGGGTGTTTTTGAGATTGAAAAAAAAAACGTTTTTCGGGTTTCTGAAAAATTACAAAATTCAAACAGCAAAGTCATGTTGCATTTCAAATTAAAGCTCATTAAAGCAGAAAAGAATGAAACCAATTTGGGCTCTCTACGTTAAATAGTTGTTGATCTACGGCTATTTAAAGATTTCAAAATGTCGCAAAATTTTGGGATTTGTGCTTTTTTAGAAAGTCAATAACTCAAAAACTAAAATCCCAACAAATTTTAAATTTGGCAGTTTTCGTATACTTTACTTGTACTATCACTGTACCAAAAAACTATCAATTTCTGAGATGTCAAGGTTCAGACCATTGGTTGATTTGACATGGAATAATGAATGACCGACACATTTGTGTAATTTGGCCATTACTGCAGTGAGATTATTACTGTCAAATCCTTCTGGATTTCACGATTTCACGATTGTGGGAATATAATGTCGAGCAGGCCCATTAGTTGATGAGTTTATGTTTAAAAAATGTGTGAAGATAGGGCTGCGAAACCATCTTGCTGCAAATGGCGCTAATTCGAGAGCTTTTGCAAAACGTTCGTGCGACAAGTATGATGACGCTACTGTTTTCGAGTAGATGGTAGAAAGAACTTCAGAAGAGGTTTTTATTGCTCAGTGTAAGTTGTGCGGTCTTCAAAATCTAGTTTTCAAATTTATTTTTACTTTTTAGTGTTCTGAGCAGTAGTATTAAAGTTATTAGCAGTATACGAACAAACAATTCACAAAAGTAATACCAACAATAAAATAGAATACTACAATAACAAGCCGAACTGTATCCCTTACATTCAAATTGAATAATTTAAAAACGCGTTTTATATTTTAAAAAATTCTTCTCTATTGTGATATTCAGTATATAACCGAAAATATTTTGTAACAAATATTTAATACAAGCACCAAAAGAACTACAGTACTATGTTTCAACATAGTCCCCTCCCCAATAGATCAATGCACCTACGCCAGAGCTTGATAAGAGGCTGATTACAGATGCCTTCACAAAATAACAAACATATAACAAACTCGGCCCTATTTTAGATTTTTTTTGCTACTTTTCCGGTTATTTATTGAATGAACCTTGCACCAATTTATGCTAATTATGGGTATGTCATCATAATCAGTAGGGCTAGGATTTTGATTACCTTAAAATTGCCAAAAAATACCTTTAAAAAATGCATTTATTACCTAATACATGCAAGAAAATGCCCTATAAACTTAGAAAAATGACCTAAAAATTCTGAAAGGTTTGTAGAACAAATTTTTAAACTACCAAGAGAAATTCAAAATACAAATAAACGTTACAGTATCTATCACATGTTCATTGCGTATGGTGGTAGTACAAGTGAGCAAGTTCACTTTTTGTCATCTTTTACACTTTAAGTACCGAGTTGCAGTACACAATGAAAATCATATGCAAAATTTTCAAAAATGAATGATTGTCGGTTGTCGGACAAGAGAACCTTGTACATGGAAAAAACTTCTCTCGATTGCCAATGTACTTGACTTGAAATGAACAATATCACTTGCAAATTGTTTCCCTGACAAAATGTCCGATACAGAGCACAAGAGTTTGTATGCCTTGTTTTTGAACAATAATCCGTTCGGCGACAATGTATTTACTGATGGGGGGGGGGGAATCACATTGTTTGAGCTGAATTGTTACACAACGTCTTGTATGAACAATACTGCACAGAATTTCTTTGTTTCTTCAAACACAGTCGATCAGAACTGCGCTGAAGGCAATGAGACGAGAGTCTAGAACCTCTCTCCTTCAAAGGGTTACATTTGCATGTAAAATGCTCCTTCTTTCATCGAAATGTAGAAAAATGTATAACATGACTTTTAAAAGGCCGAAAAAATGACTTAAACGGTTTAAAAAGTTTAAAAAATGACCTTTACTCCGAAAAGGGTCAAAAAATGCTAAACCAATGCTCTAAGAAAGGCATCCCAATTTATTCACTTACGTGTAAAACACGTTCCTATGTACTTATGGAACGTTTCTGCATTACAAAAAAAAATGCATTTGCATCAAAATCCTAGTCCTAATCATCAGTATTCTACCATAAATGCCACTTTTTTGCAGAAGTTAAATGATTTTATGTATATAGTACATACGTATATATCGAATGGAAACATTTGCATTTGTATTTTGTTATTTAGCGTCGTTTTTATATAACTTTTTGCGAATCGCAAAGACGAGGATGAGTGGAGACATGATGACCAGAGTGGAATTTGAACCTGGGACTTCTGGCGTCGTGGCGCTCTAAACCACGTAATGAAAAGATAATCCAAAGTTGAAATAAATGTGGTCTTCCCTTAATAAAGTTTCATGAATCTTATCGCATACTCTCTGAAAATTTTGGGACTACAGCCCTGGGGATTGTAATACGGACCTTTTGATAATGTGGAAAGAAACTTTGAAATTACAATTTGAGAATTAGTCATGTTGACATTGGTAATTTACCCTCTCCATTTGAACGAATATTATCAAGAAGATATTGAGGAAGGAGCGGGTAATTTTAATTTTGTTGTGCCGTGTCTCCAGAAGTTGTATGCAGTACTGTACCATGAATTTCCAATTAGGTGATTCCTCACGATTGCTACCTCTCACCTCATAGGATACCTCTTACCTTAGACTACACCTACAACAACGAAACAATCTCCCTAAGTACAGTTATACGAAAAATACCTTAAATATTGTGTATAAATAAAAGCGGATGGTAGCAGACAGGTCGTTTGGTTCTCCGCTCAAATGATAACCTACCGATGATTAGATACTTATTACTTCAGTGGAAAAAGTATGCGTTGTCTATTTATTGAAGATGAAACAACCAAAAGCAATTTATGGAACGTGTAACACCGATACTGTGTGAAAGGTTACATCTGTTGGTTCGTTTTGAAGTTACATGTTCCGCGTGTCAATTGTTACTTCAGTGTGGTAGGGATTTTAATTTCAGGATTTATCAGCAGATTTGCAAGGACACGTTTGGCTTTAACGAGAAAACTGGAATTTGAAGTTGTTAGAAGCCAAGACACCAATGTTGAAGGCCTCCCCGATGGCGCAGTGGTAGCATCGTTGCCATGTAATCAAGAGGTGAATTGTTCGAGGTTCGATACCCGGTAAGGGTACATGGTGGTTCGGATCCCACTTTAAACTGTAGGTTCAGTCCCGATTAGCCTCACTGTGCATAAAGTGGACTTAAAACACCAAATCAATCAATCAATCAAAACATATGTTCATGTCGTTTATTCTCAAGACATACAAATCTGAGATGAAATATTCAAACTCAGATATAATAAAAGTTGCAACGGTTTTTGCTCAACTTAATATTTTTTTTCTGGTGGACAGGCTAATTGTGTGTTAACGTAGTGTTTAATCTGGGATCAGAACCAGTATGTGTCTCCAATGTGAACGAAACCAAGGACCACCATATTGCATCCATTAACCACTACGCTATCAGGGAGGCCTGCGTTTTCAATGCCGTTGTGATACTCACTAGAATATGAAACTCTCAAACTCAGGAGACAATTAACAAAATGAAGCTACTTGTTTTTTTTCTATTTTCGAGAGGGTGACACATGCAACACATAATTTTGTTTTACGGGCAGCCGGGAATCAAGTACTTCAATGTACTAAAATTGTGTTAAAAGGTCAGAGACAGTGGTCTCACAAGATTCTCACCGTATATTTGTTAAAGTTCAACTTCATTGCTTTTAAAACGGACTTCATGGCAATCATTTGTGGTCTACCCGATGGAGTAGTGTTGACCTCCGTGGCGGAGTGGTGATCGCAGGGGTCCAGGTTTGAATCCAGGTTCGGATGTGGATGTTTGCGTTCGTCTGTCCTGAATAAAAATTGAGATAAATTGATATGGGTTGAAGTGTGGGAAAGGCTGCCGCTCAGGAGTCTTCCTTTGAAAAAAAAATGGTAATGTACCTTATAATAAAGGGTCCCATGTTCGATTCCCAGTAAAGGCATATTGCACAGTGGTTCAGATCCCACTTTAAACAGTCCCGATTAGCCTATATGCTCATAAAGTAGACTTAAAACAACAAATTAAGCAAATAAATTAAGACAACTATTTGTTTGTGTTAGTTTAACAAGGAAGTTTAACGTTGAACAAAATGTGTTGCTGCCCGACCCTGTGGCCGAGTGGTTAGCACATCGCGCTGCGACGCCAAGGGTCCCGGGTTCGAATCCCGGTCGGGCTTGGTTGTTTGTGAATGTCCATTCATCAATTTCATCATTTCATCACTCATCCCCATCTTCGCAAATTAGCCAAGAGGCACAAAACGGGAAGTAAAATAAACTAAATCAAATAAAAAAATTAAAAAAATCAAATCAAAATTAGTTGCCAACTCCCTGACTCCCGAGCATAGACGGCCTCATCTTTGACACTTAGCGCGTTCTTTGTCTTTCTGAGAGACTCTTGGGTGGTTTGGCGTCCGCATTTCGCCTCAAGTGTGCTCCGCGGGCTGAACTCCTATTTATTTGCCTCTTTGCAACATGTGTGCTTGTAAGGAACCTTGCCTGAGGTCTTCGTTTCATCATTCTCCCGCTGTTTGGAGCTACCCACGCTTCTGTGCTTTCCGGATTTGAAGTGCGGGAGAGACTTGGACCAGAATTTTGACTGGTAGGAACCTTAAACTTTGGGTCTTCTACATCGATCTTTCTAGGGCAGTGGTTCTCGTATTTCATAAATGCACATGGGATTCGTAACCGGACAATTTACAACCAGTCACAAGGGAGAAACATGCTGACGTCATTTGCTGCAAGTGCAACGAGAGGGGAGGCTCTTCAAGATCGCTCGCTTTCACCTCTACGAAGCCATCCTTCTTTCGACAGAGTTGAGGTTTACACGTGTTACAGCTACATAACAGTTATCAATGTGAGTCAAAAATCACAGCTCAGTTGATTACTGTAATTGAAGAAAAATCTTCAGTGCATAACAAAGTTTGCTATAATACATACCGTCAAGGCGAGGACTGGAAAAAAGTTCCTCCAGATGTTGGTAAAGAAAAAGTTTCAGTAAAGTAAATTTGAAATGCGGAAACATACAGGTGAACATATTCAAATGACGTTCACAATTCTGTTTGAATTTACACAAAAGTTGTATTTAGTACAACAACAAAAAATACAACACTGTTAGGAACTTATTGAAAAACATGCTGGAATTCCTACAATTTACACCCTATTCTGTAGTGCCTTTTTGATTCTTAACATTATGTTTATTGCATGTCCAAAAGTAACATAAATTTAGAATGTGTTTTAATGATTTCATAACTACAGCATCCAATCAGATTACGGTCTTTCTGAGGCGAAGCCTGTGGAAAGATGGACTCTCGATTTTGCCACCGAAGGTTCCAAGTTCGACTTCTGTCTGGGAATGGGTGACGACTTTCTAAGTGTTCTTCTATCCTGTCACTAGTCATCCTCATCGCTTCGATTAGTTCAAGTGGCAAAAAATGCGACACATAATAAAATGTGGTGTAGTGGGACACGTAAAAAACTCAGAATTTTCAAAATGTGCCCAAAATCTGAGAAAACTTGTAATTCATTGAATTATTATCTAGTTCTGTGTATATATTCTTGAAGTTTTGTTACAAGCGAAAGTCAGCTTTCGACCTATCCTGACATTAAATGTCAAGTAATATATGCGTATACGTATTTGGAAACAGGAGATCCTGGAGTTTTACCTAGGTAGAATGAATATATTTATACATATAATTCAATATCTACCTGAATGTACGATGCATTTTAATATACATATGTATGATATGGGTGGATGGGTACGCGTGGTTTTCGTTTGATATTTGGAATATTTTTTAATATCAATCTGTATTTATTCACTTTGTGTGTGAGGGACACAAGATTATTTTTCAGGGGGTAGTAATGCTTAAAGTAGGAGAAACGTGGAGTGATGCTTTCCCCCAGTTAAGATAATTCTCATAAAGCTTAATTGATGATGAATTAAAAGAAAGGGCACTGTAGATTTGGTTAGCTATGTAAATATTGTTGTAAACATATAAATACGGTAAATAAAGTGTGCCAAATGGTAATTAATGTTAAAACAGCAAGTAAATTAATTTACCTTTTCCGCAAGTTATGTAAAATGTTAACTTTTGCGCGAATTACAAATAGTTTTTCCCAAGAGGAGTAAAAATTAAAAGAAACTCAGAAAAAGATCAAATCTCACAAACTTTTTGTTTGTGGGTAGTGGTTTTTCGGATGGAACTCCAAAGTATTCTATTGCGTTTTGTACAGAAGGTATTTAAGATTAGTTCTTTCTCATCGATGTGTTACATAACGCACATAATCTAAAGAAAAGCAGAACATTGGGCGTTGGAAAGAAAGAGTGATTCAAGTTCTGTTTTGCAATGTCTCTCTCGAATCGCGAGTGACTGAAGAGAAAGTGGGTGGTGACAAGTTCGACATGACGCCATTTTCCCTCCTGGCCGTTGATTGGCTGATAACTCTCCGGTTGCGAATCCCAAGTGCATTTGTGAAATACGCGTCCGGGACCAACCTTGAAGGATATTACACTTCATGGGACCCATGAGCATGGGTGCAACAGAATTACTTGTAGGGGTGTGTACCCAGTTTATAATCATATTTTTGCTAACCTCGAGTATTTTAAAAAGCCCTCCTTTACGCTTGCTTAAACAAGTTACATATACTTCATTCTAGAAAAGTAAATTTGTAATACGCACACACACAGGAGGTCGGAAAAATCAAGCGACACCTTAAGTCGACATGCATGTGACACACACATAATTAAGAACTCATTGCTGCGACCGAAACGAAAATGACAGATATCCGAATCCCTTGAGTTAAATATCAGAGAGATGTCGGTAAAAAACAATACTACGTACAACACGGGTGAAATTTAAATTGTTAAAACAATAGAAGGAAATCCTCTAAGAATACGCACTTAACTTTGCAACCTCATAGAAGTTAAAGAAATAATTATAACGACAAACAGTTTACACTAAAACGCATGTTGATACATTTACTTATGAATACATATGAACAAAGATCCAGGTAATAAAAAAACTTGTATTATTGTTAAACATTTGAAGACTAAAATTGGTAAACGCTGCAAGTGCCACAAGAATTCAAACACTGTTTTCCACGTGAAACTGTGAAATGTGCCATGCTTTATAATGTGGTAAACGTGAAATGTGGCTGGTAGCCCTCTAAGTAGTTCAAAGGGCATGTAAAGATGTCACTAGTGTGAACGTTCTTACGGGCTGATTTGCAGAACGATGCGATTTTCCAACACTTTCGCTTTTGGCACTTACAACGTTTACCACATTTAGTCCTCATTTATGAAAAAATGTAATTGTGCACTCTTAGAGGAGAGTTCCTCTAAGAGTGCGCACAAGGTCCTTCAAGAGTACGCATTAACAGGTACAACATTAAAATATGCCCTCACAAAAAGAGCATGCTTCGTGTCACCATTGAACACAACCTACGCACTGAACCCAGTCTTCAGTTATGGGTTCCACACACTGTTCATCATCACACCCAGGGCAGAAGAAACTTTCTTGGGCTGACGTTGATGAAGTTGCATCATCAGGATCGCACAATTTTCCTTGGAGGCACTGGTTTAGTTGTCACTGTGTCGTTACGTTTTTGCAAAGTCCCGAAAGTTGAAGCCAGAAGTGAGTATTTGTACGGTGAAGATGTGAGAACTTCTGATTTTCTGACTGCGTACTCGTAACGGAACAAGACAAGGTTCAGAATTCATCGGCCAGGAGCAACAGCATGCAGGATGGTCGTTCTCTCATATGTCTGATGTTCGACGTTGTGATGTATACTAACACTTTTTACCATAGTTAAAACAAATTATTACCATTACCAGATCATAACTCGTAAAATGTGACAGTTCAATATTACAGTGAAAAGGCAAAAAACAGAAACTTGCCGAAAGCTTCTCGGCAAACACCGCAATATCTACCAAGTACGACCTGTACACAGTCAACTTGTGGAGCCTTCTGATGACTGAATGGCGCCCGACTTCGCAATTCGCCAAACGCATCCTCGGAACCCAGTAGTGGGTCGCGCCCCATAGGATGAGAAACGATGCTCTAGGGGTTACGGAAAAACTGGACCTTCCATAAGTCACGGAAGAATTTTGTTTCCATAGCAACTAAACCATACTCTGTGTTTTTTTACGGTAAATTTAATATTCGCCATATTGAAACGCCTTGACAGATATATTCCACTAATAACTGCAGTATATATTTGAGTTAAGCGACTTTAAATCTACGCCAGTTATCGTGATCACAAACTCATGACTCCCTTATTGTTGACTCCCTAAGTATATTAAAGACTCTTACCTAAAGTGAGCTGTAACATTCTCATGAGTCTCGTTCCATAGTCTCAAAATATGTAGCCTATGCAGAGTTTTGAAAACGTCAGAATTGGAAAAATGTAAAAATATATATACATGGATACCGAGAACGACATAGGAATAGGATTATAAATACTAAAATGAATGTGTGCAAAATTGTAAGGACAGATATATGTGTATATATATATAAATATATTATAGTTCCGTACTTCGAGATAGACGTAGAAAATAGGGTCTCGTGTTCAGATTGCACCTTCTTCACACAAACTGCACTTTTCTTTTTAAAATACCCTAATATATGACGGTTGTGTGTGCCTTTCCCGTACTGCCAGGTAGTATTCCATAATAAGGCAATAACATAATTCCAAACGAGATCTCACAAGACAAGGGATATGTGGACAACAGGTACTTGGCATATTTACGTCACTACATGTAAGTACGTTCATATTAAATATGCGTCTGCTTCCATCTGGAGATTAAGAGATGGCAAGATGCATTTTCAACAAGCTAAGCGTCTTCCTAGAGAAGCCAGTAGCTGTGATTAACTCCTCTCTTGGAAATGAGAGGAGCTGTCAGTCGGGCAACATCAAAGACTCCATCAGATAATTCCTCATCTCGCTATGAATTTTTGATACAGTTCCTGCGACGTAGATGCTTCTCAAGATACGGTTGGTGAGCATCAGCGTTGATGCTTCGTATACACTTCCCAATAAAGTTAATGTAGTGTCGCAGAGAAATTGCTTGAAATGTGCTTGAACCGGATTTTGTACATTTTCTTTCACAACTTCTGCATCTTTCATTTGGTTCTCAACCAGGGAAATACGTTTCATTTCTTCTATTCTGTTGTTATTATTAATGAAGAATTGAAACTAAGAATATGGCTTTTAATTTTCAAGTTAATTTTACATTAAACTCAAGTTTCTATACCCTGGAGGAAGGCCGCGCATAGCAGAGAGAGAGGGGAGCGGGGTGGAATTCAGTTGACAGAGCGAAGCAGTACACGCTCCTGGGAGGGCTGATAACTGCAGTCGCTTTCGACACTTCCACACAATCCCGTTCGTCTCACGTGTTCATCGGTCGAGCAGTCTCGCGTCACTACTTTCGCAGAGACTTGTTTCGTTCGCTTGCTCCTAAGATACCTGGGACAGACTGGGCAAGACTCACATGAAGTTTAAATCGAAAAGCATTGGCACCCCATTAAATTGCAACTAGTATTATTGTTCTCAGCAATATATACACACACACATATACACACGCAGGGTGTCATTTTAATGGCGCCCACTGACCACGGAAACGTATAGTGGACATGAAAACAAACAACTTTTCTCAGTAACATTTTTCTCGTTGGTACATACTTTCGGCGCTTCAGTCGTTCAAAAAAAGCCCGTTTTGCCGCCTGGATGCTGCCAACCACACACATCATTTGATTGCATTTGTGACGTCATTTCCCGTCGTGAAGCGATGCGTTCCAGGGTTGCCAGGAACACATATATTCTGTGAAAAATGACATGGCTACAGTCAGCCACATTATGTACCGTAAAACAAAACTTGAAAACACGTTCTGTAACCCAACAGGATGTAATCAAACGATACGAAAAATGGTAGAAAGAAAATAGAATTCAAGTGGAAGTGGTCACATCGAATTTTGTCTCACCTTACATGTCAAATATTTGCAAATCTAGTTACCAAGTTGGCATCTACAATTTAGTTTATCCACTTCGTCCTTCTGATACTAGTTGTCTGTGACACTCTGAACAGATGACAAAATAGAAATAAAAGACTCAAAATTCCATAGGTAAGCAACACATAATATAATGTATATTCAGGGCATTACGAGGCAAGTGGCAAAAATGGTTGAATATACAGGGATATAAATAGTAGTAAAACAAACTATCCGACGACCGTGTTTATCTATGCACCGGATATACATGTAATAGTTTGCAACTGTGAACAGAGCAGTATATTCGCTACTGATTCATCATTAGATTGTTACTGTGGTTGTACGTGTTTTAGCCGTAATTTAACAACGTGAACCTCGGATACTACCTCGGGGTAGAAATTCTCAGTAAAGGCTGTGTGTATGTAAACACATGTCGTGAGGGTTTACTAGAAAAAATCATTCCAGATCGTGCTCTATCACGGACCCAGCTAATCAAATTGCAGTAAGGGTCGGTCTGTGTTATATGAAAATTTTCCCTCTTTAATTTTTCAGTAAACGCATCATTTTTTAAATACAGATTTATTTCGACTTTTGTGAATCTTCCCATGTTTGTTAGGTGCTTTGTACATAGGCAGATTTGTATTTCAACACCTGCCTGTGGATTTTCCTGCAAATTTTTGTGTATATCTCTTATGTTGCATTGATCCGAATTTTGAGGTTTGTTTATCGCATTTAGCCTCGAGAAGGCTATGTTATAATGCCCTACGGAGCCTTCAAAGTGAAGTGCTGATCTTCTGGGAGCAGTAAACAGGTAATGACCCATTGTTGCTCAAGCCAGTCGATAATACAGGGTGTTCCATTTACAACGCAATCCGCAGTTGGGGATAGTACAACTTTTGAACCTGAAGTGGTACACATATAATCCTTATACCAAATTGAAGCCTTGTTCATGCATATATTTTTAAACCGGGGAACAATTATTGGATTTCATTAGTGTTCACACAGTGTTGCCAGATGTAGCGGGAAGTGTAAATGATTTTTTTTTTACAAAGCATGAAAAATGGCACATAAGACACATGTACGAACATGCCGTCTGTAATTTTCAGTTTGGTTAGGTGGATTAGCTCGGCAGATATGGCAATGAAAAAAGAAATGTTCATTTCTACCGATAGCCAATCGGATGAGGCGTCCTTAAGGGGGGACTAGGTAAATCGTTGTTTTTAGAAATTAAGACTGTGCCTTGGCAACACTGTTAGTGTTTCATTGCCACATGTAAGTAACACTATTTTAATGAAAATTTCCATTGTTTCAGTAATTGCATGAAGTATACAGTTTCGAAACACACCTTTTGGGACACTGAAACACCAGTAGTGTTGCCAATGCACAGTCTTAATGTCTAAAAACAACATTTTTCCTAGTTCCCCCTTAAAGACGCCTCATCCGATTGGCTATCGGTAGAAATGAACATTTCTTTTTTCACTGCCATAGATGCCGAGCTAATCCACCTAACCAAACTGAAACTTACCGACGGCATGTCCGTACATGTGTCTTATGTGCCATTTTTCATGCTTTGTAAAAAAAAATCATTTACACTTATTACGTTCCTAGTAACTTTCCTCACCCTTTACTCCTATAGCCGGGAGCATTGAGGCTCTAAGGGTCTACACTGAAACCTATCTTTAGGGTATGTGCAGAACAAATCCAACCAACGTCGTGAAGTTTTAATGAAATGTTTATTTACTGCTTGAATACTTACAGCCAGTGGTTAGGTAATTCATAACTGGAACTTGGAGATCAATTGTTAATAGATAATTTCAAACTTACTAGAAAGGTCAAACTAGGGTGGCCCAAACCTAGGTTTTACAGAAGAGCGGCATACACCTATTCACTTCTTCCTAGATTTGGAGTTATCACCCGAGATTGCCAATTTAGGTTTTACAGAAGAGCGGCTTGCACCTATTCACTTCTTCCTAAATTGGAACTTATATCCCATTCGGCTAACCTAGGTTTTACAGAAGAGCGGCATACACCTATTCACTTCTTCCTAGATTAGACCGTTCCTATTTGGCGAGTCTAGGTTTTACAGAAGAGCGGCTTGCACCTATTCACTTCTTCCTAGACTGACACCAGAACAGACCTCCTTACTGACCAAACTCCTTCGTATTTATACCCAAAGTTCCAGCCTCGAACACCTGTCTTTAGGTAATTTCTTATTACAATACTCTAAATTACAACAGAAAGATATTTGAAAAATACATAGTTTGACAATTAATAATTTACAAAGAAAGTTTACATATTCATTTGAGTTAACAATTAATTCTTTAACGTTGATAAAATCTTACATTTTGGAAATATACAAATTTAAATGTTCCGCCATTATTTAATTACAATTAGGTTAGTTCATCAACCATTAATAATCTTTGATTGGCAAATCTATATTTACATCATAATAAATGCCCGTTGTCTTAAGCGAGCTGTCTTCATTAGATAGTTACAGAAAGGTGAATACATTAGTTCAACAACGCCTTGATTGGCGCGTTCATATTTGCGTCACAACATGGACATTAACAATGACTTGAGGTAACACTATATCACATTTTCTTTTAACACGGAATTGCAAAGTTACAAAATAAGTAAGGTCGTAACACACTTCCCGTTGCATCTGACAACACTGTGTGAACACTAATGAAATCCAATAATTGTTCACCAGTTTAAAAATATATGAATGAACAAGGCTTCATTTTGGTATAAGGATTATATGTGTACCACTTCCGGTTCAAAAGTTGTACTATCCCCAACTCCGGGTTGCGTTGTAAATGAAACAGTAAGCGGAATAATCCATGGGTTGGGTTTATATGTATGTATCGTGTTCTATCACATTCATTTTTAGTATTTTTTAAGGACCTCGAATTGCATTCCTATTCGTTTTGGAAATATTTTAAAGAACTTTGAGTTTTATTTAATATAGGCATATTTCTTTCGATGAGTATTTTAAGGATTTAGGCTTCTGTTTCCATTAGCTTTTAATGTTATTTAGGAACTTGGAATTCAATTGATATTGGTTTCTAGTATTTCTAAGAACTTGGATTTCTATTTAATCTTTAGAGAATATAAGTTCTTAATACATGGGAGAAAATATCAGAAAGTTGATCGTTTCCAAAGCTATTCAAATAAATTGAAGAGGTCTAAAATATCGACGATTTCAAATCACGTCAGAAACTAGGATCAAATTTTCCTGATGCCCTTGCTTCTTCCTCACTCAATGCATATCGAGTAAAAAAATATTGGTTGCTTGACCATTTTTTAAAAAAAAATATATATTTTGTGTGGTATTAGTCTCATATGTTGACAGTTCAGAACCACAGTTAATTTATTTTTACCATCACTGATTTCAAGATGACGGACATTTTTTTTTTCATGGCGCGTAATTTTCTCCATTCCTAAGCATCAGCGGTAACATTTTTATCTCAGCTCTGATACGTTCTAGGACAATGAGACAAAATCTATGATGTTGAGCACATTCTAGGCTACAATTATATTTGTGTATAATATTCTAAATAGTATTCCTTCTAAATAAATTTTAAGGTCAAAAGTGTATATCCTAATCGCTCAAAATGTCATTTTCCGATATTTTTGTAGGGGAAAGGCAGTTTGTTTAACACTTATTATTATTATTTTTTTGCAATTACCTGTGTACCAATAGTGTATGTCAAAATTATTTGAAGCTTGAGACTTTAATACTTTTTTTCTACAGGGTCATAAACATGTATTTTTTTATTTAAAAAATCCAAGTTCAGGGTTAAATATCTCTGGTGGTCAGTTCTTTAATAATCTGAAATTTGTACACAATACAGTACTCTATGATAAGTGACTTCAGTTAAATTTGTTAGTTTGACATTTAATTGGTTTAAGAGATCCGGTCATGCAAAACTCATGAAAAATTCAATAATTCGCAATAAATAAGGTATGCCTAATTAATTTCTTATTAACATATTTTGTGTTAAAATTCTGCAAACTGTAATTTGGAATGCAAATGAACAACATTACAATCCTTAACTGGATCTGCAATAAAGTATGCCTCCTATTTTTTTGTTACTTTGTAAACGCATTTTGGATTTTGAGCATGGTAATTTAATTTAATTTAATAGACTTAAAGCAGGATGCCTGGGTTCGATTCTCGATATAAGTGATCTCGGATGGGAATTATTCAGAGCTTGTATCTGCATATGGAGTTCACCCAGACTCTAATAAAATGGATACCGGGGATAAGGGGTGGGTAAATGCGGCCGGAGTATGACGCTGATAACATCACTTTCGCAATGGCCGAGACCGTGAATGTCTCAAGCCCTCCCCTTAATATGAACTGTCATGGCTTGTTGCAATGTCTCTTACTTTTCCTTTCATTTACTAGATTAATGCCGAAAGAAAACAAAAGCGGAAGCGGTGATAAAATTTTCAAAGAGAGAAACAAGTGAGCAAGATCTCGCCAAACAAATATCAAGCCCCATCCTCCAATTGTGGAAACGGACCCCCTGCGAGCTGTGCACAATAAAAACGATCCGCTACGAAAATTACCCAGTTGCCCAGATTGGACGATCGTTGCTGGCCGTTCTATGCAAGCAAATCCTCTGAATAATGGGAAGGGGTGCAAATGAGGTGTTATCTACGCTGGTAGGTAATGCGCTATTGTACACGGATCTATTTTATGGATATGCGTGTGCCTCTGTCTCGTTTATGCAAAGAGCCTTTGGATATGCGTTCCCAACATACTAGCATACTAGCTTGGACAGTATCAGAAAATTACAGCAATTGTTAGTTATTCACGCTGTTGGGTAGAAACAATATATTTTTTATCAAAAACATTTGAACGTTAATTACGCCTGCAAAATATTTTCGGAAAGTTGCTTTTTGTGTTGTCCTTATTTTTGTTTACAAGTTGGTTTGATGTTTCTAGCCCCTTCCTTCTATACCCTGTACCAGCTAACTGTAGACCAGGCGAACGAGAACAAGTCTCTGCGCAAGTAGTGACGCGAGACGGCTCCACCAATGAACAGTGAGAGAAACGGGATTGGGTAATGGGCGACTAGAGTTACCCGATTCCCCTGCTTCTCTCTGCAAGCGTTGCAAACTTTTGAAAGCGACAATACCGTACGTACATGGCAAACGGACCGTATTTTTGTCTCCAGTTCCGTACGCTTGGTTTAAGAATTTCTTAGGGAAATATTAGGGATAAAACAGCAAGTGTAAATTTTGATAAGCCTTATAAGGACCGTACGGTTGGTAACGCTGCGCTTTCACAACTCGATTTCCTCCTCCTCCTCTGCCGCTATGCGCTGCCCTCCTCCACAGTTAGCTGGAACAGCTCTTTCCTTATTGGGTACGAGTAATCGACATGCCACATACGGAATTGACATACCACGTCATTCTTAGGTATGTGGCATGCATTGGCGTACGCAAGAAAGAGCTGATGGAGCAACAGCCCTTCCGGAAATCTTGAGATCACAATTTTCGAATGAAAGCAATAAAGAATTAATAAAACATAAAGTGGTAAAGGCAAATTCCCTTTAAAATAACCTCTGATTACTATTTTTGTCTTCGAAAACTTTTAATTGATTGATTGATTTAGTTTAATTCACTTCACTTTTCTGCAACTTTTGGTTAATCGTGAAGATGAGGGAGGGTGAGATATGATATGATGAGAGTGATGAAGGAACACTTAGAAATAACACCAATGCCCAAGCAGGGATTCGAAACCGGGACCTTTAGCGTCGTTACCCAGTCCGCCACAGAGGCCGTCTCGAAAACTTCTTGAACGAAAGTTAAAAACCGGCATTACGAAATATTTTATAGCGTATCCCGCCAGAACGCAGCTATATAACATGCGCCTTTACAATTAAAGCCCACAGCCCACCCACGCGAGAAAATCCTGCCTACGCAGGTGTTGGCATGCTATGTTATCCCGATGGATCGCAGATTATGATCGGCCAAAAAATTCTGACAACAGTGTACAAACAGTTACCAAGGATTGATTTATTTCGCTTGAAATGAATTTGACAGTTTGGAGTTTGGTTATCTCAGTTGTTTCTCAAAGGCAACTTGGAAATCGCTGCCTGACATCAGACTATACAGAGCGGACACTGCGATTTCCTTGACGCCATCCACTTCCGTCAATTTGTCGGTTATCCAGAAAAACAGGAGCTCAATGGGATCACCCTCAACTTCCTTGTCGCCCGGGTGGACATCGAGTTTCTGTTCCAGAAGCAGTTTCCGCAGGAGAGGGTCCAAGGAACACCCTAGGTACGCAGGAAAACCAAAGTCGTCATATCACCGAAGATAATGAGCTTTTCGTTGCAGACCGTTCGCGGACCTTTTTACAACTTGCTCTCTGATATTCCCGAGGGGTTGGTGGAATAACCGCGAAAGGTATTAAGCGCGAAGGGAACAAACGCGAGGGTATATGAGCGAAATATATAAGCGAGAAAAGGAATAAGAGCGAAAGGAATTACAGCGAAACGGATTAAGCGCGAAACCAAAATTGAACACAGGATTAAGCGCGAAACCAAAATTGAAAACCGGAATATGCGCGAGAAGAACAACTGCGAAACTGATTAAGCATGAAACCAAAATTGAAAACCGGAATATGCGCGAGAAGAACAACGGCGAAACTGATTAAGCATGAAACCAACATTGAAAACCGAAATAAGCGTGAGAAGAACAACTGCGAAACTGATTAAGCATGAAACCAAAATTGAAAACCGGAATATGCGCGAGAAGAACAACGGCGAAACTGATTAAGCATGAAACCAACATTGAAAACCGAAATAAGCGTGAGAACAACAACTGCGAAACTGATTAAGCATGGAACAAAAAATTGAAAACCGGAATATGCGCGAGAAGAACAACGGCGAAACTGATTACGCATGAAACCAAAATTGAAAACCGAAATAAGCGTGAGAACAACAACTCCGAAACTGATTAAGCATGAAACCAAAATTGAAAACCGGAATATGCGCGAGAAGAACAACGGCGAAACTGATTAAGCATGAAACCAAAATTGAAATCCGAAATAAGCGTGAGAAGAACAACTGCAAAACTGATTAAGCATGAAACCAAAATTGAAAACCGGAATATACGCGAGAAGAACAACGGCGAAACTCATTAAGCATGAAACCAAAATTGAAAACCGAAATAAGCGTGAGAAGAACACCTGGGAAACTGATTAAGCATGAAACCAAAATTGAAAACCGAAATAAGCGTGAGAAGAACAACTGCGAAACTGATTAAGCATGAAACCAAAATTGAAAACCGGAATATGCGCGAGAAGAACAACGGCGAAACTGATTAAGCATGAAACCAAAATTGAAAACCGAAATAAGCGTGAGAAGAACAACTGCGAAACTGATTAAGCATGAAACCAAAATTGAAAACCGGAATATGCGCGAGAAGAACAACGGCGAAACTGATTAAGCATGAAACCAACATTGAAAACCGAAATAAGTGTGAGAAGAACAACTGCGAAACTGATTAAGCATGAAACCAAAATTAAAAACCTGAATATGTGCGAGAAGAACAACGGCGAAACTGATTAAGCATGAAACCAACATTGAAAACCGAAATAAGCGTGAGAAGAACAACTGCGAAACTGATTAAGCATGAAACCAAAATTGAAAACCGGAATATGCCCGAGAAGAACAACTGCGAAACTGATTAAGCATAAAACCAAAATTAAAAACCGGAATATGCGCGAGAAGAACAACTGCGAAACTGATTAAGCATGAAACCAAAATTGAAAACCGGTATATGCGCGAGAAGAAGAACGGCGAAACTGATTAAACATGAAACCAAAATTGAAATCCGAAATAAGCGTGAGAAGAACAACTGCGAAAGTGATTAAGCATGAAACCAAAATTGAAAACCGGAATATGCGCGAGAAGAACAACGGCGAAACTGATTAAGCATGAAACCAACATTGAAAACCGAAATAAGCGTGAGAAGAACAACTGCGAAACTGATTAAGCATGAAACCAAAATTCAAAACCTGAATATGCCCGAGAAGAACAACTGCGAAACTGATTAAGCATGAAACCAAAATTGAAAACCGAAATAATCGTGAGAAGAACAACTGCGAAACTGATTAAGCATGAAACCAAAATTGAAAACCGAAATAAGCTTGAGAAGAACAACTGCGAAACTGATTAAGCATGAAACCAAAATTGAAAACCGGAATATGCGCGAGAAGAACAACGGCGAAACTGATTAAGCATGAAACCAAAATTGAAAACCTGAATATGCCCGAGAAGAACAACTGCGAAACTGATTAAGCATGAAACCAAAATTGAAAACCGAAATAAGTGTGAGAAGAACAACTGCGAAACTGATTAAGCATGGAACCAAAATTGAAAACCGGAATATGCGCGAGAAGAACAACAGCGAAACTGATTAAGCATGAAACCAAAATTGAAATCCGAAATAAGCGTGAAAAGAACAACTGCGAAACTGATTAAGCATGAAACCAAAATTGAAAACCGGAATATGCGCGAGAAGAACAACTGCGAAACTGATTAAGCATGAAACCAAAATTGAAAACCGGAATATGCGCGAGAAGAACAACTGCGAAACTGATTAAGCATGAAACCAAAATTGAAGACCGGAATAAGCGTGAGAAGAACAACCGCAAAGCTGATTAAACGCGAAAGGAATTAGGGCGAAACTGACTAAGCGCGAACGGAACAAAAGCGAAGGAATAAAAGCGACAAGGTTAAGCACAAAACGGATTGAACGTGAACGGAATAACCGCTAAAGACACATCCGGGAAACGTATTAAGCGCGAAAATTTCTCTTTCGCGCTTAATCCTTTTCTCGGTTGTTCTGCCCACCCCTCCCGTGCACCACGTCACGGAGGCGGTGCACACGGACGGAGCTTTGACCTTTGGCGGGTCCTTTGTCTTTCTGAGAGACTTCTTGGATGGTTCGGCGTCTGCATTTGGTTCCAAGTGTACTCCGCTGACTGGACCCTTCGATTTATTCGCCTCATTGCGACTTGTGTTTTTGTGAGGAACCTTGCCTGAGGTCTTCTAATCGTCATTTCCGCTCTGTTTGGAGTTATTCATTCTTCTATGCTTTCCGGATTTGCACTGTGGAAGAAACTTGCACCAGAATTTTGACTGTCATGAAGCCTACATCGATCCCTCTATGAGTTATGTAAATGCTGGGCTTTCCATAGTTGGATATTTTCGTTTCCATATTAGCTAAATCATACTCCGTGTTGATTATTGTAATGGGATGAAGAATCACTCCAACAATGAATGAAAGAATCCTACAACGTCATCGTGTCGATAGATACATTGTTTTGAGCAGGGCTGAACCGATACGAATTATATCGGTATCGGTGTAGCGGTATATTTTGTGCTTTTAAGCCGATTCTCAGCAACATACACAATATACACAACCATACATTTTTGGATCCTTGTCCCGAGGTTCAAATCTTGCAGTACCTGAAGTTCTGTGGATCCTAGTTTAGGCAATAGACACGTACTTCTTCAAATTATAGCTAAACGCCCATTTCCTTTTAGATATATATATATATATATATATATATATATATATATATATATATATATATATATATATATATATAGGTTTATTCATAATATATTTACAGAAGTTAATTCTTGGCCGTTATTCAATAATTACATTCCGGTGTACCCTGTCCCCCCTTCCCGAAGAGAGTGTGTAGACTCGCGTAGCCACTGGCTCCACGAGTAAAAAAAAATATAACCCTCAGTACCAAGAAAGGTGGCTGAAGGTATGTGTGTTATGTACCCGGTTTCCCACATGAAATAAACTATTGTAATAATGTGAAAAGAGCAAGTGTGTGTATTAAACGAAAGAAAGTTAACATCCCCGCCGTCGGTTCACATAGTAAGGAAAGAAAGCTCGCCCAGCCGCTCCCCTCAGAGAAAAAGAAACCTCTTACATTGCTGTACTCCGCCAAACATCTGAGGCCGACTGCTCCCCTGCCCTTCCTATTTATAGGCCCCGCTAATGACCTAAACCGTTACTGGAAACTTACCGCTCCCCAACGGCCAAGAACCCAAACGTACAGGAATATATAGACATACACAAATTATAACATAAAAAGGATCCAGTAATAATCGCATCATTACATCGGAAAGTATCGGTTTTGAAGTTATTTACCGATAGCCGCCGATAGTTTTCAGGTACTTTGGCTTTTCACGGGGTCCGCAAAAATCCCGTGCTACAGCTTCGGGAGTATAATTATTCTGGAAATTATGCAATATTCTAACTTTTATTTTATTTGCACAGATTTTGCGCGAAAATTGGATTGTCTGATTACATAACATATATTTTAATATTCTGATCTAAGTCATGAATATTTTGAAGCAAATTTCTTTGTAAGTTCATGCATATAATTGTAATAGAATTCTCACACCAATATTGATCAATAATTTGAAAATTTTTAATTAGTACAATTTTTCAAATATTGATATCGGTGTCGATGGAATTAGGCAACAGTATCGGCATTGGTGTGGGTATCCATTCAAATGGTACTCCAGATACTGCTCAGTTCTCTCAGTAATAACTGGAGTACGTCGCCGCCCCCGGGTTCGATACCCAGTGCGTACGTTCCTTGGTTTGGTTTGGTTTGAGTTGGTGTTTTAAGTCCACTTTGTGCACAGTAAGGCTAATCTGGACTGGACCTACAGTTTAAAGTGGGATCCGAACCACTTGTGCCTCCACCGGGTATCGAACCCGGGACCCCTCGATTACAAGGTAATGACGCTACCACTGCGCTATGGGGGAGGCCCTCGTACGTTCCTCTTAAATATTCCTCTCCTTCAGAGGTGGCTGAAGACAAAATTTTCACCCGGCCGGAATATTTAGGGTACCCTCAACTTTCCACCTGCAAACGCACCCCCGAAATATCCTACTCTCGTCGCCTAACTTTCCACCTTTCCTCCAATAAAAAGCCGGACCATGTTCTATGCTTACCAGAATAATAACCTTATTTTTTAAATACTTTAAGTGTTACAGTTAAAGAACACATTTATGTAATAACTACATAATGACATCAGTAATTTCAACATGATTCTACTACTCGTATGTACTTATTGTGTTATGAAGCAGTAACTTCAATGATTGCTTGTCTACACAAATCCAACTTGTGACGGTGCTGTGAATCCGCACAATATAATTATATGTTTATTGAAATTATTAATTTCATATTATAAAAATCACTTTATATTAACGTTTAAAAAAATGTATAATTATTACTTTGTACAACGTTAATTATGTTTTATGTTATTCATTGCACTCTACGCTGTATAAACGAGATATTTATAATTCTAACGTTGCTATAGCAACGAGAATCAATAGTCAGTATGTAGTAGTGTGTCTGACAAAAATGGAAATATAGGTAATAGTGAACTGCATATTGCTCAGTTATTTCACTAATATATAGACCTATAGAAGTTGTATCTTCACCTTCGCGTTTTAGTTGTAATCGTGCAAATAATTGACTTGTGAACGTCACAAACTCATTTTCAAACAAGTAACCACGCGTATATATCAGAAATACATTTTTCGCGCTACAACTCTGACGGCCCTTAAACTGCCCCAACTCTTCTTCCAACTAGAGAATAAGAGATGGCAAGATGCATTTTCAACAGATTACAAGCGTCTTCCTAGAGAAGCCGGAAGCTGTGATTAACTCCCTCTTGGAAATGAATTCGCTTGTTTACAGGCGGCGCTGTCAGTCGAGGAACATCAAAGCCCCTCGCTGATAATTTCTCATCTCGGCATAGATTTTTGATGGAGTTCCTACGACGTATATGCTTCCCAAGATAATAAACAACGGTTGGTGTACATTCGAGTTGATGCTTCGTGCTTCGTATACACTTCCAATAAAGTTAACGTAGCGTCGCAGAAAAAATTCTACATTCTTTTACCCAACTTCCATTTCATTAATTTAGAAAAAACAATAAAGCCACCGGCTAAGGCAATATTTATTTACTTAAAGAACACTTTAATCATGTCGTTCTCATCCTTTTACAGGGTCTTTTTCAGATATAGATAGTCTGATTAAGATCCTGATATAGGATAGAAACGTCACGTGTAAAGTGTTGTCTTTTTCGTAAATAGAAACTACCTTGGTCAGCAGCGTTAGTGTTTTCATAACATGGAAACAAGGCTTAATTGTGTTACCATAGATTTAGTTCTTAACCACGAAAAGAATTTACTTTAGTTAATTGATTGATTGATTGTTTGATTTTCTTTATTTTACTTCGCTTTTGTGCCGCTTTTGGCTAATTTGCGAAGATAGGGATGAGTTATGACATGATGAAATTGATGAATGGACACTCACAAACATCCATGCCCAGGCCGAGATTCGAACCTGAAGTCCCTGGCGTTGCAGCGCGATGTGCTACCCACTCCGCCACCCGGCAGTCTATATTGTTGATTTTTAAACTAAATTTTATATTAAATTGATGATTTGTCAAGAAATTTAGCACAACTTTGTTGCTCGCTGAGCTCGGACAACATAAGTATCAGCACGAATCACATAAACTCTATATTTGAAAGCATTGATATACACTGTTAAATTGCAAGTCGTAATGTTGTAGGTTTGCAAAAACTATAAATAGAAAAAAGATGTTTCTCTAAAATTTGTCTTCAGAAATAAAAGTTGACTGAGATCACCGCAGGGAAAGGAAGCGGGCACTGAATTCCATTCTCTCCCTAGGCGTGGAAATCGACAGTGATGTGTACAAATATGCCGTAAGGTTTTAATAGTAAAAATAATTTTAGATCGCGCTCAATCACGGATTCCTAATTAATAGTGTTGTTCCAATGATTTGGGTAGTTGTAAAAGTCGGAGAAGTGTTAACCACGAAGGAAGAGCAGCAGTTCATTTTCAGCTGACGACAACATTGAGGTAGTCCGATGATTGTAACAAACCGACGAGTGACTATAGATATAGTGGCAAGTCACTTCCACATTAGATTCACATGTTGTGATGTAAGTCTCTGGGTGTTAATATCCGATGGAGGCACATAATGATTCGAATTCTAATTTAAACTGTACGTCCAGTCCCGATTAGCCTTTCTGTGCATAAATTGGACTTCAAAACAAACTCAAACAATATTGTGGTACAAGTCTTGGGTAGATTTCAGCACCTGGTACCACTGCTCGCTGCTCTTCTTTGGTGCAAACGGAGAATGGCGCAGCAATGTATGCCCTATGCGTAACATCAAGAAAAGATAATGATTGATGAAGATCAAATGTAAGTGAAGGAATACAAAATCTATTGACATGCACTCGCAGAGCTACTAGCGTGAAGAACTTTCGATTTGTTGTGGAGCTACCCGTGTTGCTTCGGTACCTTTCATAGAAGACTCCTATTGCAACACGTGACTGTGGATTTCCCTGTGAATTTTTATGTGCATATCGTTTCCGTTGTATTGATTCGGATATCGAGGCTTATTTATTGCATTTTGCCTCGAGTAGGCTATTTTGTAAGGCCCTACGGAGCCTTTAATGTGCAGTGCTGATCTTCTGGGATCAATAAACAGATGATGGCTCACCGTTGCTTATGCCGTTAATACTAAGCGGGAAAATGCATGGCTTGGGTTTATCAGCCTGTATTGTGTTCTATCACATTCGTTTTTAGTATTTCTTAAGGACCTTGAATTGCATTATTATCAGTTTTTCTTTAAACATTAAAAGACATAGGGTTCTATTTATATTACATTTAGAATTTTTCAAGTATTGGACTTGAGCTTCTAATACAGTATTATTTAAGAACTTTCACTGTTATTGGTTTCGAGTATTATTAAGGACTTGGGATTCTATTTCCACTTTGGAGAACAAAAATTTTAATAAATGGGAGAAAAATATTAGAAAACTAGTCATCATCACAGATCAGATTATCACATTTTACATTATGTAGACCGGTGCGAGGCTTGTGTACTACAGGGTGGTCCAAAAGTTCGGAACGGGCCGAATAAAACCGAAATGCATGCGGTTATTGAAATTTTATATGTGTACATGTAGTTTGGGGATGGGCGAAAACCTACAAAACCGCTTTTGAAATATGGTCGCCATCTTGAAAGCCGCCATCTTTGATCGAAATCGCTTTTTTTAAATGGGAACCTACGCATGTGACACATGAAAGTACACTGGGAAAAGCTCACAAACACGATGGTAGCATTCATTTTTGCAAAACTTTATTCATGTTCATGCTACAGGGTGTTAAATAAGTGTTTTAACAGTTTCTCTCATTGTTGCAGGTGCACTAATAAATGGAGCTCACACAAGCAGAACGCGTGGAACCTGATGTGTGGGGAAAGAAGCTCCAAAGTCATCGCCGATGAGTTCAATCAGCGCCATCCAGAACGAGCTCCCATTGTTGACAGCACTGTGCGAAAACTGATCGCTAAGTTCAGAGAGACTGGATCTGTTGCAAACAGGCCCAAATCAGGTAGGCCTAAGGTAGTCACAGATAAAGCGACATCAACAGCTGTGTTGGCGGCAGTTACGTTGAGTCCGCCCCATATATCCTGAGCCTGCACTCAAAGTCATTCAAATAAATTGAAAGTCTTAAAACAATGGACGATTTCACCTGCATGTCCCTCCACCCCCAGAGTCGATAACGGGATTAAGGTTGATTTGTTTTATATTACTTCGCTTTTCTGCTACTTTTGGCTAATTCCGAAGATGGCGTTGAGTGATGGTATGATGACATTGATGAATGGATACTCACAAACACTCATGCCCAGATCGGGATTCCAAACCGGCAAACGGGATTAATGGGAAACATTAATGTATCTCAGTTGATGGGGTGTCTAACCGGAGCGTGATGTTGTATACATCACCTCCACAACGGTAGAGAACCTGAATATGTGGAGCCCCTTTCTCCATCCCTCTATGAGACTTCATGGCTTCCAATGTGAAGGGAAACACTTTGCCGTTCATTTACCCGATTGATGTCTGACGAAAAATGAAGTGGAAATTTTTATAACATTTTGACAGCGAAAAACAAGGGGAGTAAAATCTCACCAACGAAAATCAAACCCCATCCTCCAATTGTGGAAACGGACCCCCCCCCTTCCTGCTGGCTGCGCACAATAAAAACGATCCGCTTCGAGAATTAACCCAGTTTCCGAGTTTGGGCGATCGTTGATGGCCGTTTTATGAAAGCAAATCCTCCGCATAATGGAAAAGGGTGCAAATGAGGTGTTATCTCCACTGGTAGGTAATGCCCTATTACACAAGGATCCATTTTATGAATGCGCGTGTTTGTGCCTCGTTTGCGCAAAGAGCCTTTGAATATGCGTTCCCAACATACCACCTTCGACATGGTTGGACAGGATTTGAAAATTACAGCAATTGTTATTTCTTCACGCCTCAATAGTATTTTCACCAAAAAACATTTTGAAGGTTAATAACGTGTGCATAATATTTTCGCAACGTTGCTTTGTGTATAGTCAATAATTAGATTTCACTTAAATGCCATTCCTGGTTTGTTATATACGTATTTATGTATGTAACCCTGTCTCTCTGTGACTTAATATTTTGCATAGTACTTTCGTAGAGAAGGTTAATGTGATGTGTGGAAAGTGGTTTCTATGAAACAACATAGTTTTTTCCTAATTTTCGTAATGAAAATGTATTAACATCATGTAAAAAATATTTGATATGAATAAATAAAATATTATAATTATCACTATCTTTTTCCCGTACATTGCAATGTAGCATGAAAGCATATGTGATCAGCACCACGCCCCTGACCGCCTTTACCCCCCAGGTTTCCCCAGGTACCCATGTTATTCGACGCTGGGTAGACGCCGGGGCCGCTTCCATCGTTAGAAAAGTTCCCGGATTTGAACCGGCCGGGGACGGACCTTGTATAAATAACGAATTGTAATTATTGCTTCGTGGCCTTCAAAGTAAATCTCACAATAAGTATTTTATGACCAAAGAAATGTCAATGTAATGTAAATATGATGGCTTGATGTAAACAGCACAGTTTTCAGACTTTCAATATTGTTGTGAAGTTTATGTAAATACTTTATATGAATATTCATATGGAGAATAAATTTCAAAACCGAGATGGAATTCATTTGAATATGCAACCTCTATCGCAATATACGGGTAATGCAACTTTATACTAGTGTGTCCGTAAAGTGGTATATGGACTTGAAATGACATTTGTTATATACTCACATTCACTGCTACTGGCTCTGTGTACCGCATTTTTCAACACTGCCAATGTTAATCTCTTATTCTTTTTAGAGAAATCATTATTTTTTTTTTCAATAGCATCTAAACTGCCAGCCCCCGTGGCGGAGTGGTTAGCACATCGCTCTACGACGCTAGGGGTCCTGAGTTCGAATCCCGGACTGGGCGTGGATGTTTGTGAGTGTCCATTCATCAATTTCATCATGTCATCACTCATCTTCATCTTCGCAAATTAGCCAAAAAGTGGCACAACAAGCGAAGTAAAATAAAGCAAATAAAAAATAAAAAATAATAAAAAAAGCATCTAAACTTGTAAAGTGGTAGATGGTGTTTGTGCAGTCGCCATGTTTTAGGGATGAGTTTTAAAGGATCGTGTGAGATCCCTTTTGCTGCCTTCGCGAACTGAAGACGTAAAAAATCTTATGGTAGTTTCCAGTCGGAGATCAGTCTGCAAGTGAGGACGTACCTAAGTACCGTGTGAGACTTGCATTAGAGCCAGATTGAACCTCGGAGCCCCTTTTTATTGTGGAAATATTTCCACCTGAAATCATTAGCCCCAGAAACCGAACCCGGGTATCCCAAGTAGCAATCAGACGACATACTGACTGATTCAGAACGGTTCTATGCGTGCATAGTGTCCTCCCAAACATCGAGCGCGTTAAGTAGTCGACTCACGATCGCTTTGCAGAAGGTTCCAGGTACGAATCCCAGCCTGGAGGCGAATGTATCTATGTGAGTGTCCTTTCAAAAATGTCATCTATTCATCATTTATCCTTATTGTTGCAATTAGTCTATAAAAACAAAAAAAAATACTCTGTGAATAAGAAAAACCAACAGATAAGAGGGTTTTTGGTTCTCAAATCTCTTATTTCAACAAAAGCACGGCATCTGAAGAAAATGTTACGAATGAAATTTTCGATGCTGAAACTTACAAACGATGGTTATTACATATTGTAGGATATATTATGATTTTGTATTCAAATATACTGGCTATAATCTTATCACTAAACATGTCTCAACGTGCTACATGCAGTTCTTTTTCTTAGGTTGAACATCTCTTCTTTAAAACACACATTAAGGAAAAAGAGAACACAATACCGCTTTCCATACTTGCGAAGTTAATTAGAAATGTAATCAGCTTGGAGTAAGGCCAACCGAAAAGACAACAGTAGGCAAATTGTGCATTGCTATCTGCGTTCTTTTTTATTCTACAACGTGTGTTGGTTTTACGATTGAAATTTTGGTAGTGTTGAGGCAGACGTTGTTGCCTGATTACACTGGGGAACAAAGTTTTTCTCATTTTCTGTTGCATTACGTTTTTCAACTGTTTCCATGTAAAATGTGTTCTATTTTAAAATGAACGTTGATTTCAAATCTGAAACCGGTTTTCCTGTATATGCTAAAATTATCATCCAAATTGAAACTTTCATTTTAGCAGAAAAGGACACCAATATTTCCACTGATAATAGGTTGACAACGGCGCATAGATCAACCCTAATTACGCACTAAAACATATTTTGTTCTGTTTTCCATATCAGATCATGGTATCTTCTAGGAGATATAAGAAATCAGGCTGGAAGAAAATAGCATTCTGCATTGTTCAGCAAAAGTGTCATATTTCCGAAAGTGGGGCTCGATTTTTGAGGACTTCTCTTCTGAAGAATCTTGTTTACTTCCATAATATCCCAGATCGTCTTAGCCAATTAGGTGTTACATCGTACAGTCCAAAGAATGGTGACTATTTCTCAAAGCTCTAATCGTATTTGTACAACAGGAATGTTTATGGAGCGGCTTGAGCTGCTCACTCAGTGCATTTGCGAGAACATAATGACATGAAAATTGATATTGACTTTCTCAAATATCACGAGCACAACTGGACCATTTACGTTGATCTCAAAATTGTCAACTTCCTGCTTGAGCAGAAGAAAGGCTTCACGAAATATCCATTCTCGAGAGGAGCACTGGAAACATAAGCAGTGGCCCTTACGTGAAACTCTGGAAGCTTCGATGCCAAACATTGTAAATGAACCACTCATCAGGCCGAGACAAGATCATATTTCCCCTGCTCCACATCAAGCTTGGTATTGAATACTGATCGTTATTGTTTTCAATATATACTTTCTGTTTCTCTGCTATGTCTTTTGAGAAGATCAAAGCAGGGTGTTCGATGGACCTCAAATTCGTGTCCTCGTGCAGTGGGATCCATGAGTATTACCGTGCAAATTGTCCATCACCATATTGTGCACTTTATTTGACCCAGTAACAGTTTCAAGAATTAAAATAAAACTCAAAACAAGCTGTTGACAACTTCTGCACCAGCATACATAAAAATCCATCGCTTAAAGACATATAGGATGTAAGAAAAATTAATGAAACGAATCATGGACAATTTGCATGGTAATGCTCATGGATCCCACTGTACGTGACGAGGAATTTGTCATGAATATGAATAACAGGAAGAAGCCAGAATGTCTGTCTTTTGTTACGTACCCAATAGGACCAAGTAATGTGAATAGTTTGCCAAAGAAGAATAGAGATGGCAGCACCAGGCGTGCAAGGTTAAGAATTGGCATAATATATATGAATAACTTTATAAATAAGAACAAAGCAAATTGGAAAGATGAAAACAATAAAATATATTATAAGAAGACAAAAAATAAATATGAAAGAAGTAAATTAACATATATATATCTTATAAATCAAATCAATGATCACATGTAAGTTAATATGAAAATTAAGGAAGTCAAAGCATGGATACAAGTTTGTGTCTTTGAACAGATATTGCATCTGTATGATTGATTTACCATTCCTATAGGGGAAATTTTGTTTACATCAGTGGCGAGCGCGTTCCGATCGACGCCCCACAGCACTTTTTGGTTGCGCAGTTTAACTGTAGCACCTACTTGGATGCGCATGTCAATCGGCTGCACCAAGTATACACTCTGTTGTACCTAGTTAGTGGTGGCGCATTCCAATTGCAGCCCCAAGGGAGGATATTAGTATTATTCCCAAAGCTTGGAGGAGAAAGTTAGAAAAGGATAAAAGGAATTCGTAAAACAGTCAAAACCTAAATAAATTGAAATCCAGAGGGAAGTTCACAAAGAAGATAAGAAGGAAGTCCCGATCCAGAACGTCCATTAAGAGGGAAGTCCATATCCTCCATATTAAGAAGGAAGTCTAGATCCAGACCGTCCATTGAGAAGGAAGTTCCGATCCAGGCCGTCCATTAAGAAGGAAGTCCCGATCCAGACTGTCCATTGAGAAGGAAGTCCCGGTCCATACCGTCCATTAAGAAGGAAGTCCCGATCCAGATCTGCACATTACAAGGAAGAAGATTGAGATGAAAATTGACTGTAAAAAAAGAAAATTATAGAAGAATGTAGCTAGTCCAGATCCAGACTGTCCATTGAGAAGGAAGTCCCGGTCCATACCGTCCATTAAGAAGGAAGTCCAGATCCAGATCTGTCCATTGAGAAGGAAGTCCCGATAGAAGAATATACAGATAGAGAAAATAAAATAATAAAAAGCATAGAAGAAAGTAGCTTATCATGTAAATATTCTTACTCCATGCATCCTGTGTTTAAATAATATATTCGTTTAAACGTCTCCATTGGAAGGCATCCTGTCTGGTTTCGTTGTCTACAAAGAACCCTACCCTGTAGATAAGATAGCTGAGTTTCAAGATTAAGGTTTATGTACCTTTGCACCAAATGAAGGTAGCACTTTCGTGGTAGAAATATAAAACCTTTCTTCGTAACAAAAATGAGATTGTAGTAGAAAGAACGTTGTTGGCTTTTCGCGATCTTGGGTGCAACAGGAATGTAAAGATCCATTTCCTGAACAGCCATCTTGATCAATTTCTGGAGAACCTTGGGGCTCTTAGCGGTGAACAGGGAGAGCATTTTCATCAACATCTGAAGACGATGGAAGAGCGTTATCAAGGGTGATGGGACAGGAATGTGATGGCACGCTACTACATCAAATGAAATTGCCCTGAGGAAGAGCTACAAGTGCAAATTCTTGCCTGAATAGAACCTAGTTGAAATTTCCATTTCCTGCCGTCTAATATAGACGTACATGTTATTATCAAGAGAAAAACTTCAATTTATACTCGTATATTACTATGTTGAATATATGTATAATATTCCTAACAAATGCTTTTGTTTTGCAGGATTTTCAAACTGTAATACATATAGTGATGCACCTACATGTTTTTCTGCAGGAAGTATGCAAAATGGCATCCAACTTTTAAAATGTTGAATTGCAATTTGAAAATGTAATATCAATGTTAAAAATTAAGATGTTGAATGGGGACAAAAACTAGAGTTTACAGAGGAAAATGTAACTTCAGATTTGACATCAGCACACCCAAATTAGGTTAGAACACGTGCTGGTATCCAAATTTTTTTCAACAAATTTTTCCCCAGTGTTATTGACGTTTATATTCCAACCCATGACCATCAGATTAAGGAGAATAAAGTGAATGTAAATACTGTTGAAATTTGCCTACTATTACTTTTTGTCTGTTGGGTTAGCAACGAATTGGCTTAGATGACTATAACGTAAAAAGTACTCTTATCAAAATAATATTATACACAAATTATAAACGTTCCCTACACTGGCGTAGCCAGGCATGAGCTCATAGGGTTCGACCCCCTCAAAATGTTTTCATAAATTGCCTAGAAATTATATCAATGCATTGAGGATGTTCGAAAAATACACTGTGACACGTACAGGATTGGTTTCGAAAAATCATGCTTTTGTATGCTGACATTAAATTAAATTAAAATAAACAATGGGAGAGCCCAACTATTGCAATGCATGGACTTTTCCAATGAAGAAAACCATTTTTTACTACGTGCCTGTAGACTACTTCAACCCTTCCTATCACCACTTAGAAATTTTTCTCCAGCTCCGGTGAAGAACGCCTAAAGGGGGCAGCGATGAATTCTGTTTTACCAGAGAATTCCGTTTTGGGTGGACTCGAGGATAGGCGAACAATAGTCCGGTGAACTTGGCTTCGGTATGAATTTATTTTCCCGCGTGTGTTCTCCCTTTCTTCTTTTCATCTTATCCTATCTTTATTTTCATCTTTTTCTTTCGTCCTTTCTTCCTTCCCCCTTGCTTTATTCCTATTTTTCTCTGTATGTTTCTGTATTTCTTTCAATCTCTTCTCTCTTTCGTACTCTGTTTCTTTACTATTCTTTCTATCTTCCTGTTCCTCTATTTTTCGTTACCTTCTCTCTCTTTGCTTTATACCATTTCTCCTTCCCTCTCATTCTTTCTTTTCAAGTTTCTGCATCTTTTCTCACTCTATTTTCATCCATTTCTTTTTCACCTCTCTCTCCCTTCCTTTCTTCCTTTATCTTCTTTATTAATTTCTATCTCATACTTTTGGTGTGTAATTCTTTCCCTACTTTAAATGCTTCTCAAAAATCCTTGTGTGGGATATTCTGGTGGGCACAAGGGTGGGCTAAGGGTATTTAACTGTGGACTAGAGAATACCCTCCCTCCCTGGTACGGGAAAAACAATCCACATTGGAGGGAGCGTTAAATTCGTTTGTAAGAGAGCTCAGATGCATATTATCGTAAGGATATCATTCTGAAAGATAAAAAAATACAATCGAAAATATATCCATTTGTCAATCGTTATTTCCGAAATGGTATTTCATGAATCCATAGGTTAAAACTGACATCCACAGTGACAAGTACAATGCAAGTTGTTACTTCAGTATTAGGTTTGCCTAACAATTTTTCAACATACTCTTTATCGAAGGTTTGAAACTGGTCCGAAAGAAAAAGTTACATTTATTGTCCCGTAATGATAGGAAGATCCTGGTTGGGCTTGAAACATGCGGATGCCGTTAATCTTTCACAAGGAAATCGTTAAAAATATTTTATATTCTGGTCCTCCAACCAAATTATCTACGTTCACCAAACGTGCTTTTTGATTTCGAACCGATTTAGTAGAGGTGTATGAGCATTCTATCCTTCTTCACAATCCCTGCTAATTTCCGGTTCGCCTTAATTGTTCATGTCAATTTCCTCCCTTCGGGAGTCAAAATTCTGTCCTGATTTTTGCCAGTGTGGAAAGCTCCGTGACGGAGCGATTAGTGCAGCGCGCTACGACGCCAGGTCCCCCTGCTTCGAATCCCGGTCTGGGCATGTGCGTTCTATACGAGTGTTATTTCATCAATTCCATCATATCACCACGCATCCTTATCGTCGTGGTTAGCCAAAAGTGGCAGAAAAGCGACACCAAGTAACAAAAATCGAAGCGACAGCATTAGTCATTAATCTCTCGGAGAAGACATTTTATACTCTTGATATTTTACTTCGCATTCTTTTCTCTTTTTGACTAATTGCGACGTTGAGGATGAGTGATGATTATATTAAAATGATGAAGGGAAACTCGCATGCCCGGGCCGGGACTCGAACCATGGAACTTTGACTGCCGAGCCTGATAGAGATGACATTTTGAAAACGCCAAGAGGTGAATATGTAATTTGCACATTAGTTCCAAAACGACCTAACCAATAATGGATGGTCTTGAAAGAACTTGAGCGAAGTGTGATATAAACTTATAGCCGTAAATAAAAGCACTTGACGGAAACGTGCAAATATACTTATCTTGTGTTTCTCGCAACTTGATAAAAGCAAAACAATCTAATTCAGAAACAGAACGACTCGTGTAATATAAACCCCTCTCACATTCACACCACGACCACCACACACATTTCATATACACCTACATGCATACACATGCACTATGCAGCTTAAAGTCACCAGACACCCAGTGCTGTTCATTCCAAAGACACCAAGCAGGTAACTAATTTGATGTCGGTCCTTCATGCGGCACGCAACCGGCACCGCTGTTCATCCCAACTATGTTTTATGGGGTTCCAGTCGGGGTTTTGAGCGGACCAGCTAAGCACATGCACCCGATTGTCATCAAATCACATACCATGGACCCTAATGTATGGGCAGGGGCATTATCGTGCTGATAGAGAAAGAGGTCCATTCCAAACTGTTGCCACAGTATGGGCAGCATGATATTGTCTAAAAGGTCCTCATAAACACCACTGTGCCTTCACTTATGAAGCCTCAGACACATGCCGTGACGTCACGCAGGGCACGTTCACGTGAGTGTTCGGTACTTTCGTAACGTTCACTTCGGTGTCTTGTGACTTTTGGCTATATAGTGTATATGGTACAGGTTGTTTAAGAAAGGTAACTGAACATGGTTTGAGTGCTGTGTTTTAGTTATCTTTTCTTGAAACACGTTGTATATGGTATGGTGAAATTTGTAACTTCCTCACAAGCAGATACTCTCCCGCGCCACTAAACAAAACGACGAGTTCTCGTTAGAAACTGCTAACACTGATGTTAAAAGTTAACACTAAAATAACTTTGATTCTTACATTAAATGTAATACATATTACAAGTAACTCAGAGGTAAGAAAGGTATTATTTTTATTTTGATAATTCTGTACAGCTGATGTTTCATTCGAACATAAAATTGCGGTACATGGTCTCAAATTAGGTGACAGAAAATTCATCTCGTCGAACCACAAACGTTCGTAAAGAAACGGGTCGCTGATTGAACACAGGATCTCACCACCGACGGTCCCGGGTTGGAGTCCTAGCTTGGGCATAGCTATTTTGTTGTGAGTGTCGCTTCATCAATATAATCTACTAGCTGAATATCCGGCGTTGCCCGGGTATTTATTTATCTCAATCTTGTATTAAACAGGAAAATGTAAAATGTAACTAATTTTAAATATGATCCTGAATGTCACCCATTAGCTTAGAGACTCCGAAAACTATGGATTCGACACTAATCTAGGTAATTTGTGACATTGTATTTTTCATCCCCTCTCACCCCCCATGCCGATAGGTGATGAACTTGAAGATGAACCGCATTGGGAGTCACGAAAACTATGGATCCCACACTAATAATGGTCGTTTTCGCAACACAGGCTGAATGTTAGACAACATGAGAAACACTATCGTTGTGCGGGATTGCATAGAGTTACGGATGTCTGTTTGTGCGTAATTTAATATCGGTTCTTTTGGATTATTTTTACATGTCACCCCTTCTCACCCCACCCCTAGGGGTGCCAGGGGTGTCTTACCACCAAAATATTATTTCCAGATTGCAAGGGATACGTGTACCAAGCTTGGTTGAAATTGCTCCAGGCGTTCCAGAGTAATACCGGTGTAACGGGAAATTTGGACTCCGTAGAAAAATGACTGTACAGTCAATTTTCTACAGAGGAAAATGACTGCCCTTTTCAGTTCCCGTCAATTAAGCAGGGGGTAAAATATCCCCGTAGAAAAATGACTGCCTCTCAATTCCCACTTAAAAGAGGGGGTACAAATTCCCCGTAGAAAAGTGACTGCCCAATTAAATCCTGCTTCTATTAGGAGGAAGTACAATTTTCCCGTAGAAAAGTGACTGCCCCCTTAAATACTGCTTACATTAGGAGGAGGTACAATTTCCCCGTAGAAAAGTGACTGCCCCCTTAAATCCTGCTTATATTAGGAGGGAGTATAATTTCCCCGTAGAAAAGTGACTGCCCCCTTAAATACTGCTTACATTAGGAGGGGGTACAATTTCCCCGTAGAAAAGTGACTGCCTCCTTAAATACTGCTTATATTAGGAGGGGGTACAATTTCCCCGTAGAAGAGTGACTGCCCCCTTAAATCCTGCTTATATTAGGAGGGTATACAATTTCCCCGTAGAAAAGTGACTGCCCCATTCAATCCTGCTAATATTAGGAAGGGGTATAATTTCCCCGTAGAAAAGTGACTGCCCCCTTAAATCCTGCTTATATTAGGAGGGGGTATAATTTCCACGTAGAAAAGTGACTGCCCCCTTAAATCCTGCTTACATTAGGAGGGGGTACAATTTCCCCGTAGAAAAGTGACTGCCCCCTTAAATACTGCTTACAATAGGAGGGGGTACAATTTCCCCGTAGAAAAGGGTCTGCCCCCTTAAATCCTGCTTATATTAGGAGGGGGTATAATTTCCCCGTAGAAAAGTGACTGCCCCCTTAAATACTGCTTACAATAGGAGGGGGTATAATTTCCCCGTCGAAAAGGGACTGCCCCCTTAAATCCTGCTAATATTAGGAGGTGGTACAATTTCCCCGTAGAAAAGTGACTGCCCCCTTAAATTCTGCTAATATTAGGAGGGGGTACAAATTCCCCGTAGAAAAGTGACTGCCCCCTTAAATCCTGCTAATATTAGGGGGGGAATAATTTTACCGTAGAAAAGTGACTGCCCCCTTAAATCCTGCTTATATTAGGAGGGGGTATAATTTCCCCGTAGAAAAGTGACTGCCCACTTATATTCTGCTTATATTAGGAGGGGGTATAATTTCCCCGTAGAAAAATAACTGCCCCCTTAAATCCTGCTTATATTAGGAGGGGGTACAAATTCCCCGTAGAAAAGTGACTGCCCCATTCAATCCTGCTAATATTAGGAAGGGGTATAATTTCCCCGTAGAAAAGTGACTACCCCCTTAAATCCTGCTTATATTAGGAGGGGGTATAATTTCCACGTAGAAAAGTGACTGCCCACTTAAATCCTGCTTATATTAGGAGGGGGTATAATTTCCCGGTAGAAAAGTGACTGCCCCCTTAAATCCTGCTTACATTAGGAGGGGGTATAATTTCCCCGTAGAAAAGTGACTGCCCCCTTAAATCCTGCTTATATTAGGAGGGGGTATAAATTCCCCGTAGAAAAGTGACTGCCCCCTTAAATCCTGCTTATATTAGGAGGGGGTATAATTTCCACGTAGAAAAGTGACTGCCCAAATAAATCCTGCTTCTATTAGGAGGAGGTACAATTTCCCCGTAAAAAAGTGACTGCCCCTTTAAATCCTGCTTATATTTGGAGGGGGTATAATTTCCCCGTAGAAAAGTGACTGCCCCCTTAAATACTGCTTATATTAGAAGGGGGTACAATTTCCCGTAGAAAAGTGACTGCCCTATTAAATCCTCCTTACATTAGGAGGGGGTATAATTTCCCCGTAGAAAAGTGACTGCCCTATTAAATCCTGCTAATATTAGAAGGGGGTACAATTTCCACGTAGAAAAGTGACTGCTTCCTTGAATTCTGCTTATATTAGGACGGGGTACAATTTCCACGTAGAAAAGTGACTGCTTCCTTGAATCCTGCTTATATTAGGACGGGGTACAATTTCCCCGTAGAAAAGTGACTGCCCCCTTAAATCCTGCTTATATTAGGAAGGGGTACAATTTTCCCGTAGAAATTGTACCCCCTCCTAATATAAGCCGGATTGAAGGGGGCAGTCACTTTTCTACGGGGAAATTGTACCCCGTCCTAATATAAGCAGGATTCAAGTGGGCAGTCACTTTTCTGCGGGGAAATTTTATCCCCTCTTAAGGCAACAACACACTACAATGCTTACCAAGTAAAGTAAAGCGCTCCCTTGTGCTTTGCACCACGCCATGAAGGCCTATAGGGGGTGTGGAGTGAGTTTCCTCCAGGTACCCACTTTATACGACGCTGGGTGGGTGCCGGAGCCGCTTGAACAGGTGGGAAAAAATCTCGGTTCTTCCCGGCCGGCAAGGGGACCCGGGTCTCTCGCATGATAATCAGACGCCCTAACGACTCAGCTTCTTCGGCTACTTAAGGCAACATTTATTGTAATAACAAACTATAAGCGTATATGTAACATTCACACTGTCTTATTTTACAAATAATTTTGGCTTGGTCGGTTTCATTAAACATGGAAACAAGGCTTAATAACGGTGCCACAAGAAAAGCAACGTAAATTAAGGGTGGGTTAGAAAGCCCACTGGCTGTGCATCCTTTACGATTTCATCTCCCAGTTCGTCTTGAATTGCATAGGAGATCCTAAATTCTGAGGGAAGTGCAGTTCCGAGGTCAGCGGTATCGATTTTTTTCTCTATTTTTTCCACGCGTCGTTTGTCGGGAGCTATACGTCGACGCTTCAGTGCACCCGAGACCGGAGCAAAATCCATCCCGCGGGAGACATAAAGGATTTACACAAACGGGATGAATGCATATCAGCTCGGGCGTCACTGCCCGTCTCGGAATGGGTTTCGTAAATAGTTTTGTTTGCAGAGAAATATTTCAGGTCTTATTTTTTCCGCCTCTTACAAACGGTCTTCCAAACCGTTTTATCTAATGGTAGAAAATGATATTTCATGTTTTGCAGAACTTAGTACATAGTCGCGATCAATTCCCAACGTGAAATTGGGCATGTCATCTGCTAGGCTATCTGGACAGGCCAGTGGCGGATCCCGGAAGACACCTGGGAGTGGCCCATATTTACATAGTTTTTACATAAACAATATGTAGCACTACTACAGGGCACAATATATAGCAGTCACACTTAAGGTAAATAGATTGAGTCTTGATGGATAAATTTCATCGCTCAAATTATTACTAGAATAATACGGTTATAAGTGCACTTACTCATTTTAACAGCAGATACACCTCTTAAATCTAAAAGAGATCAACTTTGGTATTGTACTAATTATCATTAATAATGTTGTACGTTGTAAGTACAAGAGTCAAAACCAGAAACGTTACATTTCATTGTACACTAATGGTAAATGTTATATTTCACTGTGCGCTAATAGTAAAAAGAAAACTGTACATAAAAGGTAATATCACTTGCTACGTCCCGCTTAGCGGTGCACTTCACAAGTACACTTATCTTATAAGCTCAGCAGAGCATGCTGGATAATCCCAGAGTTCGGGCTGAGTTACTGCGTTCCTTTCCCTTGGATCCACAGGTGAAGTCCAATGACAACCCACGAGGTTGTCCTCCTGATACAGGTATCCACAAGTACGAAATACACTTTCGAAATAAAGAAAAACCGGAATATGTTCAACTTTACGTTTATTATAGACACGCACGTATATCATGTAATACTAAAATTACAATTCAAATACTTTCGAACGGTACAGCACGAGATGCGTAAGCCTATCTTTCCCGTAACGCGAAGCATCTCTTGCTACTTCAAATCTCTCCGCGCGACTACTAACCGTTTTTCTGGAAGGCGAAAACACCTCAGTTACACAGTGTTACCAGACACAATAACCTTTTAATACTAGGAAGTTTGATAAAAACCAACAGTAATATATTAGAAATGTACAGTAATCTGGCACAATGGATTTAGGTATGTGGTGGCAACAATGTAATGAAAAGCGCGTGATCTTCTCACACCACAAGAGTTTAAATAAATCAAATATGGCTTTCAAAATATAAGAGAAACGAACAGCGTTTGCCAGAAACATGAAACAACAAATAGATATAAAGAATTTAACTCAGAAATTATTAACTTAGGCTTCACTAACTTGATTAAAATGAAACTTACAACAATCTTTAGAATATTTAAAAGCAAATGAAACGATTAATGTTGAAACTATGTAAATTGCTTAAATTTGCCGTTATTCATACTTGTAGATATCAGTGTATAATTTTGATTATATAGGCGGCCATATTGGAAAATTCGCTGAAGGCATTAATATATTTATGAATATATATATGAATTATTAACTGTATAATACGTTCAACTATAATAAGCATGAAATAATAATATAAGATATAATAATAATATAATAATAATAATATAAAACCACGAAGTAATGGCAAACTCGGGGTCATTACACACTCAAGAGGTTTATGTCCTCTGTTTTGGAGTCCTTAACACACATCATATCACATAATGTATTGCATGAACCAACTATGTATAATATTGTAATTTATTATTATACTTCTTATAAAATTCAACCAAATTGTGATTATATATATATATATATATAATATAAAATGTATGTATGTATGTGTGTATGTATGTTTTTTCCGGCATAACTCTCGAACGCCTGGAGCGATTTCAACCAAACTTGGTACACGTATTACTTGCAATCTCGTAAGAAATACTGTAGGGGTAAGACAGCTCTTGCACCCCTAGGGGTGGAATGGGAAGGGGTGATATGTAAAACTAATCGAAAACGACCAATATTAAATTCCGCACAAACAGACATCCGTTCAATCCCACACAACAATGGTGTTTGTTGGGTTGTCTAACATTCAGGCTGATATGACTTTGTGTTGTGAAAACGACCGATATTATTGTGGAATCCATAGTTTACGGGGTCTCTAAGATGAATAGTGACACTCCCAATGCAGTTCAACTCCAAGTTCATCACCTATCGGAATGGGGGTGAGAGGGGGTGAGAAATGACCTACATTAGTGTCAAATCCATAGTTTTCGGAGTCGCTAAGCTAATTGGTGACATTCAGGATGAAATAAAATTACTTACATTTTACACTATAGTTATAATTCATTATTTTCCTGTCTAATAGAAGATTGGGATAAATAAATACCCGGGCAACGCCGGGTAATCAGCTAGTAGAGGTAGTAAAGTCGGGGGAACGGTTAAATTCGGAATCCCTTTACATTTTGTAGGGGATTTTAAGGGACTTTTAACTCGTCATAGTTAATATAATGGGGCTTTTATCAGTCACATAGTTACACATATTATTTTGTATCCTCTGATCCCATTGCAGTCCCAGAATGATTTTTTGATATGTTTTAGAGTATGGCATGAGGGACCAAATATATTTTTTCACGATTTTTGGTGATGACATGTTTTGAGATATTCAAGGTCAAATCTCAAGGTCACGTAACAAAATTATACCGGGTGTCCGAGAAGTCTTTGTATGAAAACAAAAATTAACTGTATCCGCTATATGCAACATAGACATGAAAAAATGGTACCAAAATGTTCGGAAACTATTCAAGATTTTTTTGTTTCAGGGTTCTGTAACGTTGCAGTAGTGTAGCAGTGCCAGTGTCCAGCAAACCGGAAATGTACACAAATCAGGAAAAAGCTGAATGTGTCCTGTGGTTTCACGAGAGCAGGTCACAAAAAACAGTGCAGAGACAGTTTAAAACATCGTACGGAAACGTGCACCCGATGGTAGGAGCATTAAGTCGTGACAAATTCAAGACCACAGGATCTGTTGCTCACGAACCGAGAAGTGGCCGACCATCAACCTCAGACGAAAGGGTGGAAGATGTCAGAGTGGCTTTTGTGCGCAGTCCGAAGAAATCCGTGCGTCCTCACGTGAATTACAGATGCCAAAAAGTTCTGTTCATGATGTGTTACACAAATGTTTACTGTTTCGTGCATTCAAAGTGCAAACCCTGCAGACTTTGTTGCCCAATGACGGCAAACGTCGATATAACTTTGCGGTGAATATGTTGTCACGCATTGACGCTGATAATGGCTATCTGGAACATGTTGCTTTTTCAGACGAGGCGGTCTTTCATGTCAGTGGTTTAGTGAATAGACACAACGTGCGTATCTGGGGTAAAGAGCCCCCTCATGAGGTGAGGGAGTCGACCATGGGCAGCCCGAAGGTGAATGTTTGGTGCGCGCTGCTGCATGACAGAATAATCGGACCATTCTTTTTCTGTACTCCGTGCTACCAAGGGTGCTCACGTGGAGCACCTATTTATTTCCTATTGCCAATAAAACCTGAATAGTTTCCGAACATTTTGGTACCATTTTTTCATGTCTATGTTGCATATAGCGGATACAGTTAATTTTTGTTTTCATACAAAGACTTCTCGGACACCCCGTATTTTTATCCAAAGGTAGGCTTGTTATATCTCACTGGAAAGCTTTTTCAGTTTCCTGCACAATAAGCTTTATTTGAGCTTCCTAGCGAAATAGGGGCGGAGTTACAGCTAAGCGGGCTCAAAAAGGGCAATTTATGCAAAATTTTACCTTGAATAATTTAACAATTACAAGACAAACGAAACTAAAGATTTTCATAGTTACTAAGTTTCATGCATAGTTTCAACTCCCCAAATTTCATGAAAATCGGAGATGGTCAGGTTGGAAATTGCACATATTTGTGTTGATTTGGCATGGAATGACTCATATGTGCCTATGATTAAAGTTATATGTTATTGTAAAGGGTCCAGGGTGTGAGACTCGAACGAGTAAAAGAAAGCGAGAGTAGCCCCATGCAGTACTCTATTACGTACAGTCACGGACACTTCTGGGTTATATCAATTCCATTAACTTTCAATGGAATCGTTACAACACAGAAGTGTCGATGACTGTACATACACAATACTGAGAATAAATATAACGTATACAAAAACCTGGTTTAGACATTTGGGAGGTGCAATTGCCCCCATCGCCCTGCTCGTAAATCCGCACCTGGGTCAGAGCTATATTTCGGGAGTAGTACGAGCCAAATTTATCATGTGTAGTAGTAGTAATAAAGTAATAATGATGATTTAATTAATAGGTTAAATATAACATTTAACTATTATTATTATCGCATTATAAAAAGGTATAAGAATGGAGATACAATAACAACACGTATTCATTATCTAGGTTATATGCACTTAAGATAAGTCAAAATATATAAAAACAAAAATATTTTTTTTTTAAAGAAAGGAAATTGATTACTTATTGAATACTAAAAAGGCTGTTAGATCCAACTGATGAAACGTAGTTGCTGGTCATTACTTTAATGCATATTATTATTAGTAGTGGTACGAATAAAGTTTTATTGACATTGTTAAGGTAAAGCTGTATAATTACAATGTAAGTTCCGCGGAAATAATCAACCTCTTTTAATTTCTATAAACTTTTATAATTTTAGACTTGGTAAGTCTATCGGAGGGTTCTGGCCCCTTGAACCCCCCTTTTAATACGTCCTTGGAGATGGAGGAAAGATACGAATCCTGAACATGACAAACACTTCTTTGTTCTTCTCATCTTGTGCATTCCACCAACATTCTCCCAGATAACCATAAAATATATTTTCTTCTCTATTTACATGACAGGATGAACAAAAATAAAAATGTCAGTGCCTCATCCGGGATCTTAAGTCATGCTCCCTGGGTTTATTGCTAGTTAAAATAAACTTCCGCACAATGGAGACCATTCCAGTCAAGGTGTCAAAAGGGACATAAGTGAAAACAAATACATATTAAAAGACTATGTTGGGGCCATGTCTTCTATCAACATAACTCTTAACATCAGGTAAGGATACTAACCAGACGGCCTTGTTAAAATCAGAGGAGAACCGGATCAAATCATTCTAGACTTGTCGAGAAGATACAGAGAACGGGACAGGCCTATGTAAAATCATGTGAATCCGAAACATCCAGTCTCATTTCAGACTTTGGTACGATACGTAAACCAAATTTGATTCACTGTGCGTTCTGTTCAGATATCTACCAATTTTTTTTTCTCTTTACAGAAAAATCACATGTTTTGTTTATATAGTAAGTTTAAAATCAATCCATTATCAACATTGCTGAGCCTGTGCTGAGTGGTTACATGCATATATCCCTCTCCCCCCTTGGGGAGTGTGTTCCGACACGACACTCATACCTGTAACAATGTACATTTGATTGTAGGTCTTTTCCACTCTTACGGCGGCCGGTCCTCATTCTTGCAAGGGAAGTGGGAAGCGGGGATTACGCCGGACCAACCAGACAACAGCAGTGGCGCCGAGAGCCACGACGTGGCAGGAAGAAGTACTACGTGAAGCTCGTTCTACTGGCTGCTTAGTTTATTATGGCGCTGGATTAGTCGGTTCCCCGCTCCCCACTTCCGTTTCCAGAATTAGGATCGGCCGCCGTAACAGTAGAAAGACCTTTAGTAACTTTGGTAACATCTGGACGTATCTATTTAAACGAGAAAAGCATTAATATGTTTTTTTTGTTTTCTAAATGTTAAAATACATATGTGACACTCATGCTATAGGTAATTGCTTCTTATATTTATTAATATTGGTAATTTTCGTAATTAATATGTAACTGCACTTATATAAATAACAAAAGAAGCAGCGATCCATTACCAAAATGGTGTCTTCAATTCCAGTGATAAATAAATGTGTGGTTCTCTGCCCCTCCCCCCTCTCCTTCCCTCAGGTAAGTAAGTTTCTCGTACGGAACGAGTAAGTTAGGGTTAATTTACGAAAATGTGTTCCTGCACTTGTAATATCAATAAAGACCAAACCACTGAACACTCATTAAAAATACATCGTACGAGTAAGCAAACTTTCCAAGTGCCGCTTCGTTGCTTCACTCTTTGATACAAAGGGACGATTTAATAAGACTTCTTCAGCGTAACTCTTACCACAATTAATGGAAAGTTAGAAAGCAATAGAAGTTCTTGGAATTTGCCGGTGGAAAGTTGTCCTTAGATTCTTGATTTAAACGGACATTCCCGTGACAATTACTCCAGAAACAACATTATAACTTTAACTCACTTTCACAAAATATCTTTAAATTTGTTGCATCACCATAAAGTTCTTCACAGAATTTCGTAGTACTTGTAATACGCGTGTATTTCTTTGCAAACAAAAGCTGATACAGTATTGAATAAGGCCCACCCTTTCTTCTCAAGATGAGGTGTGAAGTGCTTCGCTGCAAGTTGTTTTATGCCTTGCTAACTCTTCCGCGGTGATAAAAGTTGCCATCAAACATTTCCTATTCGCCGTAGTGTTATGCAACACACATAACGCCTTTCGGGGAAGCGTGTATTTCAGGATGTAGTTTTCTCATTTTCATTGCCGGTGAGTGTACATGTACGCTATGCATACAAATAGTTCATATTGCGTGAGTTAAGGTTTCTGTCTTTTCTCGGTAAAGGCAACAGGATGAGGACTGATAAAATATATAAGGAAAGAAAAGCAATGCATTACCCGGGATTCCAGCCCAGAAGCCCAGGTTTTCTATCGGGTAATGTTAACTATTCCGCCACGAAATATGGCATATTTCATTTCTCCACTAGCTTTTGGATTAAACGTAACTTTAGTGATGAACAAAAAAGTGAATGAAACAACATTCTTAGTTACTGCGGTTACTTAGAACTCTCGAAATATCACAACCATAATATATAATATCAAGGAAACTTGTGAGAATATAGAAAGAGAAGAGGATATTTCATATTTTGATAAGCCATAACCGGACTGGATTTGACCGTTTCATGTATGGGATTCGTCATTATTTACTTTGTGCATTAGCCGTCATATTAATAATACTGATGACCTCTGCAACAAAAGTAATTTCCGACTGCTCTAACGTTTTCATTTTGTTCTGAAATACAGGATTTTCTTCGCATTTCTGTCACTTTAAGCTAATTGCAACGAGAAATGAGTGATTTGTTGTTTCCTTAAGTGTCCTTTATGCACATGAAGGCCAATCGGGACTAGACCAAAGCCGCCCCGATGGCGTAGTGGTAGCGTCGTTGCCTTGTAATTCAAGTGGTCCCGGGTTCGATATCAGCTAGAGGCACATAGTGTTTCGGATCCCACTTTAAACTGTAGGTCCAGTCCCGATTAACCTTTCTGTACATAAAGTGGACTTAAAACATCAACTCAATCAATCAGTCGAGACTGCACCTACAGTTTGAAGTGGATTTTGAATTTGAATTGTAATTTTAAGTCCACTTTATGCACAGAAAGACTAATCGGGACTGGACCTACAGTTTAAAGTGGGATCCAAACCACTATGTGCCTCCACCGGGTATCGAACCGGGACCCCTTGATTACAAGGCGACAACGCTACCATTGCGCCATCGGGGCGGTCCTAGTTTAAAGTGGAATCCGAACCACTGTTCCATGTGCTTCCATCGGGTATCGAACCCGAAACCCATTGATTACAAGGCGACGACGTTAATACTACGCTATCGGGAAGGCCAGAGGGGATGAGTAATGATTGCATGAAATTTATGAAGGAACGGTCACAAAGAACGTCCACGTAGCGGGACTCGAACCCAGAACGGTTAGCTGGTTCGATACGCTGTGGAGACTTATAGTGGTTCGGGTCCCACTTTAAACTGTAGGTTCAGTACCGATTAGACTATCTGTGCATAAAGTGGATTTAAAAGAAGAACTCAACTCGAACTCGGAACCTTCGATGGGAAGATATACTGTCGACCACTTAAGACAGTCGGTCACCTGCAGTTTAAAGTGTCGAACCATTATGTGCCTCTACCGAGTAGCGAACACGGGACCCCTTTATTACAAGGCGGCAAGGTTATCAATACGCCATCGGGAGGTCACGTAACGTAAAGGAAAGATAAGCAAAACATTCCACTTTTCGTGTTTTACACACGGAATATTGACCGCGATCTGTTTAACTTTTAAAGGGACGCCCTGTGAAGCTATCGCTCGTTCAAGCTGCTCCAGTGACGTATATAAAGATGCTCTTAGTCACGTGACAGTGAGTTCTCTTCCATCAATGTAATCTCGTCGAGGAAAATAATGCAGGGAGGCATTTGAAGGGGTTACGTCACTCATCTGACCATTCATGAGTTGAGAAGATAAGCAGAGAGAGACAGAACCATGGACCTTGATATCTGAAGCCTCTTCCTAGCCTTCGTTGCCATATTGATCCACGTGAGAGAGTCGAAATGACCGAGGACAACGATCGGTATTGTCGTTCGCTTTTTGTGGCTGGATTTAAAACCGACGTTACACGCTCGTCAAATCCTGTGGCTCCGTGAAAGCTTGTGTCACTTCTATGAGTTACGGGAGAAGTGGGCGTTACAGGATTGCAAATACGAATCATGTGAACATGTCTTCGTGGTTCCGATCCCACTTTAAACTGTAGGTCCAGTTCCCAGTCTTGGGGTGTAAGGGGTGATACTTCCACTTAGTACACCCTGGACTGCATTTTGCAGACTAGCGAGGCTCTGGCGTCTGAACCTACGGCCAGTATAATCTTCGTAGGACTGTGTGTGTGTTGTCCTGTGTTTTGTCTTTATATGTGCTGAGTACCTTTTTAGAGCCTAAGCTTTTAACCAAAGTAAGAATATTTTAATCCTCATTTTTGTTATGATAAGGGACTGGGCCCCGTATAGTGTGACGGGTGCAAAATAGCCTAAGTGCTGACGCACCCAAAATGTTTAATTAGAATTCAAAATTCACTTCCCAGTGTTGACACGTCTTTTACCCTTCGACTTATATTTACTACTATTATTTTTTGTGTCTGTAGTAGGATAGATAAAAATCATAATTTTTATTAAAAAAAAACATTTTTGATGATTTTTTTTATTTAAACGGATTTTTATTTAAATTGATTTTTAATTTTTTTCTTAAAACACGCTTAAAATTGCTTGTATGGTTTTTGGCTCCATAATATGTTTCTTTCTAATAGAAAGGCTTTTTCTGGTAAACAGCCCTGTAAAATATCTGAACAGTTTGATTTAAGCAAATAAAAAATATATACGTAAATATACATTGCTCCTGTTCTGATACTGTAAACATGAACCTACTATGAAAAATATTTGTTGAGTGCGTTAATGAAACTATACTAATTTCAGTAACTTTTCTTCCAGTGAAAATAAAACATTCTGGATGTACTCTATAATTTGTAACTTAAAATATTTTTATTGTCTTTGTAGTTGAATTTTTGCAATTTTTTTAATGATAGTTTGAACAATATCAGCTGCCATGCTAATAAAAAAAAAGGTAAAGTGTTCCCCTGTGCATAGCACCACGCCATGAAGGCGTATAGGGGGTGTGGGGGTAACGCCCCACACTTTCTTGATCCGGTCGTGAGTGGGGGTGATGTGATCAGCATCACGCCCCTGACCGCCTTTACCCCCCAGGGTTTCCCCCAGGTACCCATGTTATTCGACGCTGGGTGGGCGCCGGGGCCGCTTTCACCGTTAGAAAAGTTCCCGGATTTGAACCGGCCGGGGATCGAACCCGGGACCTTGAGCATGGTAGTCAGACGCGTTACCGACTGAGCCACCGCGGCCACTAATATACAGTTTAATGATAATGACACTACTTATGGTTTAACTTGATTAGTATTTTGTATATTTTTTACAAAACATTCTGGCTATTTTGCCTATAAAAGTTATTGAATTTTAAATCAAGAGAAAGTGTGTTTACAGTTTACATATTGCATTTCTTTTCGATTGATTGAGTTGATGTTTTAAGTCCACTTTATGCACAGTAAGGCTAATCGAGAATGGACCTACAGTTTTAAGTGGGATCCGAACGACTACGTGCCTTCACCGGGTATCGTACCAGGGAACCCTTGATTTCAAGGCGACGATGCTGCTATCGGGGAGGCTCTACATTTCCGTTCATATGAGCTTCACCCGATCAGTACATAATTTTGTTCGCGTGCCCCTGTTTCGCAGAAAGGAATTCAAACGGGTATTTCACGCTCAACATTGCCATGTTTCGAAGAACAGAAAAATAACCCAATGCGCGTGTTCCTGTTTCGCAGAATGCTCGGCCGCTGGTGCTCGGCCCTTCTAATTGGACAATATCCTCAACGGCTCGAACGGCCAAGGCACATATAAGAAGCAGTAACCAGCTCACCTATCTGTCTTTATCTACCTATCTGCCATGTCGCTGTCTTTTGTTTCTTCGAAGAGAGGAGGTCGTCTGCTTTGTTGCGATGGTTATATTTATCGTATAAGAAAGACTGTCAGTGAAGTGACGTATTGGACATGTGGGAAAGGTTGCAAAGCAAACGTGGTTTTGCAATCAGATGAACTGAAGGCTTTGTCCGGGAAGCATTCACATGAACCAAATGCTGCTGAAGTTCAGTGTAGAGTTATGGTGGACAACATGAAGAAAAAAGTTGCGGACGAACCAATGGAAGCTGTTACCAAGATTACGTTAGTTTAGGTTAGGTTAGGTATAGATAGAACTTTGAGGACAAGATTGTGGAGACGTGTAGACAGTCGTATTCGGGTTCTTAAAGAGCAGGTTTACGTCTGGTGAGGTTGGCCTTATTCCGTACTTGAATGCAGTATCTCATTGCATTCATTTAGATAGTTGAAGTTATAATCCAATGGAGACAAGGCGATATTATGAGCCGCACCTCTATACTACATTTAGTTAAGTAGTTAAATTAAGTAGTTTTATATAGTTTTGTGTGTGTGTATGTTGTTCTCGTTGCAGTATATCACGATTGGACCTGCGCGACAAGGCTCTAATTACGAGCCCCACCTATTTCTTAGATTTGTGTTGGTGGTTTTTCACCTTTCGCTAAATATTTCTGATATTGAGGTGTTGCCAACATTCTTCATGCGAGGGTCATTACTCGTCGACATTCAGCTGCTAGGACACTTCTGCAAAACAGGAATGGCTAAACTTTGAAACGCTGCACACTGATAATGCATTCTGCGAAACAGGAGGTAATCACTTTTGTTTCCTTTCTTATAGCCTAATAAACACCATAAAATGGTTCCAAGATTAACGCAGTTTCACAAAAAGTGATTCTGATATCTATAGAATCCTTACGTACATTAGTCTATAAATTATTTGTTTAAAGTGATTCAAATCAGTGAGTATTTTTTTAAAAAAATCACCTGATTTATATATTTATTTAAATCGCGATTTAAATCAACCTGATTTAAATCAGTCCACCTTGGTCTGTAGTTTGGTGCGTGTTTTCAGTGTTTAATCAATGTTTTGGCCTGTTACTGGCGATGTTACGATGTGTGTGCCTGTTTGTGTCTCTCTCGTGAAGTTCGTTGCCATGGGGATTATGGAGTGTGTTTTGTTTTGGTTTTGTCTTCTAGTTTGTGGTGGAGTGCATCATTCGTCTTCATCGTCGTGGTTATGCGAAGCAGTGACGCCCAGAAGAGAAACGTGAACAAAATATTTTGAGGTGGTCTCCGTTCCGTTGGTTATGGCCAACGTCCGTGAAGACTTTCCCGTAGGGAGGAAGACTAATTGCACGGACCTTGGTTATGGCTACTTACTTGGATTGTATGAAGAATGCGCTCAGTGATAATTTCGCTCAAATAGAATGTTTGGGAATTTGCGATCAGCTGCGCACCTGCGTATGACTCACCGCTGAGAGCAATGCACCCCTTCCCCACCAACTATTTATTTCATTTCATTTCAGGTGCGACTTTTGTGTGGTGTTCTATGGTGATACTTACAACTATTAAGGGCAAGCCTCGCGCCAACTATGAAGGCTACGCGTAACGGCATTACAGGAAACGGTCTTACCACTTGGCGATGTCTCCGGGAGCAATCGAAGAAGTGTCACGGGACAATGAGAAGTAGAGACAGTGAGTGTTAAGTGTCACCACAGAGAAGATAATTTCATATAAAAAAAGATATAATATATAAAATATTATATATAAAATTATCTTCTCTGTGGGGTCACTGAACATTCATGTGGAGCCCCGGATGAAGCGCGCCTCGAAGTAGAAAAGAGTTTACATCAGGCAGCATTAGATCGTGTCTCAGAGCGATATCATTCTTACAAATGCAGCAGTAAACTCCATAAACCGATGATATGACAAATCTTTCTAGCAAGAGAATAATGACGAAGTTTTTATAAGCAGATTTTAAACATGCCTAAATAGTTGAAAGTTATTTAAATTATTTAGCCAGTACGCAGCCTGGAAAAAGTGTGATGGGAATCAAATATTAAATAAATATAATACATGAATATTTTAGTTTTTTAAGGTGGGGGAGGGGCATTAATGGTTCTTGGAAGTGTGAGCGGATATTTCGCAACGCCACTTACTTCCATTCTTTCAATGTTTCGTTCTCTCTTTTTCTTTGTTCTTCATGTCTTGTTCTGTTTCTCTTTACATTTTCCTCTTAGTCTGTTTCTTTATTTACACATTTCTCCCTTTCTTTCTTCCTCTGTTTCTTCTCTATTTCATTCATCTTTTTTCTTGCTCTATTTCCTTCTATATTTCTCTCTTGCTCCCGCAGTTTCTCTCTCTCTCTCTCTCTCTCTCTCTCTCTCTCTCTCTCTCTCTGCTTCTTATTTTTCTTTTTCTTGTTTCCTTTTCCTCCGTTTCTCCATCTATTTATGTCTGTTGCATCCTATATTTCCTTATTTTAGGGCCTCCCCGATGGTTCAGAGGTAGCGTCGTAGCCTTGTAATCAAATGGTCCCGGGTTCGATACCCGTTGTAGGTCCAGTCCCGAGCAGCCTTAGTGTGCATAAAGTGGACTTCAAACACCAACTCAATCAATCAGTCGAAACCTTCCTTAATCCTTTGATTGTTTGATTTACTTCGCTTTTCTGCCACTTTTGGCTAATTATGAAGATGAGAATGAGAACGATACTTTGAAACTGTTGAAGGGATACTGACAAACATCCATCCCCACGCCGAGACTCCTGGCGTCGTTGCGCGCTATGCTAACCACTCCGCCACGGGGGCCGGCACCTTATTCATTTGTGTGCGTCTGCGTGTGTGTGTGTTTGTGTGTGTGTGTGAAAGAGAGAGAGAGAGAGAGAGAGAGAGAGAGATTCCTTCTATTTGGTTGACAGAAGTGTAGTTTAAGGCTAATTCACTGTTGGTTAGAACCCATCATTGCTCACCCAGTGAGGGCTCTCATGTACTCAAGAGGTGAAAAGGTACGTAAGATAAAATCAAACGAGGTTAGAACATGCAAAACTTCATGTACTTGTACTGCATTTTTCAGTTTTTCTTTGTTCGGCGTTGCTATTAGCAGAAAGTGACACATATCAACTTTTTTCTCCATGCAACTAATGCGGATTTATATTTATTGATAATAACTGCAAAGTAACTCTCACGCAGATTGTACAATCTAGAGATACAATGGCATCAAAATAGTTATTCCCAAAGGCAAAGAACGTACAACTATTATAGATACCGCAAAGTATGAGCTAATACTAAATCATGACAGCAGAGGGAAAGATACACGAACTTGATCTCAATAGTTGCAATAGTTGTGCAGAAACTACATTTATTTTGCAGTAACATTTGAATGGGTGAGGGAAAGAAGTATCCACATTTTAGCCATTTTGAGCTGAGATATAATTTTTTTTCTTAAGGGCTGCATCAACTGACGCAGAGAAAGCAAACACCTCTCAGCTCGTAGTAGTAGTCAGTAGAAATACCAATGAGGGGAAGAAAGAAACATTCCTAAAATGTTTGCCTTTTAGGTCTCAGCACCGACAAGAAGCAGCCAAGTTTTGAAGTAAAAAGTGTTGAAAAACAACAGATAATCAACTTTAAGCAATGGAGGCCTACGCTGTTTAAGAAGAGCACTACAAACTTGCGAAGTAGAGAAGTGTTTCAAATTAGCAAGTTCAGGCATCTCATCTACAAAGAAGAAGAAACGGAATATGTGACAGCACACGAGTGTATAGACTACACTAGGAGAAGTATTCAAAGTCTACAAAGACGGCGAGATTGCGCTTCGTACTGCTAATGCATTTAGTGGGAAAGTTGCAATAAAAAAATATTAATTTGAAAAACTAGTAAATAAAAAAATCAAGGACGTGTCTAAAATTGTGTATTAAGTACCAGACGACTTCAGAGCGTTGTATGACATCATTTTATCATGGCCTAAATACATGCAGTCAGCATGTGATGAACATTCTGATAGTGAGTAGCAGTGCTGTAGAGAGAATACTTTTCAATTCATCACGTTTATGCTGCACATTCACCACTTTTGAAGAAAATGTTGTGTTACTTAAAATTTATTATCGAGAATCGTTAATATAAACGGGCTGTAATATTTAAAAACTACATTTATTTCTTGCTACATTCAAGTGAGAACCAAAAGGAAAACATTCCACGATGTTTTTATGACTGTGTCTATTAACGTATGAAGAATTTACGAAAGCATTGCTTTAGAATTATTGCCAGAGCTTTGTATTATGATTTCACAATAGAACGTTTTTTAATTAATAAAGTATTTCGAGCCCCAGAACCATTTCATTGATTTTTCAAAACTTACACTCTATGGAATGTGTTCCTTCTTTCTCTCACCCATTCATTTAACTTGATTTATTTCCTTTATTAAAAGCATATTCTCTGTTAATCTCTCACATTCTAATCATCATCATATCTCTCTCTCTCTCTCTCTCCCTTCTCTTTCTCCCTGTCTCTCTCTATCTCTCTTTCTTCTCTTTCTCTATCTCTATCCATATCTCTCTTTCTCTATCTCTCTTTCTATTTCTCTCTATCTCTCTCTCTCTATCTCTCTCATTCTCTCTCCTTTATCTTTCTCTCTATCTATATTCTCTCTCTCTTTCTCTCATTCTTATCTTTCTCTCTTTCTATCTCTCTCCCTCTCTCTCTATCTCTCTCTCCCTATATCGCTTTCTCTCTCTCTCATTATCTTTCTCTCTTTCTCTCACTATCTCTCTCTTTCTCTCACTATATATCTCTCTCTCTTCTCTTTCTCTCTCTCTGTCTCTCTCTCTCAAAATCTCTCTTTCTCTCTCATTCGTTTGCCTCTACTGAGCCTTCCTCTTTCTCACATTATTGATCATTGTTGCATTATATTTCTATCTTTCTCTTTATGGTTGACTGTAAACATTTTAATTTTACGATTACCCTTAAAAATAAAGTCATACGATCTTCAGTGTAAGTATATTCCACTAGAGAACACAATCTTCTGATTTGTATCCCCTTAAAAAGCTTTGAGGCGGCCACGGTTGAGCTGAACATTACTTCTAATGAACGACACCCTAGTTTACATCTAACTTCATTTAAACTATAGCTCTTTTCCAGTCTTACGGCGGACGCTCTATATGCTAGCAAGGGAAGAGGGGAGCTGGAAAGCAACCAATCCAGCGCGATAAGAAAGACAGCAGCATGTAGAACGAGGTGGGCGCAGCACCTCCTCCCGCGACGTCGTAACTCTCGGCGCCACCGCTGTTGTCTGGTTTGTCTGCTGCGTACGCGTATTCCCCGCTCCCCACTTCCCTTGCCAGCATGTTGGACGCCCCCGCACGAGCTGAGAAGAGCTAAAGTACGACGTGCAAGTACATTTGGAGCCGAGTCCCTACCCTGAACGTAATCAGCGCTTCTTTACAAATTCAAAAAACCTAGGATGTGGTGGGTTCTATCAGGAACACTGACATTCAAAATAGATGGAATTGAAGTTTTCCAAATTCGCTACTCCGGCAGCTCTCAGCCCGGGCAACTTAAAAATTCCATCGACCGAAAGCGTCGAGGTCGCGAGGAATGGTCACGTTTTATATTCAACGAGAATTCCAAGTGGCCGGCCGCCTGGTGCATCAGGACAGCCAATTACGTGTTTCCGAGCGAATTCAATGACTTTCTCTGCTTAGCGGAAGCAGCAAAGAAAGAGAGGAAATCATTATTGTCCGAGAGAATGGCGGCAGGTGTCCGTACTCTGTTGCGACCCGTGTTTTCATCAGAGAATGTCCCTGTTATCAAAGAAATGCTTGTATTTGCAAAGGACAAAGTTCGTCAAAGTGCGTTTGAAGTCCGCATTATGCTCATAGAGGTTAAGCGCGACATTTATTTTAAAGAGCACATGTTCTTCAATGAATTTGCAACCATCTATAATTATGTAGTTATTCCTTTCATAAAAGCGACACTTGATTATTGTCTCAAGGGTTCCGGGTTCGATTCCCGGTGGAGGCACTTAGTGGTTCGAATCCCACTTTAAAATGTAGGTAAATTCCCGATTAGCCTTACTGTGCATAAAGTGGACTTAAAACACCAAATCAATGAATCTATGCTGTCCCTTGATTTGGTTTATTTTACTTCGGTTAATTACTTTTGGTTAATCGTAAAAATGAGTGATGATATGATAACATTGATGAAGGTAAACTCTCAAATAATACCGATGCCGCGAATCGTATCCGGGGCCCCTGTCGTTCTAGCCCGCTGTGATAACCACTCCACAACGGAGGTTGATAAGTGAAGCTCGGCAACAACACATATTCATTTCATTTGTAGCAGATGACGTGGGGATCACCTATTGCCCGTGATGATTTTCGTAAAGGGTGAAAGTATATATAACGTTAGCCTGAGTTAGGCTGCCCAAGTGAACAGACGAAACTCAGCCTTGTCCAGCAGCCTCACATGACTGCAGCTGCGCCGCCTATTGGCTGTGGTTCCTGATCGGACGTCATCTAGGAGCATTCCTTTTATTCGATTTCTTATTTCAGTTATTCTTTACCTTATCCTCTCTAAGGCATATGTCTAAAATACGTAAGTCTTAACATTGATGAACGACACACATCAGACATCACAATTCTCTTTCTTGACTGCTGTTACAATTTTAAAAGTTGCCCTTTGCGATGGAAAAGCCAATTCTATTGCATTGGGAAGAAAACACGTGACGAGCTTGTTTGGACTCAATCTTGCTCAGTGACTTCACCGTAATAATTAATCACCGTAATAAGCAATAAAAATTATTGGACTGTGGCTGTTCCCCGAGAGTTGCACTGTGGAATACGGAGGACAAGCCGGTTTCCCGAGCGAAGAGGCCGATCCTCGGGTAAAAAAACATAAAAATACAACTTTGGAGCCAATGAACGGATTCGATTGAAATTTAAGACAGCCCAGTATCAGATTCTGATTGGCAAAATCCCAAAAACACAACATGATAGGTGGTGAATTAAGGGAGATATTGAAGGTTAAAGAGCGAGAGTTGATGACAATAGGTACAGACTCCCCGTCGCTCTCTACGGAACGACCGTGCAGAATATAATGGATCCGGCGAGAGGGTAGCCTCCCTTCGAGGAGTCGCTGTAGATAGGTCAAGGAACTCAAATTACACGGGCAAAGATAGAAGGGTAAGATGCCACGGTTTGAGTACGATTTAACAAGGCTTAGACCGAGAGGGTATCATAACGAACATTTGGAATAACACATACATAGACAAGCGGAGAAGCGGAAAGCACAGTTTAGCTTACACAACCTCTCGGGAACCATTCGCGTACAAGTAATCGCCTCGTGTGTCTAACCAAACAGTGTTTAGTTCGCCCGGGATTGTTTTCAATCACGATGGAGTAGAGAGCGGGAAAGGGCCCACTGGGGGGCGTTCAACCCCTTGCCTCCCTCGAAGATGCTGAGATCCAGAAGTGTGAAGCCTTACCGTCTAAAAGCCATCTCATTCATCACGCCGCCAAGAGTATCAACATCTCCAAGAGGATTACATCAAACAGATCCGGCAAAAGTAAGCCGTGAAAATGGAGAAGCTTCGTTCGCCCCGTCGTAACTATAAACGCCCAGTGAACTCGCATAATTACGTATAAATTACTCATTGACATTGCTTATTACGGTGATTAGATCGTACCAGCGATAATTTTACCATTTTTAAATCAGAGTACAACTTTCAGTCATTCAATTAGGCAAAGTACTTAACCTTCAGATTGTACGACACCATAGATTGTCGATGTAATTATATAACGGTGATCCAAGTTAACCTCAAAAGTAACAATATAAAGATTAACCTAATAACATTCAATTATACCTGCATAAAGGAGTAGTGTTTTCGTCCATGCTTGAGCTCCTACCTGAACATAAGAAACGGAAACGTGAATGTAATAATAAGAAAATATTTAATCAATCCTACTGTCTTTAAACATCACCGAAACTAAATTTGTATTAATTAATGACGTCTTTTGAAATGCCGTAGTATGCGTGAGAGAGTGAATGTAGGAATGAAAGGGGCATTAATGTAAGTGTTTTATGCATGTCTTCTTATTAGCTATTATATCATATAAAGTAAACTAACCCTGTGGTGTGTAATTTGCAACTCTTACATCTATTCTACCCTATACAATCTCTTGGGCTCCAACTGATGGCACTTACCCTGGCACAAAAGGTAAATATTGTATGAATCATTGCCTTTTGTTTATTTGTTCCTTGTTTGTTTACATTACCCATGTAATGTACAGCCGTAGCGTCGTCAGGCATACAATAAGGTAGACGTCGTTATAGTATTTTCTATAGACTGGTGGTTCAATACAGGCATTTGTATCGAAACATCAAATTTTTGTGTTGATTAACTCGTCATGTAGAATCCAGCCAAAATCAATTTATTTGCAAAATAATTGTGGATGAAATTTTACATTCTGTATTTGAAGCACAACATTGGCTATGGTTTCTGAGTATATTGCAGTTTAATATAACAACCTACTAACCCTTGTTGAAGGTAATAATAATAGTAACTTGTTAATGTGGTTCTTGATGTTGTAAATAAGATTATTCGAGGAAGTGTTAAGTTACAGATAAATGTAGTGCTTTTGTGAGTAAATTATATCAGTAAGAATGGTTAAATTAGATTGATCTTGCCCAGAACAGAGAGAGATGGAAAATATATGTTGCTGCAGCAATGAATCTTTGGGTTCAGGAATGCTGGTGACTTAGTTTTAATTAGGTGGTATTATATGGTGTACTTTGTAATACGAGGGCCACTATTTATATTTTGAGCCTTGGCAACACTGATTGAAGTTAGGCGCGATTTGACGTTTGCACGGAATCGTCTGGCATTATTGACCATAACGTACTTCAAATGTTTTGTCAATAGCTTCATTTGTGTTGTTTATGTTGCCTTGGAGATTGCGCGACAACAATAAAATGGAATTAACTCGTGAACATTTTCGTGCGATGATTTTTTACGATTTTCGACGTGGATTATCAAGACAAGAGTGCATCGATAAACTTTCTTCCACATTTGGCGATGAAGCCCCATCCTTTGCCACTGTGAAACGCTGGTATAACGAATTTAATCGTGGCCGCCATTCGCTCACCGACGAGATTCGCGAAGGTCGTCCAAAATCAGTTGTTGTTCAAGAAAACATTGATGCTGTGCAAAACCTAATACTGCAAGATCGTCATGTGACATACTGTGAGATTGAGGCAACCATAGGCATTAGTTCCATCAGCATATATAAAATATTACATGATCATTTAGCTGTGAGAAAGGTATGTTCTCGTTGGATCCCACACAATTTGACAAAAACTCAAAAAGACGCTCGCGTCAATTGGTGCAAACAAATGCTCAATAAATTCAATCGTGGTGCTTCAAAAGACGTATATAAGATTGTAACAGGTGACGAATCATGGATATATGCATATGAGCCGGAACGTAAACAGCAGTCGACAGTATGGGTGTTTCAAGATGAACCCAATCCAACAAAAGTTATTCGCGCTCGAAGCACATCGAAACAAATGGTCGCCTGTTTTTTCTGGAAAACTGGTCATGTGGCAACTGTGCCTTTAGAGGAACGTAGAACGGTCAACTCTGAATGGTACACAACAATTTGTTTGCCAGAGGTCTTCGGTCAAATACGGAAAACAAACAAACGCCGTCGGATCATTCTTCATCAAGACAATGCCAGCTGTCACACATCTCGTCTAACAACCGACTTTTTGAACAGTCAAAAAATCGAATTGATGGGTCATACAGTCCTGATTTGGCACCCAATGACTTCTTCTTGTTCACGAACGTCAAGAATAAATTGCGTGGACAACGATTTTCGTCGGCGGAAGACGCCGTTGACGCGTTCAAAAAACATATTATGGAGGTGTCTCAAGAAGATTGGAAAAACTGCTTTGACAAATGGTTCGAACGAATGCAAAAGTGTATTGACCATAAAGGAGAATACTTCGAAAAACAATAAAGCAGTTTTCAATGCCAAATTCCTGTTTTTTTATTGTTAGGCTCAAAATATAAATAGTGACCCTCGTATCAAAAGTTTTGATTCTTTATTTATGTCCAATCGCATTTAAGAGAACTATTGTTCGTTGCAAAGTACAAGTAAGTAACGACTCCGAAGGAAAAAGCAGGAACACAGAAACTTTCCAAAGTGTCGGAAGTGGAAATATCTGAAAGCGTTGAAACTTGAAAACATCGGTGATTATGTGCGCAAAACCTGGTCGTTGGAGTTGAGCAGGACATTAAAAGTTTCCTTACAAAAAAGGGTCAGCCGGGAATCAGTGAAAGCTGCGATGGTGGTGGTGTTACAAAATCACGACTCTAAGATAAAGAGATCGATAAGTTTGCTCGAAAGATGGGATATCTTCCAAGGTTTCTACCAGGAAAAACGAAATAAGAAGTGTGTCGTGTAGAAGATTTGTATGGGGTAAAGAGAGTTCTCATCACAGCGAAACACGATATGAAAGAAGAACCATAGTAGGGAAGATTAGTCACAGGGGCCTAGGATCTTTCTAATCCTTAAATTATTGACACACTTAGTAATTTAAGTATCGAACTATATGAACATTAAAATTTTTAATTCTATTGTCCAGCAAACTGGAGATTGTGGGAAATGTCAAATTTTCGTAAAATGTGTCAAAAAGGCGACAAATTCCAGTGCTATTTTGTACTGCGATGGTAGCTTACAGCACTAATAATAAAAGTAAGAAAGTCAAGTGCTCCACTGTGCTTTGCACCACAATATGTAGACGTATAGGAGGTGTGGAGTAGGAAGGTGGGGGTGATGTGATCAGCACCATGTCCCTGGCCGCCTTTCCAGAGTTTCCTACAGGTACCCACTTTATACGACGCAGGGTGGGCGCCGGAGCTGCTTGAACAGGTGAAAAAAAAAACAGTTCTCTCCCGCCGGCGATCAGACCGGGTCTCTCGCATGGTAGTCAGGCGGCCTAACTGAAGCACTAATAATATGCAACCTGAATTTTACATTAGAACTTTGGAGGTGCGTATGTGATTTCATGAAATTCTTTCAGTACATATACGAAACGTGAAAAAATATTTTTCACTCCTTTCGAAATATTTAATAACGGGAGAAACCATGAATATTCTCTACTTGGTGCGTTGTCCGTGACATTTAAGGCAGTTTGTTCTCTGCTTCTCTCACGTCTCAAGTACAACAGCGACATTCAGACAATATATTGTTTTGTAGAATGTCTTTTCATGTCCTTTCATGTGGAAAATTGCTACGCCTCTTCTGTCTTCTTGCCTCTGTGCCAACTTGTAGTCTGGATGTTGCGATTTACGTATGAATATTGCTGCATTTCACAGTCTGGAATATACAGCGAATCATATCTCGCTGGTGACTTCTACTTCAGTTGGCAAATTGAATCTACAAATATCTATGACGTTGAAGACAGAATGTGAAGCGTTTTGGCATTTGCGGAAATATCAAAACTCTGTTCTATCATTCGTGAGGAAATATTAATGATTACCACAGTACTCAATCAAAACACACATTTGCTTTTGTAGCTTGTGGTCTGGGTACTCCTCTGTCATCTATTTGATTTGACTTTCAGTACAAATATTTACAACTGGTCAGCACATTTAGGTTTGATTCAAGTTAGCAAACATTATGGCTGAATAGCAAAAATAATCATATTTACTCACAGTAAATGGCCACTCGCCAAGCACAATTTACAGATATTATTATTTCAAGTATTGAAACAGATATTTCACGATGCAAAATTCGTGTTTTATAACAAAACACTTGTAAAATCACAGAGGCAAATGTTATAATATATTCTTCACCATTAAATGTTGTTGTAATCAAGGGTCTTCGGGTTCGACACCCGGTGGAGGAGACTAGCGGTGTGGACCCCGCTTCAAACTGTATGTCCAGTCACGATTAGCCTTACCGTGCATAAAGTGGACTTAAAACAAAATCTTTCTTAAAAGTTGGAACGCCTTCCTAAAATTATTTCACGATTGGTTCTCTATTGAAAAAAGCAGCACATAACATTTGGGTGGCCGCGGTGGCTCAATAACAGCCGAAATAGCTCAGCTGGGAGAGCGTTAAACTGAAGATCTAAAGGTGCCTGGTTCGATCCCGGGTTTCGGCAAACACATTTCATTGTACATGATATATATTGTTTTCAATGGACAAACAGGAAACAATATGAGGGACTATTACCGAAATGAATATGGAAAAAAAATTACCTAGTAAAAAAAAAAGGTTATATGCAAACTATATTCAACACACACTGTATGACTCAACAATAATGTAACATTTGTGAATGTAACCACAAATGAAGTATGGTTAAACCTTGTTAAAAAGTAGTAGTATTTAATAGTTATATTGTAAAAAAAAGCGGGTTAAGGGGAAAAAAAGTCGGTAGTGCGTCTGACTACCATGCTAAAGGTACTGGGTTCGATCCCCGGTCGGTTCAAATCCGGGAACTTTTCTAACGTTGGAAGCGGCCCCGGCGCCCACCCAGCGTCGAATAATATGGGTACCTGGGGGGGGGGGTAAAGGCGGTCAGGGGCGTGATGCTGATCACATCACCCCCACTCACGACCGGATCATGAAAGTGTGGGACGTTACCCCCACACCCCCTATACGCCTTTATGGCGTGGTGCTAAGCACAGGGGAACACTTTACTTTACTTTATAACATTTGATTTTATGTACTATTCGCAACATCTTATTTGTCCGCGCTAAAAAAAATTAAAATTCCTGATTTCGTAAATTTGGCAACATGGCACTTCAGAGCCAACATGTAGTAGCCAACTTTGCAACAGTTCTTCTTTTTTAAAAGAAATGCTGTAGTGATTTTTTAAAATTCTTTCACATTCCATGATGTTTGAAACCATAAACCAGTAATACAATACATAATTATACAAAAATCGCAAATACAAATAGGAATGCTAAAAAAAATAGGATTCTTCGTCCTGAAATTGAAAATAGGAACATTTGTATGCAGTTTGAAACACTAAACAGGTTCTCTCCCATCTGGAGAGAATTGTCGTCACCTTTGAATGCAAGGAAACAAATTTCTCACGATTTTAGGCAAAATTTCCGTAAAGATACCTTGCACAGTACCGGACGATTCTGCAAAGTGCGTCTTTTCCTTGATCTGTGGCGAAAAATGGTTCGGAACTCCGGCGAATGTTTGTTTTTTCTAAGATCAGTGTGTTTTACAAAGCTAGATGTTAGTAATCTCGTAGAGCAGTTGGTTAGATGGCCGCCCTGTTACACTTTTTCGTCAAGATTATAATACTCTTGGCCTGTGTATAGGGCCGGTAGCAACCCACCATCCTGAGGAAATTGGGGAGCTACGAGCGAGTAGCGTAACACGGTCACGGAATTCTCCTATAACGGCTGGGGGTTCGACGTGCTGACTCCAGTTCACCCCCATTACCGGTTGAAGATCTCCACGCTTCTAGGTAGGATTGTGGAAGGGAGACTGGCAGTCGGGAGATAGGCCAAGGCCCATTCGATGGCTTTCGAGACATGGGTTATATATCGTATCGTCCTTAACATTCCTGTGTAGTTCAGTCTTTCCACAGCTGGTAGAAAAGTTAAGAATGTGCCAACTAAGATAGGAGGTATTGTACAGAGTGATCACAAAGTCCCATTACCCCCTATCGCGTGTCCACATCGTCATAGATGGTCGCATTGTATTAATGTGAGATCATGGCAGAGGACAACTCGGAGGTAGTGTGACTATTCGTTATGATTTAGTCCAGAGTGTCTGTGTGTACACCATCGTTTTCATAACAGAGTATGGTTCTCCGCTATGTACGATGGCGATCATCATGATCATCATCATCAGCCATGATTTAGATGTAGATCCTGCAACAATAAGAAACAACAATTCATTAACACCTATGTAATACATAGGGGGTATTGGGACTTTGTGCTCACTAACATCTATGTAATACATAGGGGGTAATGGGACTTTGTGATCACTCTGTACATTGCTGGGAGCGTTGAATGGTAAGAGGAGAATGGAGAAGTTAATTGAGAGGAATGACCGAATGCTTGGAGCAGGAGAGGGGTTAAGAAGTGGTGGTTTTTGGGAGAGAGGATGAGTTGTTGCTTGGAGATTGAGAGAGAGAAAGGGTTGATCTTACGGGAAAGTTGGGAGTGAGCCTTTCGTTTAAAATTCAGGAAGAACACTCAGTTTCAGACTCTAACGATTTTGAGAACGGGGGAGATGTTATTTGTAGTTAAGTTATCGACAACCAACTAAATAGATTTTCTGTGTGTGTGAGAGAGTAAGGAGCTGACGAGCTCTACTGCAGGTAAACCCTTTCATTGAACATGACCGTGTCGGTTCAGTCGTAAAGGTATTTAAACCAATCTGTATGTGCCACCTTTCATTTCAGTGTTTGTTTAGGTTAGGTGAATTGTACATCCTTCGCATGCTCTACGGAAGGCTAAGCTACTTGTTGGGAAGTAACGCATCCCATGGTTTGATCTCGGTATCATTAAGGTAATGTTGAGGCACCGTGATTTAGTATTATTCATGGTGGTAAATCGTACTCACGAGTGTTGTTTTACGTGGTGGAGATGTCGGGGATCGATCCCGGGGCCTTTCATAATCAATGCGAAAACAATATATAAAAAAAGATTATAATAAAATACTGTTAGTATTTATTCATTCTTCGAGGAATGGTTCTACTCAATTTGCTTGATTTGTCTGTGGCACACTACTCATTACAAGTTCAGCGAAACTCATTAGCTATTGGCAGGATTTTAGGCAACAATTTTTATTCCGTTAACACAAGTTATGTTAACCACATTAAGGTATGTCATAAATATCTGTTCTTGAACAGCATGTTGTAATCGAGGGGTTCCTGGTTCAATACTCGCTGGAAGCACATTGTAAAATGGTTCGGATTCCAGTTCAAACTGTAGGTCCAGTTCTGATTAGCATATCTGTGCATAAAGAGGACCTAAAAGAACAATACAAATGCATATACAAGCAGTATGTTCTGTGTTCTTTGTGATCTTCACTGCGGACCTAAAATGTAAGTCGGAATTTCCCTGATGCAACCACACATTTTATGATATTCAACGTTTGAAACATCCCACCTCAGAATTTACTTCACTTGTTTCTGCTCAATCCACATTGCATCTTGCTTACTATGATTCAAAAGTCCTTCAGAAATACTGGATGTAAATTACATAAAATATCAATCAACGGCAATTTCACAGATATGTAGACAGCCCTTCTCGTCCAAGGCCGTTTATTTCCCTGCAAATGTTTCTGTAAATTAAGGAGTTTTGAACCCACGACCTCTCATTCCGCAGGCGAACACGATCTCATTACACCACACTGCTCACGTCATTTTGAGCACTCCGTTCGAGGAGTGAAGACGAACACATTTCTGTAGTAGTCTAGTGTGAAGTGAAAAGTCTTATTTGGGGATACTGTAGAATAGCTGGGGACAGCTTGTTGGATTAAACATTGTAGCTTTTAAATAAGTTTGAGGGAAGCCAGCGGTTTACGTAAATCATTCTTGCTGACGGAAATATATTGCCACATTCTCACTTTATAATAGAGAAAAATTAGGTTCATATTTCAAAAATGACTAATACCAGTTTCCTACCACGAAAATAGGTTTTTCATAGTTTGTAGTTCATTAATATGCACTTGTAAAATTTCCCATTGCTTCAATTTCACACATATTTTATATTTTAGAAGTTGAATATCCCTTTCCTCTCTCTCTCTCTCTCTCTCTCTCTCTCTCTCTCTCTCTCTCTCTTTCTACAGTCTTTGGGAAGGCTGAAGTTCCTTGGCACCCGGGGTGTGGTTCAACTGCATCCTTTTCGCTTTCGAAATCCTACTTTCAACAAACAATAAAATATTTCGTAACTAAACGATTGTTTGTTCAAAACACGGCATTTAGACACCATTTACAAACTTAGACAAAACACCAATTAAATGTTCACGATTCTTCTCTTTCAGCGTTTCTCGATATTTGCTGCATACGTTTAAACATAAAAATTGTAATGAGGAGATTTTGGACATATCACGTGTGCATTGGCATCTTCAAACTATCAACTAAAGGGAGCTATTTGAAGAAGAGGTAGCGTGCTTGATTCTGACGAGCGTGGTCGTTGGTTCGATTCTCCATCGAGGTAGGATTTTTTTCAGGAGTATAATGTTAAAATAATTTTAAAAATGTTACATTTGCATTTTCCGGTTTTCGTCACATGCAAGCAAGAAACATTTTGAATTCGTACTTTAAAAACCTGTCAATCCCTTGAGTAGCGCCAAAACCTTAATTTTGACTATATTAGCGCGCGCCTATTTGTTTTAAAAAGAGTTGTTACAAACCACAACACAAAATGAAAAGAAAGGAGTTTCGAAATAGAAAAGTAGATGGCAGCACAAGGTGAAAGAATGTAAATAAATGGTTGGAGGATAAGAATCGATTTTGTGAAAGTGAAGCCGTCATAGGAACATGTAGAAAAGATGAAAGCAATGTATTAAAAGTAGATAATAGATGGGAAAGAAAAATATATGGTTTTCAGCATTCAACAAGTTCAAGTTTAAGTCAAATTGTAAGGCACGCCATAGAAGTACTCAACAAAGTAAAAAAAAGAGTGACTCCAGCCAACCAGAAACTTCTCCATTACAAACCACGTCCCCAATCTCTATTTCAATGTGCACATGTGAAATATGCGGAACCCGGAATCTATACCCGGTCGAGGCACATAGTGGTTCGGATCCCACTTTAAACTGTATGTCCAGTCCCGATTAGCCTATCTGTACATAAATTGGGCTCAAAACAAAAACTCAAAACTTAAAAACCAGACATCGTTCGTCGCAATTGAACAATCACTCTGCATCCTTATAGACAGACAACCAAAACTACACCTTAAACGTGCGGGTTTGCATACAACGTAAGAATGTAACTTCCTTGGAAGCAGTTACTTGAAGATCAATACTAAAGTATAATCTAAACAAACCAACAAACTTTAATTCAACTTGTTAACCGCCTGAGGTTTCACAGAATACAACAGATGAGTGAAATTGATTCGGTGGTCGCTAATACTTTAGCATACAAGAATTTACAGAGAAAGTAGAAAATAATTTTGTGTTGATATTTCACTCATCACTTATTCATGAGCACGATTTGTATCCTCATTACTTTAACACCTTCCCGGCCTTAGATTTACGTTCCCGAACTGCGTGTCATATATATCTTACTTTGGGGCCACTTCCCGAGTTTGGTTGCAGTTATCTCCCAAAGGTGTCAGCTGTTTCCAGCGAACTCTATCGCGCCATTGCAGATATGGAGGTAGAAGTTAGCTTCAGTAGCATGAGATAGATTGCCAACCCCAGCAGGGTAAAAGATAGAGCTTGGTGGCACCATATATTTAAACGCTATGATAATTTTCGTCTCGGACCGTCAAGTACGTGATGTGATACCGGTCCGACCGACGATGCAAATCGCTTGAATGGCGCCAATTGAGTTAAACACTTTTTCCGGTAAATGAGAAAAAGAACAAGGATTGTGCAACATGAAGCATCAATTGTGTAATTCAGTTAAGAGTAAATGTCAGCAAAACGTTATGTACAGAAGAGTATACGCAAATAAATATACAATATATGTATATATATTATATATATACTAGGGCTGAGCCGATATCACTTTGAACCGATACCGATCCTCTTACCGATTCCCACCGATACCGATCCCAATACTCTTACCGATTCCTACCGATACCGATACTCTTACCGATACCGATACCGATATTCTTACCGATTCCAACCGATACCGATGCCGATACTCTTACCGAGTCCAACCGATACCGATACTCTTACAGATTCCCACCGATCCCGATTCCGATACTCTTACCGTTTCCCACCGATCCCGATTCCGATACTCTTACCGTTTCCCACCGATACCGATACTCTTACCGATTCCCACCGATACCGATACTCTTACCGATTCCCACCGATTCCGATACTCTTACCGATTCCCACCGATACCGATACTCTTACCGATTCCCACCGATACCGATACTCTTACCGATTCCCACCGATACCGATACTCTTACCGATTCCCACCGATACCGATGCCGATACTCTTACCGAGTCCAACCGATACCGATACTCTTACAGATTCCCACCGATCCCGATTCCGATACTCTTACCGTTTCCCACCGATACCGATACTCTTACCGATTCCCACCGATACCGATACTCTTACCGATTCCCACCGATTCCGATACTCTTACCGATTCCCACCGATACCGATACTCTTACCGATTCCCACCGATACCGATACTCTTACCGATTCCCACCGATACCGATACTCTTACCGATTCCCACCGATTCCGATACTCTTACCGATTCCCACCGATACCGATACTCTTACCGATTTTCACCGATACCGATACTCTTACCGATTCCCACCGATACCGATGCCGATACTCTTACCGAGTCCAACCGATACCGATACTCTTACAGATTCCCACCGATCCCGATTCCGATACTCTTACCGTTTCCCACCGATACCGATACTCTTACCGATTCCCACCGATACCGATACTCTTACCGATTCCCACCGATTCCGATACTCTTACCGATTCCCACCGATACCGATACTCTTACCGATTCCCACCGATACCGATACTCTTACCGATTCCCACCGATTCCGATACTCTTACCGATTCCCACCGATACCGATACTCTTACCGATTTTCACCGATACCGATACTCTTACCGATTCCCACCGATACCGATGCCGATACTCTTACCGAGTCCAACCGATACCGATACTCTTACAGATTCCCACCGATCCCGATTCCGATACTCTTACCGTTTCCCACCGATACCGATACTCTTACCGATTCCCACCGATACCGATACTCTTACCGATTCCCACCGATTCCGATACTCTTACCGATTCCCACCGATACCGATACTCTTACCGATTTTCACCGATACCGATACTCTTACCGATTCCCACCGATTCCGATACTCTTACCGATTCCCACCGATACCGATACTCTTACCGTTTCCCACCGATACCGATACTCTTACCGATTCCCACCGATACCGATACTCTTACCGATTCCCACCGATTCCGATACTCTTACCGATTCCCACCGATACCGATACTCTTACCGATTTTCACCGATACCGATACTCTTACCGATTCCCACCGATACCGATACTCTTACCGATTCCCACCGATTCCGGTACTCTTACCGATTTTCACCGATACCGATACTCTTACCGATTCCCACCGATACCGATACTCTTACCGATTCCCACCGATTCCGATACTCTTACCGATTCCCACCGATACCGATACTCTTACCGATTTTCACCGATACCGATACTCTTACCGATTCCCACCGATACCGATACTCTTACCGATTCCCACCGATTCCGATACTCTTACCGATTCCCACCGATACCGATACTCTTACCGATTCCCACCGATTCCGATACTCTTACCGATTCCCACCGATACCGATACTCTTACCGATTCCCACCGATACCGATACTCTTACCGATTCCCACCGATTCCGATACTCTTACCGATTCCCACCGATACCGATACTCTTACCGATTCCCACCGATTCCGATACTCTTACCGATTCCCACCGATACCGATACTCTTACTTATTCCCACCAATACCGATACCGTTACCGATTCGCACCGATACCGTTACCGATTCGCACCGATACCGTTACCGATTCGCACCGATACCGATGCCGACACTTGCAAATTCCAATAATCAAAATTAGTTTAAGATATTGATCAATATTAGTGTATAGATAATGTTCTTCAATTATATGCATGAATTTATCAATAAATTTCCTTTAGGATATTCAATAATTACATCAGAATATTAAAAATAGATGTCATGTATTCAAAATTACAGTTTTTCTTTCATAATTTGTGCAAAATAAATAGAAAGTTTGAATTATGCATGATTTCCAAGATAATTAGACTCCACGAAAACGTCGCGCGGCATTTTTGCGGACATTGAAAAAGACCATTATGCCAGAAAGTATCGGCAGGTATCGGTAGATGAATTCCAATCGATACTTTCCTATACCGATACCACTGATATCGGCCGATTTCGATACATCGGTATCGGCTCAGCCCTAATATATACATAATGTGTGTGTATATATGTATTGTAGACGGTAGGGTGCAAGCGACGCACGAACCTTGACTAATGCTCACGTAAGCTCGACGTTAAACGTCCAGCGCGACAGGAAGGTCATGCACCTCCCTGTTATATAAGCACGGGAGCTATTGCGTGGGGTCTCCCTTTTGTCATCGATCTCCTGTAAAGTTTACGCCAGCTATTGGGCTGGTGATCCAGGAATACGCTGTGCTGGAGGAAGCGTCGCCAGGTGAGTGAGCGACGGTGTGCATTCCGTTTACAATCCTTACCTCCAGAGTCACATCCATCCAATATATATATAGTCCAAATCCCACTGACTCAGTGACATAAATGTTCTCCATGAAGGAAGCCCCGGAGGCCAAAAATGCTCGATTACGACCCCCATGAAATAGTCCCAAAAGACGGAGAAAATTAAGAAATCGCTCACTTGGCCCTTTTCTAAGGGTGAAAATGCCCTTTTTTCACGTCCTTAGCAACCGTTTCCACGGCATTTTTTTTTTTTTTTTGCACACATTGTTTCCTTCAATTCTTAATTGTCTAGCTACATTATATTTCTCACAGATCACACACTGATGAATGAACTGATTTTGAAATGGTACCTCAAACAAGTGTGACATCTACATAAGAAGATGATTCAGTCCATCTACAATTACGTATGTATTGGTATATACTCATATACTCAATGCTAAAATATCTCTACATCGTGCTTGTTTTAATTAAATATTTAGGCATAATGACAAACAATTCTTTAGAGCTTGCCCTGCTTGTTGTTGTCCATGGAAACGGACGTTGCTAGGGAACTTAAAGAAAGTTTATTTTCACCCTGGAAACTACTGTAAGTGAATTATGCTAGACTTTACGAATTTCAAAATATGAGCGTCAGAATTCATTACACAGGAGAGGTAGGAATTTGGGGGGAATGAAGGAAAACAATTATTTTTCAATTACGTTTAAAAATGTCAACTGAAGTAAATGTTGCTCTTCAAATTTAGTGACGCTATTGAATTCGTACGTATAAAGCATCTAATTCACTATTTTGAAACAGATATTACTTACCCTATTTATTATTAAGAAAATAGACAATAATATTTTGAATATTTGTACAATATTAGAGCCCGTACACAGATAACGTTATTCTAAACTTTTCAAATAAGGAAAGGCACTTACTCGTTTCCCTGCCTCTAATGATACACTCAGATATTTTCAAAGGCATTTAGTGCATTGAAAAACACAAAACGTGACTGAAGGTCACGCCGCGAGTCCGGCATATATAGCCCCAATCCCAATGACTCACTGACATAAATGTTCTTCATGTAGGAAGCCCCGGAGGCAAAAAATGTCCGATTACGACCCACCATGAAATTGTCCCAAAAGGACGAGAAAATTAAGAAATAGCTCACTTGGTCTTTTTTTAAGGGTGAAAGTGCCATTTTTTCACGTCCTTCAAATTTCTTGCTCCCATTGTTTGCGTCATTCTTCATTGTCTAGCTATAATGTTTCTCACAGATTTAAAACATACAGATAAATCAACTCCAGGTTAGAAAAGTATGCTTCAAACAAGAGTGACATTTGTACATAAGGAGATTAAGTCCAGATACAATTAGATATTGATATACTCAATGCGAAAATATTTACATCGTGCTTGTTTTAACTAAATGTTTTGGGGTATAACAAACAACTCTTAAGAGCTTACCATGATTGTTGTTGTCCATGGAAACGGACGTTGCTAGGGAACATAAAGAAAGTTTATTTTCACTCCGAAAACTACGGTAATTGAGTTGCACTAGACTATACATATTTCAAAATATGAGCGTCAGAATTTATTACAGAGGAGAGGAAGGAATTTGAGATGAATGATGGAGAACAAATATTTTTCGATTACGTTTAAAAATGTGAAAATGACAAAGAGACGTAAATATTAATTTTCCAATTTAGTGTCGCTATTCAATTGGTTTACATAAAACATCTAACAAACTATCTTCAAACGGTTTTTAGTTACCCAGTTTATTAATAAGAAAATAGACAATAATAATTTGATGATTTGTACCATATTAGAGCCGTTACACACATAACGTTTCGTTCAAAACTTTCCAAATAAGCGAACCCCTTCGGCGAGCGCACTAGACGTGACCAAAGGCCACGCCGAAAGTGCGCGAGTCAATAAAGAAGAGAGTATCGGTCGTTTTAATTTACCGTGCCTTATCCCGGTACGGTGTCTACTCTCCCAGAGGATACGGGGTTAGTAGAGCTACGGGATGCGACGATCCAGCATCGTCTTGTCCTATAGCGGATGCCGTTCCCACGAGGAGAGCTGAGATTAAAATATGTACACACACAGGCACATAAATATATGTCTTATCCGGCATCCAAGTTCAGGTTAGATGGTTCACACTAACTACTACACCACTCATTATTATATCCGTATCGTAATCTTGCAAAATGTGTAGTGTCTGTCCTTTTCTGCCTTTATCCTAATCGAGATCATGAGGATGAATGATGATTAGGATGAATGTTGTAATTGGGAAAAGACACTCGCAACGCAAGAGAACTAATGGCCATGCCAGTTATTGAGGCAGAAACTTTCGGTAGCAAGATCATAAATTGGCCACCCACCGATGCTGCTTGGTCTCTTATTAAGAAAGCACCATACGCAGAATGAACGCATTCTGGTGGCAAACTCTTGTCCGAATTACACACTGGAAACTGTTATACAGCAGGCTATCGTGTCTCTGGCGACTGGAACCACATCCAGAATACGGTTGTCAATTGTAGTGATTCTCTGTTAGAGCCTCGTCTTGGGAATTGTAACCCTTCAGATATAAGGTTTAGCACCACCTCTTAACAAAAGAGTCACCTCCGCGGCGGAGTGGTTAGCCCAGCCTAGGGGTCCCGGGTTCGAATTCCGACCTGAGCATGTGTGTTCCATTGATTTTGTTGCTTTATGTCCACTTTATGCACAGAAAGGCTACTCGGTTCTGGACTTGCACTTTAAAGTGGGATCCGAACGACTGTGTAATGTGACTCCACCGGATATCGAACCCGGGACTCCTTGATTACAAGGCAACGACGTTATCACTACGCCATCAGAGAGCCCAGTCCATTCATCAAGTTCACCACATCATCACTCATCCTTGTCTTACCATTAGCCAAAAGTGGCAGAAGAGCAACAATAAACAAACAAATCAAATCAAACATTCGTAAGATCAATTTAAATAATAAGGAAGCCATTTTAATTTGTGAAAATAAACTGTCCTTTAATTGCTTTGATTTGATTTATTTTACTCGCTTTTCCGCCACTTTTGGCTAATCGCGAAGATGAGTGATAATATGATGAAATTGGTGAAGGGACAATCACAAAGAACACCAATGCCCGGGCCGAGGTTCGAACCCGGAACCTCTGGCAGTGAAGCGCGCTGTGGTAACCACCTCGCCACGGAGACCGGCCCTATTACTTAGTCTAAGTAATGACGTAACCGCATGGTTATAATGCCGGTCACCTAATCAAAGTAAAAAAGAAACTTAGAATATTTTCACTTTTATTTAGTCTCTTGGAGACTTAAAACTTGATATTCTCTTAAACGGAGCATACGGAAGAAAGATACAAACAAATACATTCCAATTTAACGGAAACCGATTTGGGGAAAGTTGGTCACAAAACACGCTCGATTTCTCGAACACAGAAGAAGATGACATCTTAAAATCGGTACTCACCCACGGTCCTCGGAGATGAAAGCGATCGCAAATGCTGGAAGCCCGATGCACTTCCTCTCTCACCGACGACACTCTGCCTTCAATCTGGTCCAGCCTGCTTCCGTATTGTCACTGGTACAGCGGGGCCCGAACCGCCGAAAGGCCACAGTTGCTAGGATACGGTTATCTGCTTGCGCAAGTCCCATGGTCCGCCTGAAGAAACGTGAACCGGCACGTGTTTCCAACCTCTCATTCTTCCCGCCAGAATGAGCTTTCTTTGTTTTTTTTCTGGCGAACTTCTGCGACAGTCTTCTTCATCTTTGAATAAAGCTAAACGAATCCTATGCAGCGTGCAGATATGTTCTATAGAGGCGTCACGGAATGTTCTCAACGTGACTTTAACACAAGCCAATCTCAGTGGGGGAGTGGTTATCACAGCGCGCTACGACGCCAGGGGTCCCGGGTTCGAATCCCGGCTCGGACGTGGGTGTGTCTGTCCTGATGAAAATCAGATTTGAAAGAAATTGACATGTATGAATTTGATGTGTGGGAAACGCTGCCCTGTAGGGATCTTCCTTTTAAAATAAGAAAATAAAAAGAATATATATATAAAAAAGAGTGGTTATCACAGCGCGCTACAAAGCCAGGGGTCCCGGGTTCGAATCCCGGCCTGGATATGGGTGTTCTTTGTGAGTGGCAGAAAAGCGAAGTAAAATAAATCAAATCAAACAATCTTTAAAACAAATTTCCACTGATCTTTACTTTTCGTGTCATATGTTTGAAATAGTAAAATATCACCTGTACACCGTGAGTAAAGGGATGTGAAGGTAAGGGCACATGTATTCCCGAGGCTTGATGTAGTGGACGTGATATGGTGAGCACCACATTATGCTAGCACAGATAAAGATATATCAGGGCAATGGTTCCGGTGAAGTTAGGCTTGGCGGCTGTTGAAATTTAGCAGTGCCATCTCTTGTTCTGTTTGTTAGAATAAGTGGGAGCAAGATTGCGAGTAGTGCCTCTCAGCGCCTCTTAACGGATTATTACGAAACTTCTTGCGAATAGGGATTCTCAGCAGGAGGTCAGTGCACCGGTTTTCCTGCCTTAGAATAAGATCTGCTTAGTAAGCCATTGATTTGAAGATGGCTAAACCACAGACTTGTTTATACAGACACAATGCGTCTCTCTTTGTTTCGAATGATGTATATTTATTTTCCTTTAGCGTCATTCCATGCCAAATCAACCAATAAAAAAAATATTTTTGAATATATAGGATTCAGATTTTAAAGTTTTTTTTGTTTATTCATAACACCTATCAAGAGGACGAAAACTGTCAAGTTTAAGATTTCTTGGGCTTATAGTTTTTGAGTTATTGACTTTCAAAAAAGCAAAAATCCGAAAATGTGACGACATAAACAGCTATAGATCAAAAACACTATTCGACCTAGAGAGCTCAAGTTGGAGTCATTCTCTTCTGGTTTTAATGAGCTTTGTTTCGAAATGCAACATGACCGCTACTTGAATTTTGTAATTTTTCATAAACTTGAAAATCTTTTTTTTTTTTTTTTTTTGGAAAATCTCAAAAACACCCACTAATTTTTTTTTTAAATATATGTTTTGAACACATCAATTGACTATTTGTGTGCAAAATTTAATAATGGGACATTAATGGGTTCCTATAGAAATTACATTTTTTGTGTTGTAATGTGTGCGAAATTTTCTAAATTTGTTGACTTCCATGTTAAAACTATTACTATAAGCTGACTGGTTGATATTCAAGTCTTCATATTAATTTATTTTATAACTTTTGGAATAGAAATAATTTGAAAATGTATAATATTTATCACTTTTAATAATAATGTAACGGTACAGGTTGGATAAAAAATCTCATGGCATATAACAACCTTAACATACTCGTATAAATGTATGATATTTTAACATTTGAGGAGCTTTCAAACCGAAGTGACATGCAACAAGCTTGTCCCTTGCATGTTGCTCGGAAATATTTCATTCTTAAAAGGCAAACTGGTTATGATTTCAGACTCTTGACTTTTGGTTCTGAGAAATCTTCCATTTGGAGAGTGAGATGATTTCAGCAGGGAACACTGATTTTAATGTTCTAGTGAATGAATCAGACACAGAATCCGAATCAGGATCTGAAAAATTTTGTACAAATGCAGATATAGTTTGCACAGTTCTTTGCGCGAACTATTGCCCCACAACACCGATATTTCATTACAGGTAGATGCTGTGATTTATGGAAAATATTTGAAACATTTATTTGAGACACCCACCTTACTGAAAACATGTGGTCAGCGATTTACTAAAGTTTATTTCTTGTTATGAAACACGGTTTGCGAGAAATCAAAATATTACATTATAAAGATGATAAATGAAACTTACCTCGTGGTTTCAACGTTCTTTGTTCCAGATACCTGTAACTACATCTGATTTCACTCCGCCATGACACCATTCAGGCTGACTCATTGTTGTTAGTCTGACTTCCAATGGAAGTAGGATAATTGCACTACAAAGTTTTACCAGCTGCACACTTTTACCACGCTGCACTCTACTATTATTTGAGGGAATTTGGAGGACCTTCAACAAGCATATAAACTTCATAAAACAACGATACCGGAAAATTCATGATTTAAAGCACGATCTAAATCAAAGGCAAAGAATAAACACAACCGTGCAAGATATAATGGATCCGAATATGTTACGTTTCTCCAATTCTTCGTGGAAGAGAAGCCGGTGGGGACATATTTACCACGTGACGACTAATAGAAAATCTCTAGACCTAACTGTAAGCTTTCCTTTAAATATGTATTTCTTGTCATAATTTTAAAGAAAACGACAAGAGATTATAAGTACGTCTTGATGACCACGCAGAGAAGTGCAAAAGTTCGTTACGAGGTCATCAGAAGAGTAATGTCTGTACACTTCTCCAAACTTTAGAATGATAACAACACTTTCATCTTCAGAGATCTCTAGCATTGCAACTCCACGAAGAACATGAGAATAAGGGACGCGCTTTGGAGAACGGAAGCTGAATCTGTAAATTTACCCGGAAAAAGTGCAGAGCAAACTGCTACAGACACTACATCCTAAACCCAACAGATTTGTGGGGACACGGAAAGAGAACAGAAATTATGAAAGTTATACATTGAAAATCTCTATGCAAACGCATCCTCTGGGTATATATTGAGTTTGAGTTTTTTTTAAGTCCACTTTTATGCACACATAGACTAATTGGGTCTGGACCTACAGTTTGAAGTGGGATCCGAACTGCTATGTGCCTCCATCGGGTATCGAACCTGGGATCCCTTGATTAACAGGCGACGACGTTACTCCTAGGCCATCGGGGAGGGAGGGGTATATATTGAATTAGCTGTTATTCTTAATATCCTAAGAATCTGGTATATTTGATACAAACGTACCCGAAATATGAAACTAATGTAAGTGTTATGTCCAAGGATTCTGAGGTCTGGGTTGTCAACTTTCTATGAGCTTTCGCCTTCGATTGCTGAAAAAAAAGTAGTAAACCTTCGTGGTGCAAGAGCTCTTTGAGGGTCAATGCCGATCAAGCGGGTTTTTATTAGGCATCGCGTAGTGAGTATGTCAAGTCCCATTGTCCTTGTTTTCTAGATTTCTAAACCAGAATCTGCTCCTACTGCTTTCAAATAACCAATTATTTTCCCTAAGATTGGTCAACACTAAAATTTTGAAACCTGTACTCCATCATTTTTCTTTTTAAAATTATTTCTAACTAACTAACTAACTCTCTAGCCTTCTTAAACCCGAAGGTTCATGGCTGCAGCAACACAGGCCTTCCATCTGTCCCTATCTTGAGCAAGATCTATATTCTCTTTTCCATCTCTACCGATTTCATTTAGGTCCATCTCAACGTTGTCCCTCCATCTTCGTCTTGGCTTTCCTACAGGTCTCTTACCATCAGGTTTCCCAACAAGAACCCTGTGAACTCCTCTTTTCTCTCCCATTCGTGCCACATGGCCTGCCCACCTAAGTCTTCTTGATTTAATTATTCTAATAATATCTGGACATGAATACAAATTATGTAGTTCTAAATTATGTAACCTTCTCCACTCACCTGTCTCCTCATCCCTTTTAGGTCCAAATATTTTCCTAAAGATCCTATTTTCAAATACTCTCAATTTGTGTTCCTCTTTCAATGTAAGGGACCAAGTTTCACACCCATATAATACTACAGGCAAAATTAATGTTTTGAATATTTTAATTTTTTAAATTTATTTATTTAACTGGGCATTCCATTATTATGTATTTCTATTCAGTCTTCACTTCATACACATCCATTATTTTGTGGTTTGGCAAACGCAGGAGATGCACTTCGCAGACATTTAAGCGAGAAATAGGGGATAGTCGTCCAAAATGGGACACTATCATATTTTGGCCCACCAAAAGCAAATTTATCAATAAAAAAAATTCAAAGCTTTTCTTTTGTTAGTAGCTCCTCTAGACCATCATGAAACAGTGCTGTTCATGTAAAGAAAAAATATTAGGGTGGAAACAAAATTGTAGAAAATATGCAATGTCTCTGTGTTGGGCAACAGGTTGGGTAAAATTGGGTACTCATATGAAACAATGTAAATTCGAGGTCTAATGCAAAATTTTGTTATACATTTTTTTAAAGAACAAAGTCAAATGAAGTATGAAAAATACAATACAATTATAAGACAGGAAGTATTTTTGTCATTTTTTGTTATAAACAGCTACACTAACATATACAGTAAAACCTCGTTTTAATCCGGACACTGATAAGCCGGACTTTGCTTAATCCGGACAGGCAAAAAAAAATAGAAAAGCAGAATGCAAGGTTTTAAGAACTTGTCAAAGAAAGGCAGTCAACCACTGATGATACTCTGTTCCCCGCAGACTTTGTACTGTACTGTATAGTGTATTTAGGCCCATGCCCTTTAAATACACCATAATAAACATGTTATGTTGCTATAAACAGAGTTTTAATACACTTTCTACTGTTCTTTTAGGTTATTTCAGTTAATCCGAACTTTCGATAAACCGGTCAACTTATCCCCCCCCCCCATTAGTCCGGATTACGAGGTTTTACACTAAATAAACAATATAATATCAAAGACGTCTAAGAATTAAAGCGTAGGCCTAGTAGATAAAACATATTTCAATATTGGTCGGTGTCGTTGTAAACGAGGAGGACCCCCCGACGTTCCCAATTTAGCAGACAGTGACGGACGCTAGAACACGTGACGTCTTTTCACATAGATATAAGATAACCTATCAAGCATTATTTCATATCTAGCTTAAAAGTGGAAGAATCAATGTTGTACTTAACCAAAATTGAATGTTCAAAGGTGGCTTGACAAAACCCAACAGGTAGAATCGAAAAAAAAATTAACGAAAACTTGAAAACTTCTTAAAAGAAAGAAGGTCAGGTCGGACTGCCGCGTCCAGGCATATAGATGGTTAGGGATGGTAGTACCGCCGCATTGCGTCCCAGGGAGCAGCACTAATCAGTGAGTAAACTAAAGTCACTTTTTGACCCACCGTCCCGTTTTGCACGACTCTCCCCTACAGACTTGGCTATGAGTCGAACGCAGTCTCTGGCTTACCATGCCACAGCTCTTCAAATTTTATAAAGTTAACTAGCTGATAACTCGGCGTTGCACGGGTATTTATATATCCCAATGTACCATTAGACAGGAAAATAATTAATTCTAACTATAGTGTAAAATGTAACTAATTTTATTTCATAGTGAATGTCACCTATTGGCTTAGCGACTCCGAAAACTATGGATTCGACACTAACGTTGGTCATTTTTTATACATTTTATTTTTCACCCCCTCTCACCCCCCATGCCGATAGGTGATGAACGTGGAGTTGAACGGCATTGGGAGTGTCACTATTCATCTTAGCGAGCCCAAAAACTATGGATTCCACACTAATATCGGTCGTTTTTATTATTTTTACATGTCACCACTTCCCACCCCCTGCCCTAGGGGTGCCAGGGGTATCTTATCTCCACAGTATTTCTTTCCAGATTGTAAGTCATACGTGTACCAAGTTTGGTTGAAATAGCTCCAGGCGTTCGAGAGTTATGCCGGAACACACACACACACACACCCATACATACCTTTATATATATATAGAAGATAGATTTGATACTACTTAAAATAAGAATGAAGCGTAAATAGATCAATAAAACTTTGGTAGAGCAATGGCACGGGATGGTACACATAGAGAAGTAAATGCATCAACTGAAACAAAAATGCATATTCTGTAACTCAGACCAAATGTTTAAGTTCATTATCGAGAAAGATGCAGGAAGGGCATCAAGAAAGCACTAATTGATGCATTTAAGTACAGATCGACATAGAAAGAGATACTCACTTGCATCATATTATGTATTTTGGCATTACCTTTACAAATGATATAAAAGTGCATCAAACTTGAAGCCTGATTCTTGACAAAGGCCAAAAAACACACTTTAGTGCATCAATCGGTGTGTTTCTGTTGTATCAAATAGATTTGCTAGATTTGTGCGTGTAGAGATCCTTCCGAGTTCGATTCATGTTCGAGCCTACATGTTTCGATAAAATTTCAATAAAACATATATTGAAAGTGGGAGGATATATGACAACTTTAAGGCAAATTTGCTAATAATTAAGAGATTTATTAAAATATAAATAAGTTTCATATCGCAAAATGAAGATCAGCCTTTGCACTTTATCTGGTAGTACACATGAGCTGGGGTGTAAGGGGTGATTTTCCACGTAGTACACCCAACTGTCAACCTCACTTCCACGTTAGTACACCCTGGACTAAAGACTAACGAGGCTCTGGCGACTGGCCCCATGACCAGTATAATTTTGTTTGTGTTGTCCTGTGTTTTGTCCTTATTTGTGCTGAGTGTTCTTTGCAGCCTCAGCTTTTAACGAAAGTCAGAACATTTTAATATGTTATGATTTTATTTAAGCAACGTTAGAGTTGTTATGTGTAAAGATAAGGGGCTGGACCCCGTATAGTGTGATGGGTGCAAAATAGCCCGAGTGCTGACACACCCAAAATTTTAAATTCAAATTCAAATTCAAATACACATGAGCTAAAATCTCTTTCTGAAGAGGAACAAAAAATGCACAAACACAAGTTTGCAAACCCCATATTACCACCACTGATAGGGGTAATATGAACACCATGGGGGGGAATATGGGCAAATATGTTTAATGGATACATTTAAGAACATATACACGTACAAATTAAGTCACAAGATAGTACTGAATAAATGCATATCATAAACAATGGCCTGAGCACGGGGGAGGGGCAAGGGGGAGTTGCCCCTCGTAATACTCTCAATTAGAAATTTCATGTAGAGATCTTATCACCATTTTTAAACAATACGTATTATTCTCTTTAAAAAATAAAGTATTTTCAAGCCGATTACACCTATGTGGTCGCAGAATAAATTGGTTGCACATTGGAAATGAATAAATTATGTAGTTGTTTTCAATCTGCTGCAGGAAATCATGTTTATATGTAAATTACTCTAACCACAGAGAAGGACCATAAGGGGGAGGGGGGGGGACAGAGAACTTTTATGCCACGAAAGCTGGAATTCTTCTACATAATAGAGCAAAACAGTATCGACATCCCCTCAGTTTTAGAGCTTCTGATCGTACACCAAACGGCCCATCCAGATCTCTTGGGACCAATCAATAATTTGGATGGTTGAATTGTGGTAGACGAAGTTTCCACTCGGTGGATATTAGATTTGCCGAGAGGCTCCTTGGACTTTGTTCGCAAGGTTTGAAGTTCTTGCGGTTAACGCTCAACCCTCTGATGCTGAATTAGAAAATAGTAGACTGCAGTATCACCCATGCACATTCAACTCAAGAGCGGTAACACCTGCAGCTCTTCTACAAAAGGACTTATGTCCAGGCGGAACGATTTGATTCGTGGGGTAGTTTCTTTCTCCAGGCTTAAAATAACACGTTTTTCTACCTCTCACAAGGAAGAATATCTATTTACTTTTCATCTTGTCGTCATATGCTTCACCTGACCTTTCACACGCAAGACAATGCATTTTGTGAGCTTAATAAATTGATTTTTTTTTGCTTGCATTCAACTCTGTTATGTTACGGGAATTGGAAGTTTTAACTCCAGGTGGCTTTGAATCAAATAAATCATCCAAACTATACAAGGAAAAATAGGCAACCCACGAACCTATACGTACACCCTTGAGCGAAAAGAACCCCCCATAATTAAACAACTTTCCATTGATACATTTTACGACACATTCTTTGTTCCTGCTTCATTCGTGAAAATTGCTATTACTGGAGATAACTTTGAGGTCGGTAAAAACGTGAAAGAAGACTGGTATGTTGGCTCCAAAAACGATAAAATAGATTGATTTTCAACTTGTTAAACATTAGGTGCTCAATTTTAGCATAATGTGAATTCTGGGGGAAAAAATACGCATACACAACACGCACATTTTTAATGAAGATGTAATATTTTCTTAAACGTTGTCATACTAGGCTCTTTATTCTTGAAATATCTCTAATGAAGCAAACACCAATTTATAAGGAATATTGCAGCACACTTCCGCCAATGTTGTGCTTTTAAAATTATTCTTAAACTGTTTGAAACGACAGTGAAAACAATACAGAAGGTTGTTCGGGATCTCTGGTGACGATTTTGAAAGCCGCTGGCGGCGCTGTTATCAACGTCAGTCCGTCCAAACGGTGCATGCTGAGTCACGTCAGTACCGAGAACGCGTGTGCAGAGTGTTGTGCCATTTACCTACAACGATGCCGAAGAAAATTGAACCATACCGGAAGGGCTACATAACAGCCCTTTCCTATGCTAAATATAGCTATTCGGCAATCAAAGGAATGTGCAAGATGCGTGGTTTTGTGATATCGAAGAACGGGATCCGTGCGGTATTGAACAAAAAAGGCAAAGGCCGACTGGGCCTAATTCCACAGGGGAAAAAACAGGCAAATCCACGAGCAGCTACGAGTCGTACACCGGACATAGTGAGAAAAGTGAAGGCCCTTGTGTCAGTTGGTAACCCTGCCCCCCAAAGGAGTATCGCACGTAAGTTGGGAATGTCTGTGTCAACAGTGAACACCATCATAATCAAGAAGGACCTGCAACTAGAAATGCGGCATAAGCGGCGAGTTCACAAGCTGTTGCCTCGTCACATTGCGGAACGTCGCACGAACGCTAGAAAACTCTATGAGACCTATCTTGCAGGGGAGAGATGAAAAAATGTGGTGACATTAGACGAAGCATATGTCTACCTTAGTGACTGTCACAAACCCCGCGCGATTTACTACCGCCCTCGCGACAAAAACAATTATCAAACATTGTATCGAGAATGCTAGGAAAGTTTTCCACGGGGTTTCATGATCATCGCTGGATACTGCTATAATGGCAAGCTAGCAATTCGCCGTGTAGCTAATAATGTGAAGGTGAACTCCACGTACTATCAGGATGAGGTTTTTTAACACCCATTTATAACATAGATATCCCGGCACTGTATGGGGGGGGGGGGGGCAAAAACCAGGTCTGGGTGCACCAAGATAAAGCATCCAGCCATACCTCCCGTTCGACTCGTCTGTTCTTACAGCGAATGGAGGTGGAAACTGGCATCCGTGCAATTCCTTACAGCGACATTCCGGCCAAGGCGCCAGATGGGTCAACCATGGACTTCTGTGCATTTGGACTCCTAAAACGGGCCTTAGGAAAGAGACGTCCACGCACTCTCAATGGCCTCTGGAAAGCCTGTCAGGAGGAGTGGGAAAAGTTGGATATGATAACTCTTCGGAAAAGTCTGTTGCAATGGAAATTACGTTGTCGGGCTATAGAGCGGAATGCTGGTTTCCAATTGAGCATGATCGTTGGTGGCGACATGGGTTTTCATGAACTTATCACCCTTCCAACATTGTCCTCAGAGATCCAGAACGACCTTCTGTAGCACCATTACATTATCAAACGCTATCCAAAGCAACTTGAAAGAAAAAATACTGGCTGACTGGAGACTCCAACAACCGTGGAAAATGTCAAACTCAGTTTTTAAAGAGGATGTCCTAACCAACTACTCTAGCTTTATCTGTCCTCAACGCGCTCCTCTGAGTTCGCTAGATACTGTGTAGCACGTTTCGTCCGGCCACTTGTTGCAACTTTACATTTTGGGATGTCTGTTGATATATTTTCTTCCCAGGGCCGCATTTACGCGCAGGCTATCTAGGCTGCAACCTATGGGCCCGCACCACAAAGGGGCCCGCATCACAAAGGGGTCCGCACAAAAAAAACTGTTTGAAAATTTTAATTTTGAAAATAGTAAAATAAAAAACGTATTTGTTTTAATACTGTGGGGTATTGGCCCTCTTATAATCATAAAAGACGTCGACGCAGTTGTATTGTGTGTTGTGTGAACAGTTCGTCTGAACTCTTCAGTGGACAGCTGATATGAGTTGAGTCAGCATTCAGTAATGTCGATCACTTGGCGTGGCGAGGGACTTTAGCAGTATGGGTACCTTGCGCTGGACATTCACTCAATCTTGCAGCGCAGGCTGCTGTAAGCTTTTTTGACTTTCTGGAAGCACTTTATGTATATTTTACAGCTTCAACTAACAGATATAAAGTTCTAAACGATTGCTTGAATAAAGCAGAAACTGACAAAGCCATTCTCGTGCCAAAAAGGACAACAACAATACGTTGGTCATGCCGAGCAGATGCTACAAAAGCCCTCTTGCGAGGCTATAAAGAAGAAAAAAAACTTTTTGAAATTTCAGAGGACAAAGAAGATTAAGGACAATCACGTGTTACTGCTCTAAGTTTGCATAACAAAATGTCAAAGATGGAAACGGGGATCTACACAGCATTTTTGGATGATATCTTGGGACAAGTAAACAACACTAGTGAAACTCTGCAGAACCCTAGATTGGACGTAAACAAAGCCGCCTCAGCACTGACATCGCTAACAAGCTTCATAGGAACAAAACGGAAAAGCTTTGAAGAATATGAGGTTTAAGCTGCTGAGTTAGCTTATTGCACTGAGTATGCGAGTGAAAGGAAAACACACCGAGAGCGCAAAATAAACGTGCGTTTGGCATCTCTTGACTGTGTCCAAGCACCAGAAGTTGAGCTGACACCAACAGAAAAAATTCTAATACAGAGTTTCCTTCCTGTCATAGATCAATTTGAATCTTCATTGCGGCAGAGGCTTGAGTCATACAAACTAGTTGATACCCGTTTTCGGTTTCTCACCAAGTTGGATACACTTACCAATGGAGAGATAATTGCAGCAGCTCAAAACTTCGAAGATACATATAACAATGACTTAGACGATCAATTGGGAAATGAACTGATTCAGTTCAAGGCTTTTTACCACGAGTTTAAAAAAGATGGTGAGGCAAATGAAAAAGTCATTAGTCAGGAGAGGTGGATGTATAAACTCCTCCTAGAAAAAAAGTCACACATTGTTTTCCTAATATCGAGGTCGTTCTAAGAATGTACCTGTCACTTATGGTCACAGACAGCAGTGGAGAAAGGTCACATTTTCAAAATTGAAGTTGATCAAAAACAGGCTTCGAACCTGAATGTTAGAAGACAGACTCAACGTTTTGGCTTTGCTCAGCATTGAAAGTGATATTTTAAGACAACTAAGTTATGAAGATATTATAAGTAGTTTCATTACTATGAAGTGTAGGCGCAAATCAATTTGCCACTAAGATTATGACACTTTCATTTTAAGTCTGATTATTTGGGAAAGTACTGTATTTGAATTAAATGTAAGTAAAATTCGCTTGTTTGTTACATTCTTTTTTTTATCTTGCATTTGCTTTGTTTACTTAAAATTACAATATGTTATTTTTAAAATAAAAATATTATTTTCAATTGAAATATTACTTTCAAAACATTTGCCTAACATGTTTAATTAAAATTACAATATGTTATTTTTAAAATTAAAATATTATTTTCAATTGAAATAAAAATAATAATAATCCGTCGCGCAACAGCCCATGAAGGGCCTAGGCATACCTACCGACTGCCGGTCTTCCTACCACGCTTTCCTTCGTCACCTCTAAGCGTGCAGATCTTCAACCAGTATTGGAATAGTCGGGGTAAGGGGGGTCAGCCCGACGTATCCCCAGCCGTTACAGTAGGTCTCCGTGACCGGATTACGCTCACTCACTCGGAGCTCCCCAATTTTCTCACGATGGTGGGTTGCCACCGGCCCTATACGTAGGCCGAATTGAAATTGAAATATTATTTTCAAAAAAATTCCCCCCGGTAGGTCCCGCACCACAGGTTCAGCCTAGGGATCTACAGATCCTAAATACGGCCCTGTTTCTTCCCCCACAAATTATAGTTTGTGGGTATCAATATTTTTATATCCTTTGTGTACGATGTTGTTGGAATATAAACAGTTGCTTTCAAACCTCCAACAAGCCAAAATCTGAGTCGGGAAGACTGTCACGATTTGACTCCGGATGATAGACAGTGTTACAAACTGTGAAGAACTCGCACTTCTTGCAGTTTCAATACAACATGATAGGACACGTAATTGCGAGGAACACGTGTGTTGTTTATATCAACGAATACCCATTTGTGTGTGTAGCTATGCGTATTTTTTCAGAATTCAGATTTTGCAAAGTTGAGGACGTAATGTTTATGAAGTTGAAAATAAATCTTTTTTATTGCTTTTGAAGCCAACATAACAGTCTTCTGACACGTTTTCACCGAATCTCAGAAGACCGATCCCCAAAGTTATCTATCTCCAGTAATAGCAATTTTCATTAATGAAGCAGGAACAAAGAATGTGTCGTGAAATGTATCAATGGAAAGTTATTTAATTATCTGTAATTATTAGTCATATACAACCTTGGTGACAATGAAGTTCGACCAGAAAGGAATACGTGATTAAATGCACAGAGGTATAGGCGGTGGAATGGGTGACCCGCAGAAGTGACGCATGTGTGTAAGAGGAGGCGTGTGAGCAGGCAAGAATCGTGATCCCAGCATGTTGCACCCAAGGTCACGTAAAGAACGAAAACGGGGAATTATACGCGTGACATTGAACTTCGACCAGGCACCAGACCCATACGGAAAATTACAGATAGTGGCGCATTCGACGGAAGCATGACGTCACGGACACGATAAGGGAGTCCGCCGTATATAAGCGCGTGCTGTGCACCGAGGAACCGCAGTGCATCATCAGCATGGCCAGGGGCAAACCTATTAACAACACCGTGAGGAGAAGAGTGGTGGAGTTGCAACGGGATGGACTCAGTGAACGGGAAATAGGGCGCCAACTGAACTTACCCAAGTCAACCGTCCACTGCATCATCAAACACCACCAAAATACGGGTACTACAGAGCCAGGTAAGGTGCCCGGTCGAAAACGCCTGCTGAGCGTGCGTGACCTACGGATATTTAGGCGCTATATCCAGACCAACAATCATGTTTCTGTGGCCGAATTACGACTGTGGACTCGAGAACGCTTTCACATTGAAGTGTCAACCAGAACCATTCGCCGTTACCTACAGCGATGCGGTTACCGAGTGTACAAGGCGAAACGTAAACCATTCCTTTCCATGTTGAACAAAGGCAATCGACTAAGGTGGGCACGGATGTACCGGGGATGGACATTTCGGCAGTGGAACAGGGTTTTGTGGGCGGACGAATCCATTTTCAATGTTGTGTACGGGAAAATACGGAAAACAGTCATTTGTCGGAAGGAGGAACAGAATGAAGCAAAATGTTATGCACGTCGGGTACAGAAACCTGCGTCAGTGATGGTATGGGGATGCATGACGGCATCTGGGGTTGGCCCACTACACGTCCGTGAGGGCATTGTGAATGCACACGCCTATACACGCATACTGGAGCGGCATCTTCCCACAGTGCGAAGGCACCTGTTCCACAGGCGGCGTCTCATCTTTCAACACGACAATGCAAGGCCTCATACAGCGCGGCTGACAAGAGAATGGTTGACTCGCCATCACGTGCGAACTCTGCCATGGCCACCATCGAGTCCCGACCTCTCGCCCATTGAGAATGTGTGGCATGTTCTTAAGCGACGTGTGCAACATAGGGGACCCACGACAGTGGCTGCTCTTATCGCCTGCCTGCAGGAGGAATGGCACCGCATCGATGTGGAATACCTCGAACGACTCGCCCGCAGCATGCCCCGACGCATTGCCACAGTTATTCGCCGACGGGGCGGCGTCACACCATGGTAAACAGGATCCCCTCTAACAGTGGTCGAACTTCAATGTCACGTGTAGATGGACGAAAATGTTTTATTTTGTGTGGACACCATACATTGCTGCGTTGCAGCGGAAATTTACGTTTTCCTTAGTTCCATGTAGCCTGCTGAATAAAATATGTTCAGCATATGCATGTGTTCTCCTTCTTTCACAACGCACTCCTATATTTGTGACTGGTCGAACTTCATTGTCACTATTATAAATAAGTACGTGAATAGCATATCTGTTATATCATCACCAAGACTTCGACTTACTGGTGATGCTACTTTTTCGTCCTTGTGGTTTGTTATACTGCCCCGCCTTGCTGTCACATCGTGCAGATTTGGACTTTGAAATTTTCGAAGGTGGACGGTTTATTTCGCTCAAGGGTATACGTACCACCGTGTGTATTGCATTCAGAACTGCTTCTATCTTTATTTACCATTACCACTTGGCATGTTATGAACGTGTAACTTCATCAAAACTGCACATGATATTTCAGTTCTGTCTTTTTTGTTCATTTGTATACATATGAAGGTATGACATACTAGAATTACAAAACAATATATCCATTGTTACCATTATTAAAAACTCCTTTGTTTCCCTCTGAGTATTACGGGATAGATGGCATAAAACGGACTATAACTCCTCAACCACAGCTTTTCGCCGATATATTTCACTTAATGAGAACAAAAGAACACTTTAACAACATGCGACTATTAGGGGGCGAAGGGCAATGCAAAATTTTCAAAATTTTCCGGAAATTATGACCTTTGGAAATGTTGCATAATCATTTTTTTCCAACATTGTGGACCATGCATTGCATGGCCTAAAGAATGGTCTTTTGCCGTGCTTCACTCCAAATTTGTTCCATCCAGAGTCTATAGGGCCCACGCTAGAAGCGAAATTGCAGAAATTATTTCCGTAAGCTGGCAATACTGCCGCTCCTATACATTGTTATTTTTTTGCTGAAGAAGTATGAACGTATTTACAAAGGAATTTTGATTGGCTGTAGGAATGTACCACTGCTACATGCTACATTTGACATTGACTTCGGTCTATTGTGGTGGCCACGGGGATATGCCGAATACATATTTTTTTAAATTTCAATTTCATTCTTCTTCCCTTTCCTTAACTTTCATTTTTGGGAGGTACGTACAATGTATAGATTCCAGCTACACTAAAAGCATTCCGAAAAGAAAAAGAAACGATTTCATCCTTCTACGCCAATTAGTTCTCGAGCTACGATTTTTTTGTACAGTCACCGGCAATAGAAATGGGACACCTGTATTCTGAAATGCTCGTTTCCTTGTAAGGCGTTATGTGTGTTGCCTAACTCTACGGCGCTGGTAGAAGTTGTCATTGAAAATTTGCTATTAATATCTACTCATTGCAGTGGAGTTAGGTAACACACACAACACCTTGCAAGGAAGCGAGCTTTTCAGGATATCATGCAGGGTTGGCAAAATGTTTTTTTTTTTTAGAAAAAATCAAAACAAACAGTTTTTTGTTTTAAACAGTGTTTTAAACAAGAACTGAAGAAAACATGTTTTAAATAAATAAAACGTTTAAAACATAATGCCAAGAATATTTATTTTCTAAGAATAATGATCAATAAGAAATCTGTTAATAATCCAAGGAAGGACTATGTTCCTAGTTATGAAGCAATCGCTTGACTAACTTCTTAAAATACTTACTTCTGTTTATCTTAAAACTTAAACCTCGCATGTAGGCTATTCAAGAAGCTTCAACTAATGCACAGCTGCCAGGCCCACTCTATCCATGTGGTTTTCGGAATACATTTCTTCCTCAATGCAACGAAGTATTGACATTAACAACTGTGTGCACTGTATTAAGTGAGGAACAAAACTGTTTCATCCATATTGCATTCAATTGTATTTTTTAAAAACACTTGTAAAAAAATACCTAGACGTTTTAAAGAGGTCCACCGGTACTCATCACAATATGTTTCTTTGTTAACTGATTATATATTTATAGCCACTCAACAGATTTGTGTGCATAATAAACAAAATGTCACGGAATGAATGAACATACAAAGTTACAAAACACGCAAATAACCACAAACTATCAAACATCCAAAATGTGTTTTAAACAAGTCTAAAAAAAAAACATGTTTAAAACACATTGTTTTCAATGTTTTAAAGATTTGTAAAAAAAACAAAGCCGTGTGTTTGAAACACTTTCGTTTTAAACATGCCAACCCTTATATCATATAAGTGATCCGTTTTTATTGCATGTGACTACATTGCCGCAAGTTTGGAAACCGCGCACTTCAAAATCCGAACGGTGAGGCTATACACGTGGCAGAGGGTCTCATAAGCTAAAGGTTAATGGAAGTTGTTTACCTTTATGCCAACTAAGCACAGCAAAAGTTTGTTAAGTTTATAAGATAAACACGTCCCTTTAATATAGGATTACCCGTAAGCGTTTGATGTTGTTAATTAGGAAATCATACAGTTTCTGGAGACAGGTAGAGCGATCATGTAACAGGACTTGCATCTCTTATGAACTTGGATTATTCAACGATCTTCAAGTAACTCCGATCTGTAGATCTTGGCCCTTAAGGGCTGTTGCGTAGCCAAGCTTTTTGACACGTTTGGCCAACCCTGACGATGATGACAAATGATGATTAGATTAAACTAATGAAGGAACTCCCACACATAGCTAAGGAATCGAACACTGAAGGTTCTGTGACGAGATCGTCAGTTGCTCATTTAATGCAATAGGCCAAGGAAGCAGGAGTTTAGCTTTTTTAAATTACGCTCATAATAATGCAAATTAAAATACGTAAATTGCTAACAGTTTAATTACTTTTCTTCTACACTCTAAGTACTGCCTCTCTCTGACAATACACTTACTCTATAGTTAATATTCAAATTGCGTTATAACGAATTAAATTGCAACAGTGTTTGAAAATAACTAGTCACTTGTATTCAGTTAGAAGTAAGTTACTTTCTAGGAACTCTAACTGTTACTTGCTACTTTTAAAGTAACTAGCTGTGACTGTAACGGAATTTCTTATTTGGAATAAAAGTAATGTTACGAACAGTTACTTGTACAGTTACTTTAGGACACTTAAACTGGGGGAAGAGCTCAATTGGTAATTGTTTTTTCTTCCCTGAATGCTAAGGTGGAAGTGTTTTCGTGGAATCGTCTAAGGCAAGGAAGCTAGACCTCGTTGCATTTTAAATTAAGTGTGACACTTCAGGAGACCTGAGAACTACAACCCGTATTTCTCCTAACTTAACCAAGACGGCACCCTGTAGGCTTAAACAATCCACCTGACATCTCTATGCGACATCCACTACAATTTCCTTTCAAATTTGAGTTCTGACTGTTCTCACCTTATTTTGCAGGAAGCCCACCACAGGTCACACTCGAAGCGCCTGAAAGCGCAGGTGGGAGGAAAATTGCTGGGAGGATCAATAACCCCAAAGAACAATTTGAATTAATATATATATATTTATGTGCAAATGAATCTACGCTCTTCATGAACTCCAATCCTTCTTGAACCACATATAATTGAATCCCTCAAGACAACTGCCTAATCGCCAGGTACAGGATACCTCTAATTCAACCTAACCCTTTCCTATGACTCGAACCCTTAACACGTCCCAAGGACCAGAGCGTCTGTTAATCCTTAATACTTTCCAAGAAATAGACACATCAAATGTTAGCAAGCAACAACTTTAGTCGCGAACACAGTACACTCGAAGCACACTACCTCTGTAAGGAACATAATAACATTAGAACAGGATATCTCACCTAATATACATATCATGACTCATGTATTTGGGTTGAAATAGATATTAGATTTCTATAGTAGTAGACCTAGTGGCCGGGTACTGAATCATCATTTGGGGCTCGTGGGGCTCGATCGCCTTAATGGATTTCTCTCGTAAGGCGCAGTGTTGCCAACTCCTTACCCGAAAAAATCACCAAGGTTGTGGCGCTCGTCGTAGCCTTTTATGATGTACATTTTGAGAGCAGAGTTGGCAAGACTGTGGGTTTACTGTAGCTTTTTATGAGGGGGGGGTTTATTGCCCTCTGTTTACATCTGGCAATACTACCGTAGATTGACAGTGTTGTTAACCTACTGGGTTTTTTTTCACTGTAAATTTTCATCAAAGGACCTGAGGGGTCCATGTATTTTTTATGTCTGGCAATACTGTTGGGGGCCTAGTGTTGGCAACACTGTGGGTTTACTGTAGCCTTTTATGAGGGGGGTCTATTGTCTTTTTTTTATATTTGGCAATTTTATTGGATGTTTTGTTTGAGGCTTGGGTTTTGCCAACCCATCCGAAGAAAATTCCACTATATGATCTTTCACTGGCTAAGCTAACCTACAAATAGGAATTGGCAACACTGACGAGTCTTGAATTATTATTTGAGGCTCGTCGGTGTTCCCTACCCACTCTACAAAAATTCTACTATATGATATTTTGAAACTTTTGAATGCAACTTATCGTAATTTTCCAACTGTGGGACCAAATGTTTATATATCGTGACTTTTGTAAACCTCTTTCGGGAACAATGTGTCGCACACACACACGTGCGCGCGCGTGCCTGTATTGTGACGCAAGCAAACAAAAAAAAAACTTTGCGTGCCATTACAAAAAAAAACTTTGACCGTATTCTTAAATAACTAACAAAGACAATGAATCTTTTTGGCTTCCGCAAACAGATCAACATGGAGACTGCACCGCCAAATTCCAATAACCTCTTACCTTCCGTATTATCTAAACTCAATGGTTTACTGATTGTTCATCTCAACAGCATTTGGACGAAACTGAATGACGATGTGGGCAAGATGTTTTATGTTTTTAATAACAATTTACATTTTTACGAAATTCCGATCGACGGGAAACTTCAAATCACCGTGAATCCGGAAAACGCAGGCGAAATCAAAATTTCTACCGGCAAGAATATTTTTCGAATCAAGCACGACAAGATGCTTTCTAACATTACGTACGATGTTTCTGCAGGAGATTATCTTTACATGGAACTTCTCGAGAATTACGACAAACTCATTCCTCTCTTCGTAGAATTACGAATCGTCTATCCTATTATAAATAACCGTTAACCAAAAATGCCTAACGACATTTTCGGCAACACCAAGCGTGTAGACCACGCAGAAGAGATTCTCATGTTGGACATTCGAGTTAAGAAGTTGAGGACCGATTTGATCGCTTTGCAGGAGACCTTAAACAAAAGTTTAGAGTCGGAAATCGCTACGCTCCAAACGCAATGTCTCGACCCCATTCTGAAAATCGATTCCGAACTGAAAACGCTCATAAAAAATTATGTCGACGTACCTTCTTACGACAGCGTTCAAAATATACAGTTGAGCGTGGATTCGCTTCAAAATGATTTGGCCAAATTACAGCAATTTCAATCGAAAAATGAAGATTTGGAAAAACTGAAACTCGAAATCGAAGAACGAACTTCCGCAATAGAAAAGAATTTCTCCGAACTTCAAACCGTGGTGAACGATATAGACGCAGAACGCTTGCACGTCGTCGTTTCCAAATTACAAGAAGAATTCACCAGCACGTTGGAAGAAATTAAATCCAAGTTGCAGACTTTGGAAGATACAATGACGAACCTACCATCGTCGGACGAACTGCAGGTCATCGGTAAAAGCGTCGCGAACATAAAAATTCAATTGGAGGCCTATCAAGATTTCGAACACATTCAAACCACCATCGCTACGCTTCAGGCGTCCTTGGAATTGATCAACGAAGAAATTAAAAATATTCACGCTGAAGCGAGAGCGTTGACGAGCATTCAAGACACGTTGAGCACGGTTCAGCAGAAGATCGAATATTTAGAAAATTTGAACGTCGAAACGAATCTCGCTCATTTTCATCACGTACTCGACAACATACAGGGTGACTTGGAATCGTTACGGACGAGCGTGCCTTCGAGCGAAGATTTGGAAAAATTGAAAACGGCGGTGACGGCACTATCCGAATCGAGCGACATCAAAAGTTCATTGAGCGATCTCGAGAGTAGGGTGGCCAATCTCCCCACCTCCAAAGAATTGCACGCTTTGAAAAGGAACATATCTCGAATGCTGAAACGACTAGAAACGGAAACGGCGAACGTGGAACAGATTCGAGACGAAATTAGTTCGCTGGTGTCGACGCTACCCACTTCGCAGAGCGTCGCCGATCTTCACACGCAGTTTACAGAGATGCGAAGCATCGTGAACGATCTTACCGAGAAGAGCTCGAAATTGAATCAAGTCGAGAACCTTCAGAATATTGTCGTCAACATCAGAGATCAAGTTGGAGTGTTGGAATCCACGCAGGAATCGACGCTGGCCTCTTTCGGTGCCAAGTTGCAAGAACTCAACGAAAACTACAAGCAGTTGAACGTGGAAGTGAAAATCAAACCGTCGTTTTCTGCCGTAACGGATACCATAGTCGAGCATTTGCTGCCCATCGAAAATAAACTCGGACAAGTTCACAGTAATCTGCTCGGTGTCGACACTAAATTCGCTAAACTGCATTCTCTGCAAGCCATCGAAATCAACAGCGTACCCAATCAACAGAGAATCTCCACGTTCGTCGAAGGTAACAAACTGTACATGTTGCATCCTTATCATCCGTACTACAAGTTTCTCCTCGATGGCACGATTCAGATAAACGAATTTTCGTACTGGTCTCACGGTAGAAAAGCTAGCGTTCCTACCATGACTTTGATATCGAATCGTGGTGTCCAGAAAGCAGGAAACATACCTCTGGCACGTTGGAACGAAACGCGCAACATATATGAAATACACGAAGACGAAGATCTCACCGTTTTCGACGTGAGTGCCGGCGATAAGCTGATCATTCAAAACACGAGCGAAGTGCCACCCTCTTTGAATCCCGTCACGCTTGTGCTTCTCTTGAAACGTAATCTCTAAAAAAAATGTCTAGGCAAGCCATCGTCGAAGAATTGCATAAACCTGCACGCCGTAACTACGAACGTTTGGCTGTGGTAACCAAGGGCATCGACGACCTCTGGCAAAGTGACCTCGTCGAGATGAGTAGCGGCAATTTGAAAAACGTACATAAATTGAACAAGGGCAACAAGTACCTTCTCACCGTCATAGACACGTTTTCGAAATTCGCATGGGCTCTACCTTTGAAGGCGAAAACGGGAACATGCGTCACGGAAGCATTCAAATTAATTTTTCGCGAAAGCGGTGGCAGACGACCACGGTTTCTGCAAACAGACAAGGGGAAGGAATTTTATAACGCTGTATTCCAAAAGTTTATTCAAAAACATGACGTTCAACATTATTCGACCTTCAGTCACATCAAAGCCAGCATCGTGGAAAGATTCAATCGAACCTTGAAAACACACATGTGGAAACGATTCACGCTTCGGGGGAATTACAAATGGGTCGACATCCTGCCGGAACTCGTCGACACCTATAATGATACGGTACACAGAACGATAGGCATGAAGCCAGCCGACGTTACCAAGTCCGACGAGCAGCGTTTAATTTCTACCGTTTACTGCCCAAAGTACACGCCCACGACAAAAAAAGCTAAATACAAAATTGGAGACCGGGTGAGGATCAGCAAATTCAAACGCACCTTCGAGAAGGGATTCACAAAAAATTGGAGCACGGAACTTTTTACCGGGGTTCGAGTTTTACCTGGAAACCGACACACGTATATAATAAAAGATAGTAGCGGCGAGATTTTGAAAGGAAGATTTTACGAAGAGGAACTCTCTAAAACGAAACACCCCGACACGTACCTCATCGAGAAAGTATTGCGTAGGAAAGGTGACAAACTGTTTGTCAAATGGCTGGGACTTCCGGAAAAGAGTTGGATCGACGCGAACGAAGTGATCTTGTGAGTACGTGGAACGTGGTGAAGCGTCTACCGGATCCGGAAAGTCAAACGAGAAAAAAAAAGAACGGCAAGTTGCTTCCCGACAGCATCCGCTGTCTGATCGTAGGTCCATCGGGGTGTGGGAAAACGACACTGCTCGTGGACAATTTTCTCCTCGCACCGAATTGGTTAGATTGGAAGAACAGGCACCTGTACGTGTTCTCGAAAAGTTTGGAGCAATCCAAATACCAGCAACTGATGAAACTGTACGACGGTCTGGACATTGCAACGTTCGCCTCGGAAATAAAACCACTCGACGATTGTCGTGAAAATTCAGTCGTTGTGTTAGACGACGCCATCCTGGAAAATCAAAATGAAATTCGCAACTTTTTCACGCAAGGTCGTCACAAAGGAATGGATTGTTTTTACCTAGCTCAAACGTTTTCCAAAATTCCAAAACAGTTAGTGCGCGACAACGCTAATTTCATATGTTTGTTTCGTCAAGATCACACCAACCTCAAGCACGCGTACGATGACTACGTAGGCGGAGACATGAACTACAATCAATTTTCGGAAGGCTGCTGCTCTACTTGCTGGAACGGTGACGATTTCGGTTTCGCGACGATCGACATGACGAGGAAACCCAACGACGGAAAATACAGAAACAAAATCAACGACTTTCTAAACGTTGCAACGTTGTGAGAAACGATGTATATAAATAAACGTTATGACGAAACGAAAAATCGAGGACGAAAATCTGAAGCTTCGCGATTACCTCGCGAAACGCTTCAAAGGTTGGAAATCCGAGAATCGCGGATTCTACGAAGAGAAGAAACGTCAGGATCAACCTGTGATCGATGCCATCAGCGGTCTAGGTAAAGAAATTAAAAATGTCACGGAACAAAATAAAAATTTGATTAATGAACTCGTACCGCTCGCAGCTAAAAGTTACGCCGTACCCACGCCTATTTCGAGCATTCCTTCGACGCCGTTCGAACTGAAGGATGCACCGGCACGACGTCGAGCCATAAGCAGCACGTCTTCGGATAAAATCGAGTTGGGACCTTTGGCACGAGACTACCTGAGCACGGGGAAATTCGACAAGGATGAAGTGTTCGGATTGTATCCCAGCATGGAAACCAGCGAAGGCGGCGGTGTGGTGTGGAAGATTGGGAAATCGAAGGTGACCTTCGAAGGCAACGACATTAAAGTCAATTTAGGCGACAAGGATAGTTGGACCAGGTATCCGGGTACGGTGGGACTGTGGGAACTCGTTGCCAAAAAGCAGCCGAAAGATTACACCGACGAAGATTACCAAAGTTACAAGGAAATTCTGATCATGACGGATGCCTTGTACCAGAACAACGACGCCTCGCAGAATAGGGTGAAATCGAGCAGCGGCGAGAAGTACAGGAATCTCATCAAACCGATTTGGAACCAGGTCAAAACAGGCAGCGGCGTCAAACGCTACAACACGTTACCCAAAGAATTCGTTTGGGTGGACGACGTTAGGAAACTCGTGGACCGATTGTTGGTGATAGCCGGCGAAGAGAATGCAGGCAATCGTAATTTCTACAACGAGAAGGTTGGCATCGTGGACATGATCAGCACGAAACTTTCCAACTTCATCGTGAACGACGACAAGGGCATAGGTTACCTGATCAAAATCATCAACACGCTGCCTCCGAAATTTTGGAACGTGGCCGAAGGAAAGGGACTCGTGAACGACATCATCAACAAGTTACCTTTCGAGATGCATCTACCTGGTAGTGGTATTGACTGTACTATAAACTCGAGAAAGTACGAACCCCCCTCCAGCAGCTTTGGCCATACTTAAAACTTGCTCAACATGCCCATATGAGTTTTTTGCTCAAGTGTGGAGCTCTGCATAATTCAAGATTTTTGTAAAAATGCCCTTGGGAATTTTTCAGAAAGTACGAAGCCCCTCAGATTGATTTGTCTATACTTACAGAAGGCACTTCTGTGAGATTGTTGTCTATAAATTTGTTAAAAATATGCCCCTCTTGGCCACACTTAAAACTAGGCTACCCACACCCATACACACACACATACACACACCCACACCCACCCACACATATTTACTTCCGGTCCACTTCCGGTCCACTTCCGGTCTACTTCCGGTCTACTTCCGGTCTACTTCCGGTCCACTTCCGGTCCACTTCCGGTCTACTTCCGGTCCACTTCCGGTCCACTTCCGGTTTGCCTACTTCCGGTCCACTTGTGGCCAAGTTGTGGCCTATTTCTGGTTTATTTATATTGCATCATGTTTTTGCAACAAATTATTATCCAGTATAGAGTTTTGATTTGAACCCCAAGAAATTTTATATAAATACCAAAGCCAAAAATATTAACACACATACACATATACACACACAAAATATACAAAGCACACTGCTGAACCCAACTGATATTTTTTATTAAGCATAGAATTTTGAATTGGACCCCAGGAAATATTTTACAATTTTGAGAATGTTATTTATGTTGAACATATGTTGAAACGTTTATATAGAAACAATAGGCATTGATTGCCACTTTTCAGACAAGTTTCAACATATGTTGAACATATGTTGAAACGTTTATATAGAAACAAAAGGCATTGATTGCCACTTTTCAGACAAGTTTTAAATTCCACACAAATACAGAATTGAAACTGTCATGGCATAGGGATGAAATAACATCTATACACTCAATAGATGTGAAGAATTAATTATACCCTAACTGTTAGTCCCTATCTCAGAGCTGTGCTCTGTACAAATCCCACACAGACACAGGAACTGTTATGAAGGAAAAAAATATTAATATCCCTATCTACACAGACACAGAGCCTTGCTGAGCATGAAACTGTTATGGGAATTGTTAGATGTGAAGAATAAATTTCACAGAGCTGTTATGGATATGGAGGTGAAGAATTGAATGAAATAATATTTATACCCATCTACTCTGTCTCTAACAAAGCTATGTTGCTGTACAAATCCCACACAGACACACAGCTGAGAACGGAACTGTTATGGAATTGTTAGATGAGATTTGTTTGTGAAGAATGAAATTTAAATCTATACTTAATATTCCTATATTTAACAGAGCTGTGCTTGCCTCACACAGACACAGAGCTGAGCATGGAGCGATTATGAAACTGTTAGATGAGATTTGTTTGTGAAGAATGAAATATTTTTTAAATTTATATAATATACCTATCTCTAACAGAGCTGTGCTGTTTTGCTCTACACAGACACAGAGCTAAGCATGGAGCTGTTATGGAATTGTGAAGAATTGAATATTCTGTCTCTAACAGAGCTGTGTTGTTTTGATGTTATTAGGTACAAATCCCCACACAGACACAGAGCTGAGCATGGAATTGTTATGGAATTGTTAGATGAGATTTGTTTGTGAAGAATAAGCCTTGTTGATATTTCCTCAAGACAGGAAATTTGTGACAATGTTTGTATCACCGACAGGAATAATTATTACAAGATTACAGATCACAGAACATGTGGCAAATATTATTATAGTGATGGCCCATATGTTGCAGAGTATGTATACAGGGAAGTGTTTGTAACAGCAGAGCTTGAAAAATACAGAAACACATCCAAATTATATAGGTACAAATCTCACACATAGATATAGAGCCTTGTTGATATTGTTATTGTCATAATCCCTATCTCTAACAGAGCTGTGTTGTGTAGGTTGCTTTGAAAATATTATTTACCCTTGCTGATATGTTATGGATAAGATGTGAATAATACATACCCTAATAGGTACAGTTTTGCTGGAATATATGTTGAAACGTTTATAAAGAAACAATGCTCTGTCAAAAGAATATTGAGTATAGATTTACAAAAATTTATTTACTAGATATTATTTCATTCTCTGTGTTCTTTATGACAATTACCTATCTATAATAATTCCAAGCTCAGCAAGGCTCTGTGTCTAATATCTATATTCATGACAATCACCTATCCATAATAATTCCGCTCTGTATCTGTGTAAGATTTGAATCCTGTTCCCAATAATTATATCACCGCACAGCTTTGTTAGGTATAGGGCAATAACCTATCCATGATTTCAATCCTGTTCCCAATAACAGCATCACTACACAGCTCTATTAAATATAGGGATATTGAGTATAGATTTATGGATAAATATTATTTCTGTGTCTGTGTCTAATATCTATCCTCATGGCAATCACCTATCCATGATTTGAATCCTGTTCCCAATAACAGCATCACAGCACAGTTCTGTTAGGTATAGGGATATTTCATTCTCTGTGTTTGTGTCCAATAACAGCAGAGATATTGAGTATCTATCCTCATGGCAATCACCTATCCATAATAATTCCGCTCTATATCTGTGTAAGATTTAAAACTTGTTCCTAATAATATTAACCATACAGTTCTGTCAGGTATAAGGATATTGAGTATAGATTGATGGAAAATATTATTTCTGTGTCTGTATCTAATATATATCTTCATGATAATCACCTATCCATGATTTGAATCCTGTTCCCAATAACAACATCACCGCACAACTCTGTCAGGTATAAGAATATTGAGTATAGATTTATGGAAAATATTATTTCTGTGTCTGTGTCTAATATCTATCCTCATGACAATCACCTATCCATGATTTGAAGCTTGTTCCCAATAATAGCATCACTGCATAGTTTTGTCAGGTATAGGGTTATTATAAATTTATTGATTCTGTGTCTGTGTCTAATATCTATCCTCATGGCAATCACCTATCTATGATTTGAATCCTGTTCTCAATAACAGCATCACAGCACAGTTCTATTAAATATTATAAATTTATTGATACTGTGTTTGTGTCTAATAGGATATTGAATATCTATCTTCATGGCAATCACTTATCTATAATAATTCCAAAGCTCTATATCTGTGTGAGATTTGAAGCTTGTTCCCAATAACAGCATCACTGCACGGTATAGGATATTGAGTATAAATTTATGGAAACTACAGCTCTGTTAACTAGATATTATTTCCGTGTCTGTATCTGTGTAATTGAATCTTGTACCTAAGTTCCAATTCCCAATAATTGCACAGCTCTGTCATGTATAGGGATATTGAGTATAGATTTATGGAAACCACAGCTCTGTTAAAATTGTTCCCAATAACAGCATCACTGCACAGCTCTGTCAGGTATAGGGATATTATTTCATGGCAATCACCTATCCATAATAGTTCTAAGCCCAGCAAAAATCTGTTTCTGTGTGATATTTGAATCTTGTTCCCAATAACAGCATCACCGCACAGCTGTCAGGTATAGGGATATTGAGTATAGATTTATAGAAACCACAGTTCTGTATGCATTATTATTTATATCTGTGTCTGTGTAATTGAATTTTGTACCTAATAACAGCAGAAATATTGAGTATCTTCCATGACAATCACCTATTAAGCTCAGCAAGAATCTGTATCTGTGTAGGATTTGAATCCTGTTCCCAATAACAGCATTATTGCACAGGGATCTAGATATAATTTCATGGCAAAAATTAATTCTTCCATAAATCTGTGTAGGATTTGAATCCTGTTCCCAATAACAACATCACTGCACAGCTCTGTTAGGTTTAGGGACTAGATATTCATCATCACAACATGCAGCAGAGCTGTTCATAATTAATAAGATATAATTGTACTCAGAACAAACCTCTATACCAACAAATATTATAAACACATCACCTCTTGCTCAAATATATCATGCAAAAGCTGAGATAGACCCGCTTGTAGAATAGCTTCACTTTTATGAACTTCCAGACAGTTTGAATTCTGTTTCAAATTTAAGAAACCTGAAATACATAAGCTTTGGGAGTTTTGTTTGCAACCCGTACAATCCTACATTTGTAGACAATATATTGCACAGTCCCGAATTGTTGAAGCTCCAATTGCAGTATGTATGATATGGAATCGTGGAACTCCATTCCATCGCTTGGAATTATGATTTTATGCAGTACGTGCCTTGTAATAGTACTTGTGATATTAATTGTATTAGAATAGGTGTGACAGAATCCAAGGACTTGACATGTTCCACAGCAATACTATACTACAGAATCAATGCTGATCTTAAAAACAACACATTCTCTCAATATTTTGTGTAAAAACTCTAATTATTTAAGTCCATCTTGTATTGAATAAGCCAGAATTGATATTGTTTTTAAGCAGGTACATAATCAACTCATTAAAATATAAACCAGAATTTACATCCAATTTTCCTGCCTCATCAAGTATGGAAATTGTTGTGTCCCATGTTATGTCATCAACAGGCCACCTGCTGTTTGTATAAATTCTATGATCATGGAAAAATTTGTAAAACCTAAATTTTTCTAAACTTGAAGTACTTTTTGTAAAAAAAAGCAACATATTTTCCCCAATAACAATGCAACACGTATGCATCAATTCTATGCCAGTATGTATTGGATTCAAAATCATCATATTCAGAACCCAATTCTATGCTCAAATACCCAAACCCAACATCACTGTCAAGTACCCATCTTGCTTCTGTTTCATTTTGCACTTTAAAAAAATCATACTCTGATAGATTTTCGAATTTTTTCCTAAAACAATCCAACAGGTGGTCTGATTTTATATATCTTGCAATGTTTCTTCTTTCAAAATATGTTTGCATGTTCAGGTCCTGGAAGATATTATTCTGATTGTTTTTAACGTTGAAACATTTGGTAAATATTTACTGCTGTTGAAACAGCCCAGCCTAACATGTAATGTTGTTTGCAGGTTGATTCAAGATGCAAAGATATTTCCAGATACATCAAATCCAAATCTCTTGTTCCTGAATTTAAATTGAGATTCTCAAAATTGTAAAATATTTCCTGGGGTCCAATTCAAAATTCTATGCTTAATAAAAAATATCAGTTGGGTTCAGCAGTGTGCTTTGTATATTTTGTGTGTGTATATGTGTATGTGTGTTAATATTTTTGGCTTTGGTATTTATATAAAATTTCTTGGGGTTCAAATCAAAACTCTATACTGGATAATAATTTGTTGCAAAAACATGATGCAATATAAATAAACCAGAAATAGGCCACAACTTGGCCACAAGTGGACCGGAAGTAGGCAAACCGGAAGTGGACCGGAAGTAGGCAAACCGGAAGTGGACCGGAAGTGGACCGGAAGTGGGCCGGAAGTAGACCGGAAGTAGACCGGAAGTGGACCGGAAGTAGACCGGAAGTAAATATGTGTGGGTGGGTGTGGGTGGGTGTGGGTGTGTGTATGTGTGTGTGTATGGGTGTGGGTAGCCTAGTTTTAAGTGTGGCCAAGAGGGGCATATTTTTAACAAATTTATAGACAACAATCTCACAGAAGTGCCTTCTGTAAGTATAGACAAATCAATCTGAGGGGCTTCGTACTTTCTGAAAAATTCCCAAGGGCATTTTTTACAAAAATCTTGAATTATAAGAGCTCCACACTTGAGCAAAAAACTCATATGGGCATGTTGAGCAAGTTTTAAGTATGGCCAAAGCTGCTGGAGGGGGGTTCGTACTTTCTCGAGTTTATAGTACAGTCAATACCACTACTTACCAGTACTGCGGACCGGGTACCAAACTCGAGAAAAGATTGGAGAGAGGAGACAAGGGTGTGAATCTGTTGGACGCCGCATGCAAAGATCACGACATCGCCTACAACACCACGCAGACGGATCTGGACGCACGTCACGAAGCAGACAGAAAGTTAGAGCACGCAGCTTTCGAAAGATTCGTGAGCAGAGACGCATCGCTGGGTGAACGGGTCGCCGCACTGGGTACCACCATCGCCATGAACACGAAACAAAAATTGGGGTGGGGTATATAAATAACATACAGTAAAAAATAAACATGGCTTGCATAACTGATTTGCCGCACGAACTACTATCTAAAATATTCAAAAAGGTAGTTAACGGAGATGTTAATAAACTTTTGATCATAGCTAAAACGACGCCGGCATTTCGCATCCCTTGTGAAATGGTTCTCAAGGACCGTCTTCGGGAGATCAGTGGCCTGAGGTGCGGTGATCTCAACATTCTGCTTTTGGCCGCAGGGGAGAAATTAAACGATAGGTTCGATGAATTGCACGAGGCGAGGCAGGGGAGAAGACGGTACACAGTAGATTGGTACAAGTCTATGCAGGAGACGGAAGATATCATTACGCACATCATCGCGTTTTCCGAAGCACGGACTTTCTTCCTCTGTTAAAAAAATAATAATATATATACGTGTCAAAAAAAAAACTTGATATATAAATAAATAATCTTCGGTATATATAAATAACACACATCGTGAAAAAACAATTAAATTTCTCTCTAACACTTTGAAATTTTTTTTGATATGACGACTGAAAAAATAAGTGATCTCCAAGCATTAAAACAAATGCTAAATTTGTCAGTCGAGTATGTAAAAATTCAGGAATTGGAAGTCGACAAACCTTACACGATAACTTCCGGTTCAATTGTTTCTACCCAGTATGGTCCCAAGGTACGCCTGTTGCTCAACGCACAATACAGTCTATTTTTACCAGATCGATACGCTAACATGTTATCCGACGAGAAGCTATCTATTTTAATCGAGAACAAAACTCGAATTGTGTACAAGGGGACAAAGGAACTTCTTGGTAAGAAAACGAAGCACGAAATAGAATTTGTGTAACGACTGCGAGGCCTTGAAAATATATAAATAACATACCGTAAAAAAACTACACAAGAAAAAATCTCAGAATATATATATAAATAACATACCGTGAAAATAACACATAGAGCATCAACATGAAGCCCAAGGGTGTCGTGTACCAGATACCATACTCCAATCTTAAAAATCTAGGTACCCTCGATGGGTTACTCACCAAGAAACAACGCGAGAAGAAACGTTCTTGCTTGTCGAAAGGACACGGAATGAAATTACTGCTCAGCACACCTCAATTGAAAAGATTGCAGCGTTCGCGGAAACAGCAAAAGGTCGGAGGTTTCATATTCAGCATCCCGGCCATCCTGGCAGCATTGGGGGCCGTTGGAAGTTTGGCCGGCGGTAGCGCCGCCATCGCGAAAACCGTCATCGACTCGAAGAAGAACAAGGCCGAGTTGGAAGAACAGAAACGTCACAACCTGGCCATGGAGAAGAAAGGAGGAAAGGGTGTGATGAGAAAGTTTAAAAAAAAGAAACAGAAGCACTCACCAACCGAGACATTGAATCTCTGATCGAACCGTTACAAATCAAGCACTTCAGAGGAGTTTTCATGTCCGACTCGTTACCTTCAAGCGTTAAAAGAAGAGAATGCGGAGTAGTCAACTTGGACGGTCAAGAAAATCCAGGCACGCATTGGATATGTTACCACAAAAACGATGATAAAGCATTCGTTTTCGATTCTTTCGGAGGTGTTCCACCTACAAATTTAATTCATTATCTGAAAACGAGCAAAACCTCTATATACTACAACGACGAACGCATTCAAAATTTCGGAGACGTGAACTGCGGTCATCTCTGCCTCTCCGTGCTCGCGTTTCTCTCTAAAATAAATAACCCTACGATCGAGGATTTCCAGAAAGCACTGTGGAACCTCAAACAGCATCACTAGGATGGGCGTGTTCCATCTCACGAGCGAATCTTCAATCTTGAAACTCACGCTGCACGACGACATCGTCTATCCTAAATCCGTGGCTCTGCGTGCATTCTACAGCATGTACCTCATACCCAATGTTACGCAGCACAACAACAAAATTAGCGTCGGAAGCGAACACATCGTCGTCACGCCAGGACAATACAATCTTTCCACTTTGCAAGCTCAGTTACCCAAAGGCACATACCTTTCTCAAAATTCGGTCACGCACAGAGTGGAAATCCTATCCGCGACGGAGACCGTGGACCTGGGCACCATGGGAGAACTTTTAGGTTTCGAGAACAACACCAAACTCGAAGCTGGCATCAAGCACGTAGCAACCAACATTCCTAAATTCTTGGCTATAGAGACTCTGAACGTACACTGCAACGTGGTGGAAGGCATGATCACGAAATCTTCGGACGGATTATTAGGAAGCCACAAGCAGACGGGAATCATAGCCACTTTCAAACCAAGTTCCGAGTTCATGGAACCGATCATCTACACGCCCTCTTCGCCGATCTATTTTCCAGTATGTCGCAACCGCATAGACGACATAGAGTTGGTGGTGACGAACGAGAAAGGAGACGTGGTGGATTTCGCAGGTGCCACTACGACAGCCATCGTGGAGATCAACGTATAATAAATAACCATACATGTAAAATGGAGCAAATCGAAAGTTACGAATTGCAATCTTTCCCTCCCAACCGTCGCACGTTCGCCAATCTGAACGAAGCGAACAGGGAGATCGAATACGACGTGGACGTAGGCGATGTGTTCATTCATCCTCACAGAGCGGACCTCTACCTTCAATTCGACGTGGTGAAGAAGGAAAGCGGAGACGCGTTTCCCGCAGCAGCAAACTTGATACTCGTGGACAACTTCGTGCCTCACCTGTTCTCGCAGGTGGAGGTGAGGAAACACAACACCGTCATCGACAGAATAGATTATCCAGGCATCACGTCGACGGCAGTGGGAACGTTGAAATTATCCAAAACGGACGCAGCGTACTACCAGGCCGGGGGATTCGAAGCCGGGACCAAAATATCGACGAAAAGTCACACGGTGCTCTTTCCCATGCGTCTGCTGCCTGGTTTCTTCTCGGACTACAAGGAGATCATGTGGAAGGGAGGACTGAGGATCACGTTTCGAAGAGCGGCCAACGACAACGACGCACTGATGCGATACGCTACTTTGGGTCCGGACGGCACCACGCCGATAGCCAACACTTTACCCGAAGCAGCGAAATGCGTCATCCGGAGCATGGAATTGAGAATGCCGGTGGTGGAATACGAAACGAACTACGCCCTCAAGTACAAAGCGGAGATCTTGAAAAGTCCGCAGGTGCCGATTCACTTTCACGGTTACCAGTGCGTGCAGAAGATGGCGTCGGGAAGTCACATGGAATTCGACGTGACGACGCAGTTCAACAACATACAGTTCGACATGCCAGATTTTGTCGTAGTGCTCTTTCAGACCGGACGCGATAACGATCAGGAAAAAGATTCCAGCAAGTTCGACGACTGCAAGATCAAGAACGTTTATCTGAAGAATGGACGCAACGAAGTGTTCCCGCGCGAGAATTACAACCTCGACATGACCAAAGACGATTACCTCAAACTTTACGAAGCTTACACGGCTTACAAACGCGTGACCGAGGGAAGCGTGGACGTGTACTACGCGCCCAGCGAATTCAAAGCACGGAGACCCATGACCGTCATCAACACCACGAAAAGAAAGCAAGTGGTGGTCAACGATCGTACCAACATCAAGATTGTATGCGAGTTCCACGATGCCTTGCCTGCAGATACTCTGTGCAGTGTCATTCTTATTGCAGAGAAAACATTTGTGTATGACGTCAAGAATGAATGAGTAACTGAACAGTTTTAAATAAATAAAAAAAAATAGCACACAATAAGAAATGTGGAATTTTATATATATAAGTACAAATTGCAATTAGCAGTTTCCAGAAGTTTAATTTTGCTGTGCCATGCATGCATGTAATTGAGGAAGTGGAAGTAAATTAAAATTGTTTTTTTTTTTCGCATTGCCTATTACTTTTTGTTACACTCTGGGCAGGTCTTACTAGTTTGGAGGCGATAGTGGCCCCACGGAAGTGTATGGACCCCACATTCAAGAATACACCTCTTGTCGTCGTGTGCATCCAGAGCAACTTTCCTGACAATATTAGTTGTAAGCACATGATCGACGCTTTGGATACGATGCTCTTTTTGTAGAATGGGCGATTTTGTTCTGAGGCACTCGAGGTAATCCTCAAACTTGAGGTGCTCCCGAACCACTTGCCTGCTTACACCCTTTGCCTTTTTTGTTACAGAACCCTCAGCCCGGATCGCATAGGCTTTGGCACGAAGTCCAGCAAACTCCACAATCACATCCCCGTCTTTCTCGTCCTTGAGTTTGCCGGGTATTTTTTTGTTCCGGGGCAGAATTCCATACCGGTTTAGCTGGGGATAGCCCGATGTGTCGAAGAGCTTGACAAGAGCTGGAACTTTGGCCATATCACCATACGCATCGGCCGTGCGAACATGGTACACCAAGCTGTCTGTGTCTGTGTAGAGGAGCGAGATATTGTGGTTGTAGTGTGCACGTAGTATGCCGTAATATGTCTCGAACATGCACAACTTGCTCAGATCCAAAACTGCAGCTCCCACATAGATGGGCTTGTTGAGTAGCACCTTGCCCCGGTTCATGTGAATCAGAGACATCTGTTCGTTGTAAATTGTTCGAGACCTGAACAGCAGGCTTGCAACAAGTCGACGACACTGTGTTTTCTTCGTCACCAACCTCACATCAACGCGATTTCGCACATTCTCCATGGTCTTCCCAAATACCGCATTGTTCATTAATTTGAAAAAATCGCGATCAAGTTCCGAAGTGGCAGCAGTGCGATGGTTGGTGTTCAGTTCGATGTACGGCTTCAACCATGGAGACTGCCTGAACAAGAGCACGTAGTAAACTGCTTTGACCGAGACCCCTTGCTGCATTAACCACTGGAGGTTCCGGTAGTGTAGCACATAACGCTTTTTGGGCTCCAAGTCCATGACGAGCTTCGGTTGATCCGAGCCAGGTGGACACTTGAATTCCGGAGCAGGCGAAAGGTCACAGAATGTATCCTGCAGCTTCTCGGGGAAGTCAAGGTCCACCTCGGCAAAAAACCCAAACTCGTCGCACTCTTTTTCGATGTCGTGGTATAAAGGATCAACCCACTTAAACTGTCCTGTTGGGAGTGGCTGCATCATGGAGTGCCCGTAAAGATTATTCACGTCAGTGTACATGATGTAGCTTGATGGTTGGGAGGGGTCGTAACCAGTGGCCATGTGGTGATTGTTGGCGTGTGCGAAGCGTTGCGACACTTGGACCATGCCGCCCCGGATAGCTCTCTCGATGAAAAGCATGATATCATTATCGGAAATAAGTGAAAGTTTAACTTTAGTCAGCAGGAGCATGGCCGACCATGCCAGTCCAGGAAGGCTGTAAAAATATACAGGGTCCAGGTTGTAAATGTTTATCGCAGTCGCCCGAAACGCCTGGAACACATCGGCAAGAAGCGTCACATCAAGCTTCAGGTATGCATCGTGGTAATCACCGAAAGTTCGGCAACCCAACTCGACCCACATAGACTGAGCATGCTTGTACTCCTCGTCGGTAATACCTGAACCTCTCAGCTGGCTGTAGAACTTATCCTGGGGAGGCAGCAACTCTTCTTCGAACTTGGAAGGGTCTGTGACGTATTCGTAGGGGTAGACCCCTTTACGTCTGATGAGTGCGACATCTAAGTTCGGGAAACTTGATGTAGTAATGGCTAGTTGGTCGTCTCTGAGCTTCCCAGCAAGAGCATCGAGGCTTGCCTGGAGGAACCTCAGAGAGTCGAGGAACCGAAGCTCGATGCTGCTGCTTGAGTCGGGGATCGGCACCCACTTGCTGATGCTAATATAACGCTCCTCGTTCTGTGCCAGGACATTGATTCTCGCATTGTCGTACCCTAGATGTGTGACCAAGTGATGGAAATCATATCCCGAGCCATTGTGAAAAAAGACCGGTATGAAGCGCGGGTCCCTGGCTCTCAAGTTACATCTGTTGCACCACGGGCCAATGTAGCTTCCGGTCCCATAATGGTCATGGTGGTGGACCTTTTTGTTATCGTCAGTGAAGACCGAGTTGCAAACAGGACAATTTAGAGCCATTTCGTGCTGATGCTTGTTTTTGGGAGACAGAGGCAGCATGGGCTTGGGGGCCAACAGCACCTTCCCTATCTTGATGGCTTCCTGTTGGATTCTCTCCAGGAAGTGTTTGACCGGGTCGGGACCGCGATACACATAAGGCTCGGAGGCAATATGTTGGTCTCGCCACACCACAAGATAGGAGTAACTCGAGGCCTCGTGGATTTGGAAAGGAATGGTAGAGGATGTTTCGGGGTTGGGCTCGCAGTTAGACAGAGGTTGAAGAAAGGCCTCGAAGTCTGCTACAATATAGGCAGGATGCTTCACCATAGCACTGTGCATGCGAAAGCACTCTACTGCACCAGGTTCGGGCAGGATAATTCGTGCAGGCTTGTTGGTACCACAGTAGAACATGTGGCGAGCTAGCTTCTCAGCAGCAATGTTGGGACCTCTGATGCGCCGGTAATCCTGCTGTTCTCGATTATGAAATGTAGCCAAGCACCTGCGACACACCTCGACGTGGGTTTTGCCTTTGCTCCGTTGGCTCGAAACAAGCCGAGAGAGGGAACGGATAAGGGTGTAATGGTGATGGGTCTCGTCCTTGATGAGCAGGAGGTTGATTTCTCGTACCTCGTTGTTGTTGCTCACGTTGCTCACCCGGATGGGGTGGACCTCATTTTCGTTCTCGGTGAGACCGTAAACATTGATGGCTAATTGCAGGCCCAACAAGTCACGAGCACGAACCTCAAACTTGCGAATATGCGAGACTTCTACAGGGTAGGCAATCCCGGCCATTGCAACCTCCAGTTCCGACTCATACTGCGTGTAGTGGTTAACACGGCGTGGATTGTTTTCCCTAGGTATAGGGTGCAATGCTGCCAGCACCGACCAGAGGAAGCATTTGGTGTCTTTGTTCTGAATATTGAGAACAGCTTTCCTTGCTTCAACCTCGGGTGGCAGGGCAATATAGCTAGACCCTGCCAGTGGCAGGAACTTGCTAAGTTTCAGACGAAGTTCGTGGGGGTCTCCACACAGCGAACCGCCCGAGCCTTTAGCCTGATGCTCCTCGTGCTTTGCCACAAACTCCTCGACAAACTTGTCGTAGATGCTGTCGAGGTCAGTGACATCTGCCTGATGCAGTGTTTTTGCTTTTGTGGCATGGAAGAATTTATATATTTCATCAGACGGTTTCTTATACTTGCAGCATAGCACAGCATAGAATTTAGTGGAGTATGTAGCCAATGCATCGTTGAGGATGGATATTATCTTAGCTCGCTCGCTCTCCAGAAAACTACGCACATCGCAGAAGCTGTCTGATGTTATGTTAAAGTCTTCTAATAAATGCTCAAACGCAAATCGGTCTGCTTTCTTCGCCAGCTTGACGCGTTTGGTAGGTGGCGATGTATCGAGGGAGGTTACTTCTACCTTTCGCTTGGAAGGTTGCGGTAGAGATGTTCCAGTGCTCTTGCAAGTAAGCTGGTGTCGCTTGAAGTTGTCAATAGAAAAATTTATTCCACACTTAGAGCACAGTTTGGTCGCACATATTCGCTTTCCCGGCACACAAGTACGACAGTGCCTTTGAAAATGTTTACTTGACATAGCAATTTGGCACGTAGGGCAATTTTTTTCAGAACGCATAATGCAGAGATTTTTTGGGGGTATGTTATTTAATACCTAATGCTGTGCAATGCAAAATATAATTGTTCACTTTTTTTTTAACTATTTTCTATGACCCTACTTGGGTTTTTTTTTTCGCCAAATTATATGCTTCTAGTCTCCTATACAATACAATATACGTACAATATTGTCGACAGTATCATATTTGAGCAGGTCGCTTGTCACCTAAACACTACAGCTCACAGGTTGGGAAAATCTGACATGAAAGTAGATAATACGCTTATGCCTTATTTATATATAATTTTCACGGGGCGTACAATATTGTCGACAGTATTATATTTGAGCAGGTCGCTTGTCACCTAAACACTACAGCTCACAGGTTGGCAAAATCTGACATGAAAGCAGATAATACGCTTATGCCTTATTTATATATAATTTTCACGGGGCGTACAATATTGTCGACAGTATCATATTTGAGCAGGTCGCTTGTCACCTAAACACTACAGCTCACAGGTTGGGAAAATCTGACATGAAAGCAGATAATACGCTTATGCCTTATTTATATATAATTTTCACGGGGCGTACAATATTGTCGACAGTATGATATTTGAGCAGGTCGCTTGTCACCTAAACACTACAGCTCACAGGTTGGGAAAATCTGACATGAAAGCAGATAATACGCTTATGCCTTATTTATATATAATTTTCACGGGGCGTACAATATTGTCGACAGTATCATATTTGAGCAGGTTGCTTGTCACCTAAACACTACAGCTCACAGGTTGGGAAAATCTGACATGAAAGCAGATAATACGCTTATGCCTTATTTATAAATAATTTTCACGGGGCGTACAATATTGTCGACAGTATGATATTTGAGCAGGTCGCTTGTCACCTAAACACTACAGCTCACAGGTTGGGAAAATCTGACATGAAAGCAGATAATACGCTTATGCCTTATTTATATATAATTTTCACGGGGCGTACAATATTGTCGACAGTATGATATTTGAGCAGGTTGCTTGTCACCTAAACACTACAGCTCACAGGTTGGGAAAATCTGACATGAAAGCAGATAATACGCTTATGCCTTATTTATATATAATTTTCACGGGGCGTACAATATTGTCGACAGTATGATATTTGAGCAGGTCGCTTGTCACCTAAACACTACAGCTCACAGGTTGGGAAAATCTGACATGAAAGCAGATAATACGCTTATGCCTTATTTATATATAATTTTCACGGGGCGTACAATATTGTCGACAGTATCATATTTGAGCAGGTCGCTTGTCACCTAAACACTACAGCTCACAGGTTGGGAAAATCTGACATGAAAGCAGATAATACGCTTATGCCTTATTTATATATAATTTTCACGGGGCGTACAATATTGTCGACAGTATTATATTTGAGCAGGTCGCTTGTCACCTAAACACTACAGCTCACTGGTTGGGAAAATCTGACATGAAAGCAGATAATACGCTTATGCCTTATTTATATATAATTTTCACGGGGCGTACAATATTGTCGACAGTATCATATTTGAGCAGGTCGCTTGTCACCTAAACACTACAGCTCACAGGTTGGGAAAATCTGACATGAAAGCAGATAATACTCTTATGCCTTATTTATATATAATTTTCACGGGGCGTACAATATTGTCGACAGTATGATATTTGAGCAGGTCGCTTGTCACCTAAACACTACAGCTCACAGGTTGGGAAAATCTGACATGAAAGCAGATAATACGCTTATGCCTTATTTATATATACTTTTCACGGGGCGTACAATATTGTCGACAGTATTATATTTGAGCAGGTCGCTTGTCACCTAAACACTACAGCTCACAGGTTGGGAAAATCTGACATGAAAGCAGATAATACGCTTATGCCTTATTTATATATAATTTTCACGGGGCGTACAATATTGTCGACAGTATTATATTTGAGCAGGTCGCTTGTCACCTAAACACTACAGCTCACAGGTTGGGAAAATCTGACATGAAAGCAGATAATACGCTTATGCCTTATTTATATATAATTTTCACGGGGCGTACAATATTGTCGACAGTATGATATTTGAGCAGGTTGCTTGTCACCTAAACACTACAGCTCACAGGTTGGGAAAATCTGACATGAAAGCAGATAATACGCTTATGCCTTATTTATATATAATTTTCACGGGGCGTACAATATTGTCGACAGTATTATATTTGAGCAGGTCGCTTGTCACCTAAACACTACAGCTCACAGGTTGGGAAAATCTGACATGAAAGCAGATAATACGCTTATGCCTTATTTATATATAATTTTCACGGGGCGTACAATATTGTCGACAGTATCATATTTGAGCAGGTCGCTTGTCACCTAAACACTACAGCTTACAGGTTGGGAAAATCTGACATGAAAGCAGATAATACGCTTAAGTCTTATTTATATATATAATTTTTCACGAACGTACAATATTGTTAAGAGCGTCAGTTTCCGTAGAGCTCTCTTTTTACATCTTTCATCTATACAGTGAAGCTGTAGAAGACACAATTAGCTAACCTAGCATACAACATACCTTCCTAATTAATATGGATATTGTCACACATTCCTCTTATTTTATACTGTTGTAAATAGAAAAAATTATGTACGGTAAATGTTTTGTACATTATAGGAAAAAAATGCAAAATATCCCCCAACTTTAATTCGATCCACCTCTGAATCGAATTTTTACATATTCTCACGCCGGCACATATGTTGTTCTATTTTGCTTCTTTTACTTGCCTTGCTTAATTAACTCTCGCTAATTAGCATTTTTTTGGAAGAAGTCAACTAGAACAACATATGGCGGTATGAGAAATATGCAAATCAAGGAACATTTTAGCAATATAGGGGCCCTAGCAATTAGCTTTATCGACTAAGAGTACTCTTTTAAACGTCTTTTGCTGATCGTATTACTAAACGAGGACGTTTAAAATGTTTGGGTGTTGAAAAAGTTTGACCCTACTTTTTATTTCTATTGTTTGCTAATAGATGGCGCTAATAGTACCCCCTCCCCTCCCTCTCCCCTCTTCTCCTCTGCTGTATGACAAATAGCACAAACATAAAAATCAAGATTTTGGAGAGCAAAACATAAAATTTGCATGCATCTGATGTCGAACTAAGAACTTTTATCTTTCGGGGAGTCAACATTATTTTTTTACTCAGTCGTCATATAACATGAACACACGCAAATATTCACATGTGCTTTTTATTATTTTGTGTTCGGTAAGTAAGTATATTCTTACATAAATTATTGTTTAATTTAATAAATTGTAAACTCGGAGCCTGCTATACTAACACTCCTTCTGTCTATTGAAAGCGAATGTTGCGTGCATACGGAAATAACACAGAAAAAAAAGCGGATGGAAGCAATTTAAAATCAGTGGAGCAAGGTCAGTATTACGAGAGCGTAAAAACATGTGCTTTCATTCAACTTCGAAAAATAAGAATAAATGTATGCATACAGAACACATATGCTTTCTTTTCACAGTTGTAAAAACATATAAATTGTACATGAAGTAAGTTACGGGAAGGCTCTCTCTTTTATGTCTGTGTATATGTTGTACAATTAGGTACAAGTTGTTGTACAATTAGGTACAAATTGTTGTACAATTATTCCTAGGCCCCCAACAGTATTGCCAGACATAAAAAATACATGGACCCCTCAGACCCTTTGATAAAAATTTACAGTGAAAAACCCAGTAGGTTAACAACACTGTCAAAAAATCTACGGTAGTGTTGCCAGATGTAAACAGGGGGGGGGAAGGGGGCAATAAACCCCCCCTCATAAAAGGCTACAGTAAAAACCCACAGTGTCGCCGACACTGTGCCCCTCAAAATATACATCATAAAAGGCTACGACGAGCCTCAAATAATGATTCGAGCCTCAGTGAAAAAACCCAGTAGGTTAACAACACTGTCAAACTACGGTAGTGTTGCCAGATGTAAACAAAAAGCAATAGACCCCCCTCATAAAAGGCTACAGTAAACCCACAGTGTTGCCAACACTAGGCCCCCAACAGTATTGCCAGACATAAAAAATACATGGACCCCTCAGGTCCTTTGATGAAAATTTACAGTGAAAAAAAACCCAGTAGGTTAACAACACTGTCAATCTACGGTAGTATTGCCAGATTTAAACAGAGGGCAATAAACCCCCCCCTCATAAAAAGCTACAGTAAACCCACAGTCTTGCCAACTCTGCTCTCAAAATGTACATCATAAAAGGCTACGACGAGCGCCACAACCTTGGTGATTTTTTCGGGTAAGGAGTTGGCAACACTGCGCCTTACGAGAGAAATCCATTAAGGCGATCGAGCCCCACGAGCCCCAAATGATGATTCAGTACCCGGCCACTAGGTCTACTTATAGTCATATTTATTGATATGAAACTGTACATATCTACCGCATTGGAATACGCAAGATACATCATTACTTTGTGAACTAATATTGCAATTTATATTTAACATGAACAGCTGATTCCTTTCACTTCAAGGAAACTGGATCAAAGCTGTGTATGGCTTGACACACTAGGCAACACCGCATCTAGGTCTCTACCAATTACAGAACCATGAATCAAACAATGAAAGATATATTCAGCTTTCATTACTTCCGAGTTGCACGATAAATTCCGACTTGATTTCTTTTAGTTTTGCTATTACTACAATTATACCCATACATGACCGCGAGTAAATTGAAATTATCAAATTTCCTTAACCATTCATGGTTTTCAATGTAATAACGATTGAGTAAGATGCTAGACAAAGTTCAACTATTTTTTATAGAAATGAACAAAATTCTTGCTTGTTTTATGTGTGTACTTGAACCAAATGATGAAAGTGTCACCCGTTATTTACTATGTACCATGAGGTTCAACACGAACTTTGCGTAGTTAATCCTGCGACACACGCATCACACGATTGCATGCATTTACCGACAATGTCAATTTGGTAGATCTATCTATAATGCGATGACGTGAGCTCATGCAGAAATGTTTACATAACAACAGCAACCCTGGGGAAGCCGAGAAAACATGCCAAGTAACAGTCCTTATGCGAAATGTTTGTCAATAATGATTTCGTTATTTAACTTACGCATCGCCGTTCTCTATTATCTGCAAACATTCATCGTCCATTAGCGGTACGGAAACAATCCTCATTTTCCGTCCCGCAAACGTGTGACCGCGGAAATCCACAGAAATATTTCATTTCCTCACTCTTCACCACATTGTTCTTTTAGCCACCATTTTTTCCGACCAACTCCCCTTCTTCTTCCTCTTCTTCTACTCCTTCTCACCGTCTTTTTGTGTACAACACAATTATCCCGGATAACTTGTCAATTTACATACTTATATAATATCACAATAACTTGCATATGTATGTGTCAAGGATCTTTTGCAATAAATGTTTGAATAAAAATTCTATCTTTATTTATGCCATAGCATGGAGAATAACACGCTGTAAGTTTTATAATTTATCGCCATAACCGCAAATTGTCCATGCGAGCAGCCGCCGTCACAACAAAATGTTCTTCTGCATAAGCGACAGCAAACGTTTTGGCGGTAAATTTTATGACAATGCGATCTTCAACAACAATAGATCAAAATTTGTTACAAAGGCGCTTATATAAGAATGACTTTGAGTTTATCTTCAATATAACATTCAAGTAAAACGCGATTTAAGAATTTTACAATTTATCATAACTTTCAAATGGTGCCATCTAGCGTTATTATCCGAAATTATCGTGGGTAAAAGTACACTTTACAGCAGTTACGCTCCATCTATCGTGAATTCAAGTTTATGGACGTGCGTTGATTATCTAAATGTTCTCGACATACATTGCATTGTATTAATTAAACTTATCATGCCATATGACGATAACCTTTACTGCAATCAGCTATTAATTGCGCGCGAAAACTTCAGTGGTTTTGGTGGATTGCTGCATTCATTTTGAATGTGGTAGTGGAACCAGAAATTAGTAATGGTTTAATAACAGAAAGTGTTTAAGGTATATTCACTGGCGGCGATTAGGGTAGTCGTGGGGGACAGGTAGTTGCCCCCCCCCCCACGTTTTGCCCCGCACTATGGCCTCTTCTTGCTTACCTTGTCTACCAAGAGAAACTGAACTGTTATTGCCCCCCCCGTTTTTTCTTCTTTTCCCAACCCCACCTCCCACCCACACCTCAATTTTGTTACTCAATCGTCGCCACTGGGTATATTCATGCATACATAGAGAGAGTTAAATATGACTATTCTATCAAAGTTGACCCATTGATTGATTGAGTTGGTGTTTTGAGTCTACTTTATGCACAATAAGACTAATCGGGACTGGACGTGGGATCCGGAACACTATGTGCTTTCACCTGGAATCGAAACCGGAACCATTTGGTTACAAGGCGACGATGCTACCACTGCGCCATCGGGGAGGCCCCATCATTGACTTGTGTCACATGTGAAGACTTTATATTATGTAACACAAACAGCTGTAGGTCTGTTTTAATATAATAATGTTACAATCGTTGTGTGTAGCTTGTTTGCAAGAAAATTTCCAGCTGAAAGTAAGTGTAACTCAGAGTTACTTTTCAACTATTTCTGAGTTACTTTTAAAATGAGTAACTGTAACTCAGATACTTTTTGAACGAAATTACTGTAACTCATTTATATTTCAAAAAGTAATTTTCCGAACACTGAAACTGGAAGATACATTCCATGATATTCTGATCAACACTACTCTTGATTCAAGTTGTGAGGAACAAAAAAAGAGAAATATTGAGCGAAGTGGCAAAAAAACTGTAACTGTTACAGTGATACAGTCAACCGTAATAGTAGGGGCAAATAGAGAGTACTGAATCTTCTTTTGGGGCTCGGTGGGGCTCGCAGTGTTGCCAACCGCTTACTCGAAAAAATCACCAAGGTTTTGTTGGTTTAACCTAGCATAAAGCAAGGAGCTGGCAATATTGCTTGAGAGTTCACAAACCGGAAGTGGGGCTCGGTGGGGCTCGCAGTGTTGCCAACTTCTTACTCGAAAAAATCACCAAGGTTTTTCTTGGTCTAACGTAACCTAAAGCAAGGAGCTGACAATCTTGCTTGAGAGTTCTGCAACCAGAAGTGGGGCTCGCAGTGTTGCCAACACCTACTCGAAAAAAAATCACCAAGGTTTTTGTTTTGGTCTAACCACCTAAAGCAAGGAGCTGGCAATTTTGCTTGAGGCTTGGTTTACAGTGCATAAAGCAAGGTTGCCAACCTACTGGTATTTTTGCCATAGCTTTTTACAAAAAAAAAGAGAGGGAAGAGAGAGGGAAGAGTTAAACAACTGACAATGTCGCTAATATTTACCTACAGCTTTTTTTTACTTGGCAAGGGTTTAGCTAATTTATATACTGGCGTAACATACATACACTGGGCAAGAAGAGCCGGCAACAAACATATATACTGCCGTAAAAGAGAGATGGATGGATGGATGGTAATATAGTATGCGTGTGCGTGTGTGCGTATAATATGTAGTATTATTAACTAGAGTGTGTTGGCAATTTACTTACAACTAAAAAAATAGAGATGCCAACGTTGCTGTAAGATGAAGAGAGAGAGAGATTTATGGCTGGCAACAGTGGTGAGCGAATGCATCTTATCGTAATTTTCCAAGTCCCCGGGGGGCCAAATGTTTATATATTGTGATTTTTGTAAACCTCTCTTGGGGGAATGATGTGCCACACGCGCACGCGCGTGCCTCTTATTATTTCCATATTGTGACGCAAACCAAACAAATAACATGCTATTCATCATCAATTTAGCTGTGTTCTGTTTGGCGTCTATTTCGAGCAGTTTGCCCGGCGGTAAAGTCTTATTGTAACAATCGGAGGTGTATATTGGCTGTACTGCATTCTGTTTATTGCAAAAATAATCTACAGTGGGTAGGATATTACAAACAATACGAGTTTGAGTTTTGAAAGTGTAATGTCTGGCATCGAATACTCGGTGACTATTTCTGATATATTAAAATTTGAAATATGAGCACGAGATGCAGAAGGAAAACGCTTAATCATCAACGTGTATTCCTATATGTTGGATAAACATGTCGTGCATCCCGTCAGGATAAGCGATGTCGACGATGATGATGCTTGTGTGATTAATCTTCTTCTAATTTTAAACGACAGTGTTTACTATTACTGTCTCAGGAATGTTATGTTTTTTTTTCTATAAAAAAGAGAGATTTGTGTTGATTGTTTGGTTAAAAAGAATTTCCTAATTATTTGTTTTTTGTCACAAGAATTGTTTGAATTTCAAACATTCCTAAGTGTTTGCTTAAAGATTGATGCATTAACCTGTTAAGAATTGTCATATTAATAATACCGGCTCGGAAATGTTATGTTCTCTTCCTCTATAGAAGGTCATATAAATGTGCTAATTGGTTGGTTAGGGGGGATTTTTTGATTAGTAAATTGAGGTTATAAATACGTACGTATAAAGGTTTTGCTAATATGGAATGCTAAAGCTTAGTACTTGGTTTTCTCAGAGATTCGAATTCTATTAGGGTTAAAACAGCATAGAAATTTCACAGCAAGAATTGGCGTATACAATGTATATATTTTGAGAGGGGGGTTATAGCTTTTTATGCTGTACGAATACTGGAAGCTTGACAGTGACAACCAACAGAGTAGGTAAACCTACATCCAGGAACTGGCAACACTAGTTTCTGACAGTGAATTTGAAATAAAATATTAAACAAAATATATGAGTAAACACTGTGGGTACAAATAGTACCAGTGTTATGCCCCCAACTCCAACTGGGCAACTGGGAGAAATAATTGTACAACAATTTGTACCTAATTGTACAACAACTTGTACCTAATTGTACAACATATACACAGACATAAAAGAGAGAGCCTTCCCGTAACTTACTTCATGTACAATTTATATGTTTTTACAACTGTGAAAAGAAAGCATATGTGTTCTGTATGCATATATTTATTCTTATTTTTCGAAGTTGAATGAAAGCACATGTTTTTACGCTCTCGTAATACTGATCTTGCTCCACTGATTTTAAATTGCTTCCATCCGCTTTTTTTTCTGTGTTATTTCCGTATGCACGCAACATTCGCTTTCAATAGACAGAAGGAGTGTTAGTATAGCAGGCTCCAAGTTTACAATTTATTAAATTAAACAATAATTTATGTAAGAATATACTTGTATACGAACACAAAATAATAAAAGCACATGAGAATGTTTGCTTGTGTTTATGTTATATGACGACTGAGTAAAAAAATAATGTTGACTCCCCGAAAGATAAAGTACTCCACGTCACCAAAAAAAAATATCTCCTCTTGTCGATAAGTTGTCACGTTGTAATCAAAGGGTCCCGGGTTCGATACCTACTGGATTCCGATTCTATTTTAAACTGTATGCCCAGTCCTCCGATTAATCTATCTGTGCATAGAGTAAACTTAAAAAGTCGGTTAATTATTGTTGCGATTAAGGATTAAAAAAAAAAGGGGTGGGTGAAGTCAGATTCAAAAAGAATGCCACGTGATTATTTTGATTCAATAGCTTCGTCTAGTTTGCTGCATTTTTTGACTGCACTCACGCGTTTAGTTGGTTACACGGTGCAACCTATCTTGTTGATTTTGGGTGTCATGTAGTGTATTTGGTGTCTGCACCACGTCTTAGAGAGGTGTAATATGTGGTGTGGTGTATGACCACGTGGTGAGTGGTTAACTAATCAAATGAATGTTTAAAGCAGCAGACAGGTATTTGTTGAATCTTCTGAACTTGAACACTGCTATTTGTCTACTCGGTTGAATGTTATTTTTTTTCACCAGCCTGACACCGGGATACACCTGCACTGCAAAGAAGTGCAGCGTACTAGACGAGGATATTAAATTGCATACTGATCTATTGCATGCTAACCAAACCTCTTGGGAGGTGGGCCACGGGTCCTCCACATGTATGTATGTATGAAATGCGATTTGGGGGAGGCCAAATTTTAAATTTACAGCTTAATTAATCTGCATGCATACTTAATATTTGATTTTTTTGTTTCTAGTTCGACATGAGATACACACAATTTTATTTTTTGAAGTACAGTTAATATTACCTAGGTTAATCTGTGACATACAACTAGCGATCGACACGACCACCTGACACACAGACACAGAGAGAGTGAGCAAATTTAAAATGTGATCTATTGTGAATTAAACTAAGCTCCCTCACCCACTCACATATAGCCTTACAGGTGACTCAAAAGCAGAAATTGGTCATAGCGTGACAGGTCGATCTATCGTGAACTAAACTAACCCCCCCCCCACTCATACATACACATTATGTCTTACAATAAGTAAGGCTGCTATATCACATGTAAGGGCTGACGGTTGCCAACACACACAAGATCTATTGCAAATTTTATTAACCTACGACATAAGCCATGGACACACACACACCAAGCCTTCCAGATAGGCTATAAGCAACTCACCTCTTGCAATTGTATAACGGGGGAAAATTAACCTACAGCTAGCAACACTGTTTGAGCTGCTTTCGACGAGTAGTGTTACCAAACTTATTTTTTTGCAAATAGGCTCTACAGCTAGAGGCTTGAAACATATACCCTACCAGAGTATGCCAACTTACCTCATGTAAAAATATTACCTAGTACGGGTTAAGCTGTGACATACAACTAGCGAACGACACGACCACCTGACACACAGACAGAGAGAGTGTGATACAGCTTATACGCAGTTTTTCCTACACACGTACTGGGTTTAAAAGGTAACTTGCAACAACCATTTCACTCACCTCCTATCATATAATAAAATTACCACAGGTTTTTGATACTTGCTGCCAGAACATGGTGGTTTTAGACTGGAAATTCAGCCCGATTATTCTATTTGTGCAAGAGAAAAATGATGATGCCTGCATTTGGAATATATAATTCTTCTTACGGTATTTTGCGTGCCCCAGTAACCTTGCTTTCGATTCACGGAAGCTATGACGTGTATTTCCTGTTTCGCGAACATACGAGAACCTTTCACAATGTCGCATCAGATAATATATTGCAAGAGCGAGTTGGTTGTGTATATAAATCTAGTCTTGGGGAATGGACATGAATATAATGTCAAAATTATTGCATAACTTAAAAAGAATATTTATTGCACTGCGCTTTCTAGCAAAGGTAAATGTGGAATGCCCCGGCCCCTCAGAGATTCGAATACTGTTAGTTAAACAGCAAGCATTGTCATATGGACTGACGATTATTATTTTTTAAAAAAACAGACCTCGTAGTAAGTTATAACCTGAGCTGTCTTGCAAGTCTCTCGAGTTTGATATCTGGTGAAGGAATATGATGCCACTATAAACTGTACACAAGATATACCCAGTCCCTGGCATGAGATGGACGAGGACCTATACAGTTGTATAATGGTTGTTTTTTTATTAAAGCATAGCGCTTATTTACATGTCAGCGAGGGGGACCATAACGGATAATTCTTATTTCGATTTTAATATTTTTGCTAGTCACGCTATCTAGACGAACACTGGAAGATGGGCAAAAGCGAGGGAAAGAAAGAAATGTTATTTTTTGCCCCTCTGCCTGTGTGTGATATACTAGTTTTACATGCATACGGCTGTATCGTGAAGCGAGGCCGAAAATAATTTTTGAAAGCAGTCTCGAGCATCTTCGCGTTTAGCCAACAAGAGAAATAAAACATTACACATGGGTGTGGGGCGCAACAGCCACAGTACGGTAATGTGCATGGATGTTAAAATTTTTGGGTTTTTCTGAATAGACATACATATCAGTTTTGCAGTCTCCAGATGGGACCGGAGCTTATTTTTTATTTGGACAAGGGGGTTCAGATCAACTATAATTTTTGTTCACATCAAAATGAAACAAAGGATTTTACTCCACTGCTTACTTATTCAATATTTTTATTATTGTAAAGAATGGGGCGGTGTGTTTTATTGTATATAGTCTTCCAACAACCACCTCGGGGGCGTAAATTTATGTTTCTGCATGTATGCAAAATATAGTTAACTTCAGTTGTGAAGTTTGTTTTGCTGTTGTGATTAAATACTAAACCAAAATCACTGATGTGATATGAACCCTCTTCACTTGTGTGTATTTGAATATGCGAACATGAGGCATTTTGAATAATCGAGGCGGACAATCACAAAAACAGCTTGCAACGGTATGGAGAGTTCAAACTTCAGACGATTTTTGTTAATCTACGAAAAGCTAAGGGGGCGAACGGAGATCACTACGAAAATTGTAACGCGAGGCTATTTTGGCTAATGGCAACGATGAGGATGAATAATGGTTGTTTTGATGAAATTGAAAAAGTGGGGGCACGTCTGCTTCGAAGTGCATTACACCAACAACTACAATTGTTCCTCTTCCCCACACGAGGCGATTAACAGAGGTGTATTTTTGCCGGTCTACGACTCTGAGGGCTTAAGTTACAATGTTTACCTATAGCTGTACATATTTAAAAATAACCTGAGCAATTAAATGTTACAATACCGATCCTGATTTTTGTCGGATGACGTAGGTTGCAATCCTACCTCCGATGGCGTATAGACTTAAATGTTTCCATAACATGAAATACTGTTAATGGAAATCTGTTGTTTCTAATGTGAAAATCATATAACAAGAACCCAAACACATAAATAATCAGACAAGATGTCAACGGTGCGTTCATAACTAACAAGTGATTATTCAAAAATTGAAATGGTGCAGGGGGAAACAACCAACTAACTAACTAGGCTTCTTAAACCCGAGGACAGCAAATACAAGGCTATTCTGATCTGAGAAAGATTTCTATCTATTTTTTTTCCATCCCAACCGATTTTTTTAGGTCTATTCAACCTCTTATGGTACACGAGCTCCCACTGCCCTGATGGTGGAGGAAGCGAATCTATTTGGACATGAAAGAGCATTATGTGTGGGAGACTATAATTTATACACGTGGTTGCTTGGATGCTTACAGAGGATGCCATAGCTCGTGTGATTGAGGCATTTTATTAAGCACATATTTTGATGAGTGTAAAGAATTAAATAAGTCACAAGGGGCTGAGGCATGGTTCGAATTTCTCGATCTGGGTATGGATGCAGACAGATACGAAGTTTTGTGTGTGGACACAAATGATAATGGAAAAATGCCGTTCACCCCGATAGCATAGTGGTAATGTTGTTCTTGCCTCGTTTCCATCGACAACATAGTGGTTACACTGTCCAATATTAAGAAGTTCTCAAAATTATTCAATCACTCTCTCTCTTCTTCTTCTATCATCTCGGTAACCAAAAAAAGGTTTTCTCAAACGTTTAGACGGCTACGAAAACGTTGAAATGTAAAATATTGTTGCATTGTAATCAAAAAAGAATTTGTTGAATATGCCTAACCTAAAATAAAATTCAAGAATTAATAGAGTTAAACATTTGCTACTCTGAAATGGCGATGGCTATCATAACATTATTTTCAGCAGGATAATAATGACAATATTATATATATTAAGGATTAGGTCCGAGGGATTCTTATTTACTACACTTGCTTCTAACCTGTCCACACTGGAAACCGAAAACACAAGTACGAGACACTAACTTGGGAGAGGACATGCAAAAAACTCTGCGGGGCTCATCTTAAAAACTTCAGTAGATGTTTGTCATGGAACTCTCTTCTTAAATTCGATTCGAAAGGCACAAATATTCCGGTTTTTGAATAAGAAGCGCGTATGCCTTCGGAAAGAGAGAAGAAGAAATAAATAAATCAACTCATGCATATTCTTCATGTACGTACGCTTGGTGACAAGAAACAGTATTTTTTTTTCTCTTCAAGAAATTGTTTTCAACTTTTTGCTAGGTGACCCAACAGGAGTGGACGAAATAGCTTATTTATTCAAACTGGAAGCTTGCTTTTTTTCAACAATGGAAAACACATTATTTCCAGTGAAATATCGACTCAACTACCTAGAATGGCTACCACGGGCTTGGTGACTGAATACTAAAAAACTATCGAGCGACTTACTTCACAGCAGTGTCACTTAGTTTCAACAAGAACAGTTCAAGGCTTCCCGGGTGTCCTGCAAGGTTCGGCATTTATTTTTTTAATAGCAAGCAGATGAACTGGCCTTACAATATGAAGACCCCTCTCACTGTGTCGGTTGCAGTTATTTTCTGGTAATTATGTCTTGCCGATGGCGTTGTCGCTTTGTAATCATACTTGGGAGTTATTTTTTTTTATTTTGCCTTTCGCGACATGTTCGACTAATCGTGACAATACGTTTCAACCTTTCTGCATAAACGTTGAAACGTTTCAACAAATAAACGTTGAAACGTTTCGGACATGAAACGAGTCGGACATGAAAACTCCTCTGAAGTGTTTGATTTTTTAACGGTTCGATCAGAGATTCAATGTCTCGGTTGGTGAGTGCTTCTGTTTCTTTTTTTTAAACTTTCTCATCACGCCCTTCCCTTTCTTCTCCATGGCCAGGTTGTGACGTTTCTGTTCTTCCAACTCGGCCTTGTTCTTCTTCGAGTCGATGACGGTTTTCGCGATGGCGGCACTTCCACCGGCCAAACTTCCCACGGCCCCCAATGCTGCCAGGATGGCCGGGATGCTGAATATGAAACCTCCGATCTTTTGCTGTTTCCGCGAACGCTGCAATCTTTTCAATTGAGGTGTGCTGAGAAGTAATTTCATTCCGTGTCCTTTCGACAAGCAAGAACGTTTCTTCTCGCGTTGTTTCTTGGTGAGTAACCCATCGAGGGTACCTAGATTTTTAAGATTGGAGTATGGTATCTGGTACACGACACCCTTGGGCTTCATGTTGATGCTCTATGTGTTATTTTCACGGTATGTTATTTATATATATATTCTGAGATTTTTTCTTGTGTAGTTTTTTTACGGTATGTTATTTATATATAAATGTTCTGAGATTTTTTTTCACGGCCTCGCAGTCGTTACACAAATTCTATTACGTGCTTCGTTTTCTTGCCAAGAAGTTCCTTTGTCCCCTTGTACACAATTCGAGTTTTGTTCTCGATTAAAATAGATAGCTTCTCGTCGGATAACATGTTAGCGTATCGATCTGGTAAAAATAGACTGTATTGTGCGTTGAGCAACAGGCGTACCTTGGGACCATACTGGGTAGAAACAATTGAACCGGAAGTTATCGTGTAAGGTTTGTCGACTTCCAATTCCTGAATTTTTACATACTCGACTGACAAATTTAGCATTTGTTTTAATGCTTGGAGATCACTTATTTTTTCGGTCGTCATATCAAAGAAAAATTTCAAAGTGTTAGAGAGAAATTTAATTGTTTTTCACGATGTGTGTTATTTATATATACCGAAGATTATTTTTTTTTCACGATGTGTGTTATTTATATATCAAGTTTTTTTTTGACACGTATATATATTATTATTTTTTAACAGAGGAAGAAAGTTCGTGCTTCGGAAAACGCGAGGATGTGCGTAGTGATATCTTTCCTCTCCTGCATAGACTTGTACCAATCATCAGTATACTGTCTTCTTCCCTGCATCGCCTCGTACAGTTCGTCCGACCTATCGTCCAATTTTTGCCCTGCAGCCAAAAGCAGAATGTTGAGATCACCGCACCTCAGGCCGCTGATCTCCCGAAGAAGGTCCTTGAGAACCATTTCACAAGGGATGCGAAATTCCGGCATTGTTCTTGCTATGTTTACAAGTTTATTAACATCTCCGTTAACTACCTTTTTGAATATTTTAGATAGTAGCTCGGGTGGCAAATTAGTTATGCAATCCATGTTGTTTTTTTACTGTATGTTATTTATATACCCCACCCCAATTTTTGTTTCGTGTTCATGGCGATGGTGGTACCCAGTGCGGCGACCCGTTCACCCAGCGATGCGTCTCTGCTCACGAATCTTTCGAAAGCTGCGTGCTCTAACTTTCTGTCTGCTTCGTGACGTGCATCCAGATCCGTCTGCGTGGTGTTGTAAGCAATGTCGTGATCTTTGCATGCCGCGTCCAACGGATTCACACCCTTGTCTCCTCTCTCCAATCTTTTCTCGAGTTTGGTACCCGGCCCGCAGTACTGGTAGCCAGGTAAATGCATCTCGAAAGGTAACTTGTTGATGATGTCGTTCACGAGTCCCTTTCCTTCGGCCACGTTCCAAAATTTCGGAGGCAGCGTGTTGATGATTTTGATCAGGTAACCTATGCCCTTGTCGTCGTTCACGATGAAGTTGGAAAGTTTCCTGCTGATCATGTCCACGATGCCAACCTTCTCATTGTAGAAATTACGGTTGCCAGCATTCTCTTCGCCGGCTATCACCAACAATCGGTCCACGAGTTTCCTAACGTCGTCCACCCAAACGAATTCTTTGGGTAACGTGTTGTAGCGTTTGACGCCGCTGCCTGTTTTGACCTGGTTCCAAATCGGTTTGATGAGATTCCTGTACTTCTCGCCGCTGCTCGATTTCACCCTATTCTGCGAGGCGTCGTTGTTCTGGTACAAGGCATCCGTCATGATCAGAATTTCCTTGTAACTTTGGTAATCTTCGTCGGTGTAATCTTTCGGCTGCTTTTTGGCGACGAGTTCCCACAGTCCAACCGTACCCGGATACCTGTTCCAACTATCCTTGTCGCCTAAATTGACTTTAATGTCGTTGCCTTCGAAGGTCACCTTCGATTTCCCAATCTTCCACACCACACCGCCGCCTTCGCTGGTTTCCATGCTGGGATACAATCCGAACACTTCATCCTTGTCGAATTTCCCCGTGCTCAGGTAGTCTCGTGCCAAAGGTCCCAACTCGATCTTATCCGAAGACGACGACGTGCTGCCTATGGCTCGACGTCGTACAGGTGCATCCTTCAGTTCGAACGGCGTCGAAGGAATGCTCGAAATGGGTGTGGGTACGGCGTAACTTTTAGCTGCGAGCGGTACGAGTTCGTTGATCAAATTTTTATTTTGTTCCGTGACACTTTTAATTTCTTTACCTAGACTGCTGATGGCATCGATCACGGGTTGATCCTGACGTTTCTTCTCTTCGTAGAATCCGCGATTCTCGGATTTCCAACCTTTGAAGCGTTTCGCGAGGTAATCGCGAAGCTTGAGATTTTCGTCTTCGATTTTTCGTTTCGTCATGACGTTATTTATACACGTCGTTTCTCACAACGTTGCAACGTTTAGAAAGTCGTTGATTTTGTTTCTGTATTTTCCGTCGTTGGGTTTCCTCGTCATGTCGATCGTCACAAATCCGAAATCGTCACCGTTCCAGCAAGTAGAGCAGCAGCGTTCCGAAAATTGATTGTAGTTCATGTCTCCGCCTACGTAGTCATCGTGCGCGTGCTTGAGGTTGGTGTGATCTTGACGAAACAAACATATGAAATTGGCGTTGTCGCGCACTAACTGTTTTGGAATTTTGGAAAAACGTTTGAGCTAGGTAGAAGCAATCCATTCCTTTGTGACGACCTTGCGTGAAAAAGTTGCGAATTTCATTTTGATTTTCCAGGATGGCGTCGTCGAACACAACGACTGAATTTTCACGACAATCGTCGAGTGGTTTTATTTCCGAGGCGAACGTTGCAATGTCCAGACCATCGTACAGTTTCATCAGTTGCTGGTATTTGGATTGCTCCAAACTTTTCGAGAACACGTACAGGTGCCTGTTCTTCCAATCTAACCAATTCGGTGCGAGGAGAAAATTGTCCACGAGCAGTGTCGTTTTCCCACACCCCGAAGGACCTACGATCAGACAGCGGATGCTGTCGGGAAGCAACTCACCGTTCTTTTTCTTCGTTTGACTTTCCGGATCCGGTAGACGTTTCACCACGTTCCACGTACTTACAAGATCACTTCGTTCGCGTCGATCCAACTCTTTTCCGGAAGTCCCAGCCATTTGACAAACAGTTTGTCACCTTTCCTACGCAATACTTTCTCGATGAGGTACGTGTCGGGGTGTTTCGTTTTAGAGAGTTCCTCTTCGTAAAATCTCCCTTTCAAAATCTCGCCGCTACTATCTTTTATTATATACGTGTGTCGGTTTCCAGGTAGAACTCGAACCACCGTAAAGAGTTCTGTGCTCCAATTTTTTGTGAATCCCTTCTCGAAGGTGCGTTTGAATTTGCTGATCCTCACCCGGTCTCCAATTTTGTATTTAGCTTTTTTTGTCGTGGGCGTGTACTTTGGACAGTAAACGGTAGAAATTAAACGCTGCTCGTCGGACTTGGTAACGTCAGCTGGCTTCATGCCTATCGTTCTGTGTACCATTTCATTATAGGTGTCGACGAGTTCCGGCAGGATGTCGACCCATTTGTAATTTCCCCGAAGCGTGAATCGTTTCCACATGTGTGTTTTCAAGGTTCGATTGAATCTTTCCACGATGCTGGCTTTGATGTGACTGAAGGTCGAATAATGTCGAATGCCACGTTTTTGAATAAATTTTTGGAATACGGCGTTGTAAAATTCTTTACCGTTGTCCGTTTGCAGAAACCGTGGTCGTCTGCCACCGCTTTCGCGAAAAATTAATTTGAATGCTTCCGTGACGCACGTTCCCGTTTTCGCCTTCAAAGGTAGAGCCCATGCGAATTTCGAAAACGTGTCTATGACGGTGAGGAGGTACTTGTTGCCCTTGTTCAATTTATGCACGTTTTTCAAATTGCCGCTACTCATCTCCACGAGGTCGCTTTGCCTGAGGTCGTCGATGCCCTTGGTTACCACAGCCAAACGTTCGTAGTTGCGGCGTGCAGGTTTATGCAATTCTTCGACGATGGCTTGCCTAGACATTTTTTGTTTAGAGATTACGTTTCAAGAGAAGCACCAGCGTGATGGGATTCAAAGAGGGTGGTACTTCACTCGTGTTTTGAATGATCAGCTTATCGCCGGCACTCACGTCGAAAACGGTGAGATCTTCGTCTTCGTGTATTTCATATATGTTGCGCGTTTCGTTCCAACGTGCCAGAGGAATGTTTCCTGCTTTCTGGACACCACGATTCGATATCAAGGTCATGGTGGGAACGCTAGCTTTTCTACCGTGAGACCAGTACGAAAATTCGTTTATCTGAATCGTGCCGTCGAGGAGAAACTTGTAGTACGGATGATAAGGATGCAACATGTACAGTTTGTTACCTTCGACGAACGTGGAGATTCTCTGTTGATTGGGTACGCTGTTGATTTCGATGGCTTGCAGAAAATGCAGTTTAGCGAATTTAGTGTCGACGCCGAGCAGATTACTGTGAACTTGTCCGAGTTTATTTTCGATGGGCAGCAAATGCTCGACTATGGTTGCCGTTACGGCAGAAAACGACGGTTTGATTTTCACTTCCACGTTCAACTGCTTGTAGTTTTCGTTGAGTTCTTGCAACTTGGCACCGAAAGAAGCCAGCGTCGATTCCTGCGTGGATTCCAGCACTCCAACTTGATCTCTGATGTTGACGACGATGCTCTGAAGGTTCTCGACTTGATTCAATTTCGAGCTCTTCTCGGTAAGATCGTTCACGATGCTTCGCATCTCTGTAAGCTGCGTGTGAAGGTCGGCTACGCTCTGCGAAGTGGGCAGCGTCGACACCAGCGAACTAATTTCGTCTCGAATCTGTTCCACGTTCGCCGTTTCCGTTTCCAGTCGTTTCAGCATTCGAGATATGTTTCTTTTCAAAACGTGCAATTCTTTGGAGGTGGGGAGATTGGCCACTTTACTCTCGAGATCGCTCAATGAACTTTTGATGTCGCCCGAATCGGATAGTGCCGTCACCGCCGTTTTCAATTTTTCCAAATCTTCGCTCGAAGGCACGCTCGTCCGTAACGATTCCAAGTCACCCTGTATGTTGTCGAGTACGTGATGAAAATGAGCGAGATTCGTTTCGACGTTCAAATTTTCTAAATATTCGATCTTCTGCTGAACCGTGCTCAACGTGTCTTGAATGCTCGTCAACGCTCTCGCTTCAGCGTGAATATTTTTAATTTCTTCGTTGATCAATTCCAAGGACGCCTGAAGCGTAGCGATGGTGGTTTGAATGTGTTCGAAATCTCGATAAGCCTCCAATTGAATTTTTATGTTCGCGACGCTTTTACCGATGACCTGCAGTTCGTCCGACGATGGTAGGTTCGTCATGGTATCTTCCAAAGTCTGCAACTTGGATTTAATTTCTTCCAACGTGCTGGTGAATTCTTCTTGTAATTTGGAAACGACGACATGCAAGCGTTCTGCGTCTATATCGTTCACCACGGTTTGAAGTTCGGAGAAATTCTTTTCTATTGCGGAAGTTCGTTCTTCGATTTCGAGTTTCAGTTTTTCCAAATCTTCATTTTTCGATTGAAATTGCTGTAATTTGGCCAAATCATTTTGAAGCGAATCCACGCTCAACTGTATATTTTGAACGCTGTCGTAAGAAGGTACGTCGACATAATTTTTTATGAGCGTTTTCAGTTCGGAATCGATTTTCAGAATGGGGTCGAGACATTGCGTTTGGAGCGTAGCGATTTCCGACTCTAAACTTTTGTTTAAGGTCTCCTGCAAAGCGATCAAATCGGCCCTCAACTTCTTAACTCGAATGTCCAACATGAGAATCTCTTCTGCGTGGTCTACACGCTTGGTGTTGCCGAAAATGTCGTTAGGCATTTTTGGTTAACGGTTATTTATAATAGGATAGACGATTCGTAATTCTACAAAAAGAGGAATAAGTTTGTCGTAATCTCCGAGGAGTTCTATGTAAAAATAATCTCCTGCAGACACATCGTACGTAATGTTAGAAAGCATCTTGTCGTGCTTGATTCGAAAAATGTTCTTGCCAGTAGAAATTTTGATTTCGCCTGCGTTTTCCGGATTCACGGTGATTTGAAGTTTCCCGTCGATCGGAATTTCGTAGAAATGTAAATTGTTATTAAAAACGTAAAACATCTTGCCCACATCGTCATTCAGTTTCGTCCAAATGCTGTTGAGGTGAATGATCAACAGACCGTTGAGTTTAGGTAACACGGAAGGTAAGACTTCATGATCTGGTATGGTTTCCATGATGATCTGTTTTTTGAAACCGAACAAGTTCATAGGCATGCTGGTTATTTAAGGATACGGTCAAAGTTTTATTTTGTAATGACAGTCAAAGTGTTTTTTTACTCAGTAACAAAATGTTTTTTTTTGAGTTAGTGAAAATTGTTGTGTGTGGTGGTGAGTGTTAATTATTTGCACTGTGCGCAATTCTTATTTATTTCTAAACGACGATGTCCCCACGGCAATGTGTGAATACCACACTCGAGAACGCACCTCTTGTCGTCATCGGGATCCAGCGCAATTTTTCTAATTTTGTTTGTTGTGATGATATGGTTGACGCTCTGGATTCTTTGTTCTTCTCTTAGAACCGACGACCTGGTCTTGAGGCAATCGATGTAATCGTGGAAGGTGAGTTTGTTCTCCACCGTATTTTTGCCCACACCTTTTGCTTTCTTCGTGACACTACTCTCTGTTCTCATGGCATACATCTTCGAACGCAAACCCGCGAACTCGACAATAATATCACCGTTACATTCATCTTTCAGTTTACCTAGGACTTTTTTGTTGAGGGATGGAATTCCAAATCTGTTGGGTTGAGGGTACGCAGAAGTATCGAAATACTCAAGCATGGAAGGATTTTTTATGTCTTCGTATAGGTTAGGTGTTTGTATGCTGTAAATGAAGCTGTCGGTGTCCGTGTACAAAAGTGATATTTTATCATTGTAGAAGGGTTTCATCACGTCATAATGAAATTCGAACATGTAAAGTTTCGACAAGTCGAGAACCGTTGCGCCAACGTAAATTGGTTTTCTGAATTTCATCAATTTTATATGTAGATTGAAAAGTGCCAAATTCTCGTTGTAAATTTTTCTCGACTTGAATCTAGGATCGGCTATCCACTTCCGACATTTATTCTTATCGGAAATTAATTTCACGTCTACGTGCTTTCTAACATTCTCCATGGTCTTTCCGTACACCGCATTGTTCATTAATTTAAAGAAGTCCTTGTCTAAATCAGAAGTGGCAGCTGTTCTATGTTGTGTGTTAATTTCTATGTAAGGTCTTAACCACGTGGAATGTTTAAACTTTAGTATTCGTCTAACATTCACTATCTGAACACCCTTCGCAATCAAAAACCGGAGATTCTTGTAGTGGACAACGTATCTCTGTTTAGGGTCCAATGTTAACAAAAGCTTGTCTTGAACCGAGTCGGGTGGACATTTGATTTCGGGAGTCGGAGGCAAATCCGAAAACGTGTCGTGCAGGTGGTCGGAGAATTGGAGATCTACCTCTGCGAAGAAACCACACTCGCTATCGTCGAAATGAATAATATCTATCGAAGTGGGATCTAACCATTCGAATCCCCCGTAAGGAAGTTTCTGAACCATGGCATGTCCGTAGAGATTATTAACGTCGGCATAGAAGATGTAATTCGATGCTCGATTTGAATCGTAATCTTCTTTCATGTGTACGTTATTAGCTTTTGCATGTCTCTGTACGCATTGCACCATTCCACCTCGTATCCCTCTTTCAATGAATAGCAACATGTCAACGTCCGATATCAGTTCCAGCTTGACCTTTGTCTGGAATAACATTGCCGACCACGCTAATCCCGGTAGACTGTAGAAATACGCTGGATCTAATTTGTAAATATTCGTTGCCGTTTTCCTGAACGCTTGAAAAACATCCGCGAGTATCGTCACGTCTAATTTTAAGTAGGCATCGTGGTAGTCTCCGAGTGTCCTACATTCTAATTTCTCCCACATGAGTTGCGCGTGTTGGTATTCTTCGTCCGTGATTCCTTTCTCTCTGAGTCTGCTGTAAAATTCTCTTGGAAGTGGAAGAGCATCGTCGTTAAATTTAGAACCATCACTGACATATTCGTAAGGATAAATCCCTTTACGTCTAACGAGTTCTACGTCTACGTTGGGAAAACTAGCTCTAGTTATTTTAAATTGATCGTCGGTGAGTTTGTTCGCTAAAGCATCCAGACTTGCAGAGAGAAATCTATACGAATCCAGGAAGCGCATCTCGATTGTATTTTTCGTTCCCGGAATCGACACTTGCTTGCTGAGACTAATGTAGCGTTCTTCATTCTCGGCCAAGACACCTATACGTTTCGGATCGTAGCCAAGATGTCTCACCAGGTGGTGAAAATCATATCCGCTTCCGTTGTGAAAGAATATGGGGATGAATTTAGGTTTCTGGATTTTAAGATTGCACGTGTTGCAAATTCCACCTATGTAGTTTCCGCTGAAATGATCGTGGTGGAATATTTTTTTGTTCTCATCAGTGAAACTTTGATCACATACCGGACACACCTCAGTGGAATTGTAATTTTGAAGTTCATTTTCAGTTAAAGGTGCCATCGGTTTTGATGTAAGCAGTACGCTACCAATTACCTCAACCTCCTCCACCATTTTTTCCAGGAAGTGTTCGATTACATTTGGCCCGCGGTATATATATGCTTCATTTATTTTATCACGTCGCACAACAACATAGCCGAAACTATTAGGTTGATGAAGCTGGTACGGCGTTGTGGAGGAAATTTCAGGATCCGGTTCGCAGTAGGAGAGTGGTTTCAGGAAAGACTCGAAATCTGCGACGATGATTGCGGGATGTTCCAACAATGCCTTGTGCATTTTGAATTCTTCGACTTCGTTCGTTTCGGGCATCAACATTCTAGCCGGTCTGTTGTCGCCGCAATAAATTTTATGTTCAGCAAGTTTCTCGATAGCAATTTGACGACTATGAAGATTTTGATGATCACGTCGGTCACGATCGTCGAACGTGGTTAGGCATCTCGGGCAAACTTCGATGCAATGTTTATGCTTGGTTGATTGACTTCTGACCAAACGTGATAGTGAACGAATTAGCGTGTAGTGATGAACATCCTCGTTTGAAATTAGAAGGAGATTTATTACACAGGCATCGTCATCGTCGATATCGCTTATCCTGACAGGGTGCACGAGATATTTATCTGACGTGAAGGAATACACATTAATAGCGATGCGTTTTCCTGTACAATTTTCGAACTTTGTTATATCCGACAATGTCACCGGGTATTCGATGTCAGACATTACACTTTGAAAGTCGGTCTCGTATTGTTTGTAATGTCCAACCCACTGTGGATTATTTTTGCAATGAACAGGATGCAGTGCAGCCAACACACACCAGAGAAAACACTTGTTATCGCTGTTCTGTATATTTAACACAGCCCTCTTGTGTTGAATGTTCGGTGGAAGAGGAACGTAGCTGGAGGCGCGAAGAGGCGAGAATTGATTCACGTAAACAGTTAACGTGTGAGGACTTCCACATAGAGACCATCCCGACCCTTTAGCCTCGAAATCGTCATGTTTCTTAACCAGCTCGTTGGAAACTTTATAATAGAAGTTGTCCAAATTTTCGACGTCCGCCAAATAAAGAGTCTGGTTTTTTGTACGATGATAAAAAATACTTGTTGTGCCATCAACTTTCTTGTATTCAGAAAACAGAACAACGTATACTTTTATAGAGTTGTTTTCAAGTTTATCTTTTAAAATATTTAGTACAGATGTTTTCGTTTCATCCAAGAAACTAAGAATGTCACGACCTGGTTCTGACTTAATTGAAAAATCCTGGAGTTGGTCGTTAAATGCAGATCTAATTGGTTTGCGTTCATTAGATAATTTAATTTGCTTGGAAGTGGAAGCTTCCGTTTCTGAATTATCAATTTTCCTTTTCGATGTTCCTTGTTCGGTCGATGGTTTGCAAATTTTGAGATGTTTACTTAAATTTGTAATGCTGATCATCTTTCCGCATCGAGCACAGGGCTTAGAAGGTAACGAACGATTAATTCTCGAACCTGTTTCGCTACATCTTGCCCTGTGTACCGATAAATTGTTCCTTGAGATTAGCTTCCCACAAGTAACACATTCAGTTTTATCATTTTTACGATTGAAACTGGTGGTGGATGCCATTGCTTTCTCCAAAATCACAGAAATCAAAAAGTCTAGTATATAGCGACACAATTTTCAGGTATGTTATTTTATATAGAATTTCTTGGAGTGATTACAAAACTCAAAAATTCAATCTACTGTAAATAGAATTTCAGGTATGTTATTTATATAGAATTTCTTGTGTGCGAATACAAAAACTCAAGAATTCAATCTACTGTAAATACAATTTTCAGGTATGTTATTTTATATAGAATTTCTTGGGGTAATTACAAAACTCAAAAAAATGAATCTACTGTGAATATAATTTTCAGGTATGTTATTTTATATGGAATTTTCACGGGGCGTACAATATTGTCAACGGTATTATATTTGAGCGAGTCGCTTGTCGCCTAAACACTACAGCTCACAGGTCGGGAAAATCTGACATGAAAGCAGATAATACGCTTATGCCTTATTTATATATAATTTTCACGGGGCGTTCAATATTGTCAACGGTATTATATTTGAGCGAGCCGCTTGTCGTCTAAACACTACAGCTCACAGGTCGGTAAAATCTGACATGAAAGCAGATAATACACTTATGCCTTATTTATATATAATTTTCACGGGGCGTACAATATTGTCAACGGTATTATATTTGAGTGCGTCGCTTGTCGCCTAAACACTACAGCTCACAGGTCGGGAAAATCTGACATGAAAGTAGATAATACGCTTATGCCTTATTTATATATAATTTTCACGGGGCGTACAATATTGTCAACGGTATTATATTTGAGCGAGCCGCTTGTCGTCTAAACACTACAGCTCACAGGTCGGGAAAATCTAACATGAAAGTAGATAATACGCTTATGCCTTATTTATATATAATTTTCACGGGGCGTACAATATTGTCAACGGTATTATATTTGAGCGAGCCGCTTGTCGCCTAAACACTACAGCTCACAGGTCGGGAAAATCTGACATGAAAGCAGATAATACGCTTATGCCTTATTTATATATAATTTTCACGGGGGCGTACAATATTGTCAACGGTATCATATTAGAGCACGTCGCTTGTCGTCTAAACACTACAGCTCACAGGTCGGGAAAATCCGACATGAAAGCAGATAATACGCTTATGCCTTATTTATATATAATTTTCACGGGGCGTACAATATTGTCAACGGTATTATATTTGAGCGAGCCGCTTGTCGTCTAAACACTACAGCTCACAGGTCGGGAAAATCTGACATGAAAGTAGATAATGCGCTTATGCCTTATTTATATATAATTTTCACGGGGCGTACAATATTGTCAACGGTATTATATTTGAGCGAGCCGCTTGTCGTCTAAACACTACAGCTCACAGGTCGGGAAAATCTGACATGAAAGTAGATAATGCGCTTATGCCTTATTTATATATAATTTTCACGGGGGCGTACAATATTGTCAACGGTATTATATTTGAGCGAGCCGCTTGTCGTCTAAACACTACAGCTCACAGGTCGGGAAAATCTGACATGAAAGTAGATAATGCGCTTATGCCTTATTTATATATAATTTTCACGGGGCGTACAATATTGTCAACGGTATTATATTTGAGCGAGCCGCTTGTCGTCTAAACACTACAGCTCACAGGTCGGGAAAATCTGACATGAAAGTAGATAATGCGCTTATGCCTTATTTATATATAATTTTCACGGGGCGTACAATATTGTCAACGGTATTATATTTGAGCGAGCCGCTTGTCGTCTAAACACTACAGCTCACAGGTCGGGAAAATCTGACATGAAAGTAGATAATGCGCTTATGCCTTATTTATATATAATTTTCTCGGGGGCGTTCAATATTGTCAACGGTATCATATTAGAGCACGTCGCTTGTCGCCTAAACACTACAGCTCGCAGGTCGGGAAAATCTGACATGAAAGCAGATAATACGCTTATGCCTTATTTATATATAATTTTCACGGGGGGGCGTTCAATATTGTCAACGGTATAATATTTGAGCGAGCCGCTTGTCGCCTAAACACAACAGCTCACAGGTCGGTAAAATCTGACATGAAAGCAGATAATGCGCTTATGCCTTATTTATATATAATTTTCACGGGGGCGTTCAATATTGTCAACGGTATAATATTTGAGCGAGCCGCTTGTCGCCTAAACACTACAGCTCACAGGTCGGGAAAATCCGACATGAAAGCAGATAATACGCTTATGCCTTATTTATATATAATTTTCACGGGGGCGTTCAATATTGTTAAGAGCGTTAGTTTTTGTAGAGCTCTCTTTTTCCATCTTTCCTCTATACAGTGAAGACACAATTAGCTAACCTAGCATACAACATACCTTCCTAATTAATATGGATATTGTCACACACTCCTCTTATTTTATACTGTTGTAAATAGAAAAGATTATGTACGGTAAATGTTTTGTACATTATAGGAAAAAAATGCAAAATATCCTCCAATTTTAATTCGAATCGAGTCGAATTTTTACATATTTCCACGCCGCCACATATTGTCCTATTTGCTTCTTTTACTTGCCTTGCTTAATTAACTCTCGCTAATTAGCATTTTTTTGGAAGAAGTCAACTAGAACAACATATGGCGGTATGAGAAATATGCAAATCAAAGAACATTTTAGCAATATATGGGCCCTAGCAATTAGCTTTCTCGACTAAGAGTACTCTTTCAAACGTCTTCTGCTGATCGTATTACTAAACGAGGACGTTTAAAATTTTTGGGTGTTGAAAAAGTTTGACCCTACTTTTTTATTTCTATTGTTTGCTAATAGATGGCGCTAATAGTACCCCCTCCCCTCCCCTCTCCCCTCTTCTCCTCTGCTGTATGGCAAATAGCACAAACATAGAAATCAAGATTTTGGAGAGCAAAACATAAAATTTGCATGCATCTGATGTCGAACCAGGAACTTTTATCTTTCGGGGAGTCAACATTATTTCTTACTCAGTTGTCATATAACATGAACGCACGCAAAGATTCACATGTGCTTTTATTATTTTGTGTTCGGTAAGTACAAGTATATTCTTACATAAATTATTGTTTAATTTAATAAATTGTAAAACTCGGAGCCTGCTAAACTAACACTCCTTCTGTATTTCATTAAACTATTGAAAGCGAATGTTGCGTGCACGCGGAAATAGCACAGAAAAAAAAACCGGATGGAAGCAATTTAAAATCACTGGGGCAAGGTCAGTATTACGAGAGCGTAAAAAACACGTGCTTCCATTCAACTTCGAAAAATAAGAATGAATATGTGCATACAGAACACATATGCTTTCTTTTCACAGTTGTAAAATCATATAAATTGTGCATGAAGTAAGTTACGAGAAGGCTCTCTCAATTAGGTACAAGTATTGTACAATTAGGTACAAATTGTTGTACAATTATTTCCCCCAGTTGCCCAGTTGGAGTTGGGGGCATAACACTGGTATTATTTGTAATCACAGTGCTTACTCATGTATTTTGTTTAATATTTTATTTCAAATTCACTGTCAGAAACTAGTGTTGCCAGTTTCTGCATGTAGGTTTACCTACTCTGTTGGTTGTCACTGTCAAGTTTTTAGTATTCGTACAGCATAAAAAGCTATAACCCCTCCCCCTCAAAAATATATACATTGTATACGCCAAGATGCCCAATAGCCTGGCAACACATCATGAAAAAACATGCCAAGAAGACCCAGTGGGTTTATAAGTCAGTGCTACCAATTCCTATTTGTAGGTTAGCTTAGCCAGTGAAAGATCATATAGTAGAATTTTTGTAGAGTGGGTGTTTGCGAGTTCCACGATAGGTTAAGTTATATCACTTAGGATCGTAAAAAAAAAGATAGGTTAAGTTGTATCACGTAAGATCGTGATATACCTACCAAGTATAAATGGGGAAAAAAATGAGTGCGGTGAAAATTTGTACTAAAACATCGCTAAACGCTATAACATCGACAAAAAATTGTCAAAATATGTCAAAAAGTGATATTCGATTGATAAAAAAAGAGGATACCTACAAAATATGATCCTCAAATAATAACGTTCAAACAGTACCTAAATAAAAAAAATGATAGGTTAAGTTATATCACTTAGGATCATAAAAAAATTAAATAATCGTAAAAAAAAGGATAGGTTAAGTTGTATCACGTAACATCATGATATACCTACCAAGTACGAGTGGGGAAAAAATGAGTATGGTGAAAATTTGTACTAAAACATCGCTAAACGCTAAAACATCGACAAAAAATTGTCAAAGTATGTCAAAAAGTGATATTCGATTGATAAAAAAAGAGGATACCTACTAAGTACTATTTTGAAGCGCCCCAATAGCACTACTTCGCTCGATAGTTTTTTAGTATTCAGTCACCAAGCCCGTGGTAGCCATTCTAGGTAGTTGAGTCGATATTTCACTGGAAATAATGTGTTTTCCATTGTTGAAAAAAAGCAAGCTTCCAGTTTGAATAAATAAGCTATTTCGTCCACTCCTGTTGGGTCACCTAGCAAAAAGTTGAAAACAATTTCTTGAAGAGAAAAAAAAATACTGTTTCTTGTCACCAAGCGTACGTACATGAAGAATATGCATGAGTTGATTTATTTATTTCTTCTTCTCTCTTTCCGAAGGCATACGCGCTTCTTATTCAAAAACCGGAATATTTGTGCCTTTCGAAATCGAATTTAAGAAGAGAGTTCCATGACAAACATCTACTGAAGTTTTTAAGATGAGCCCCGCAGAGTTTTTTGCATGTCCTCTCCCAAGTTAGTGTCTCGTACTTGTGTTTTCGGTTTCCAGTGTGGACAGGTTAGAAGCAAGTGTAGTAAATAAGAATCCCTCGGACCTAATCCTTAATATATATAATATTGTCATTATTATCCTGCTGAAAATAATGTTATGATAGCCATCGCCATTTCAGAGTAGCAAATGTTTAACTCTATTAATTCTTGAATTTTATTTTAGGTTAGGCATATTCAACAAATTCTTTTTTGATTACAATGCAACAATATTTTACATTTCAACGTTTTCGTAGCCGTCTAAACGTTTGAGAAAACCTTTTTTTGGTTACCGAGATGATAGAAGAAGAAGAGAGAGAGTGATTGAATAATTTTGAGAACTTCTTAATATTGGACAGTGTAACCACTATGTTGTCGATGGAAACGAGGCAAGAACAACATTACCACTATGCTATCGGGGTGAACGGCATTTTTCCATTATCATTTGTGTCCACACACAAAACTTCGTATCTGTCTGCATCCATACCCAGATCGAGAAATTCGAACCATGCCTCAGCCCCTTGTGACTTATTTAATTCTTTACACTCATCAAAATATGTGCTTAATAAAATGCCTCAATCACACGAGCTATGGCATCCTCTGTAAGCATCCAAGCAACCACGTGTATAAATTATAGTCTCCCACACATAATGCTCTTTCATGTCCAAATAGATTCGCTTCCTCCACCATCAGGGCAGTGGGAGCTCGTGTACCATAAGAGGTTGAATAGACCTAAAAAAATCGGTTGGGATGGAAAAAAAATAGATAGAAATCTTTCTCAGATCAGAATAGCCTTGTATTTGCTGTCCTCGGGTTTAAGAAGCCTAGTTAGTTAGTTGGTTGTTTCCCCCTGCACCATTTCAATTTTTGAATAATCACTTGTTAGTTATGAACGCACCGTTGACATCTTGTCTGATTATTTATGTGTTTGGGTTCTTGTTATATGATTTTCACATTAGAAACAACAGATTTCCATTAACAGTATTTCATGTTATGGAAACATTTAAGTCTATACGCCATCGGAGGTAGGATTGCAACCTACGTCATCCGACAAAAATCAGGATCGGTATTGTAACATTTAATTGCTCAGGTTATTTTTAAATATGTACAGCTATAGGTAAACATTGTAACTTAAGCCCTCAGAGTCGTAGACCGGCAAAAATACACCTCTGTTAATCGCCTCGTGTGGGGAAGAGGAACAATTGTAGTTGTTGGTGTAATGCACTTCGAAGCAGACGTGCCCCCACTTTTTCAATTTCATCAAAACAACCATTATTCATCCTCATCGTTGCCATTAGCCAAAATAGCCTCGCGTTACAATTTTCGTAGTGATCTCCGTTCGCCCCCTTAGCTTTTCGTAGATTAACAAAAATCGTCTGAAGTTTGAACTCTCCATACCGTTGCAAGCTGTTTTTGTGATTGTCCGCCTCGATTATTCAAAATGCCTCATGTTCGCATATTCAAATACACACAAGTGAAGAGGGTTCATATCACATCAGTGATTTTGGTTTAGTATTTAATCACAACAGCAAAACAAACTTCACAACTGAAGTTAACTATATTTTGCATACATGCAGAAACATAAATTTACGCCCCCGAGGTGGTTGTTGGAAGACTATATACAATAAAACACACCGCCCCATTCTTTACAATAATAAAAATATTGAATAAGTAAGCAGTGGAGTAAAATCCTTTGTTTCATTTTGATGTGAACAAAAATTATAGTTGATCTGAACCCCCTTGTCCAAATAAAAAATAAGCTCCGGTCCCATCTGGAGACTGCAAAACTGATATGTATGTCTATTCAGAAAAACCCAAAAATTTTAACATCCATGCACATTACCGTACTGTGGCTGTTGCGCCCCACACCCATGTGTAATGTTTTATTTCTCTTGTTGGCTAAACGCGAAGATGCTCGAGACTGCTTTCAAAAATTATTTTCGGCCTCGCTTCACGATACAGCCGTATGCATGTAAAACTAGTATATCACACACAGGCAGAGGGGCAAAAAATAACATTTCTTTCTTTCCCTCGCTTTTGCCCATCTTCCAGTGTTCGTCTAGATAGCGTGACTAGCAAAAATATTAAAATCGAAATAAGAATTATCCGTTATGGTCCCCCTCGCTGACATGTAAATAAGCGCTATGCTTTAATAAAAAAACAACCATTATACAACTGTATAGGTCCTCGTCCATCTCATGCCAGGGACTGGGTATATCTTGTGTACAGTTTATAGTGGCATCATATTCCTTCACCAGATATCAAACTCGAGAGACTTGCAAGACAGCTCAGGTTATAACTTACTACGAGGTCTGTTTTTTTAAAAAATAATAATCGTCAGTCCATATGACAATGCTTGCTGTTTAACTAACAGTATTCGAATCTCTGAGGGGCCGGGGCATTCCACATTTACCTTTGCTAGAAAGCGCAGTGCAATAAATATTCTTTTTAAGTTATGCAATAATTTTGACATTATATTCATGTCCATTCCCCAAGACTAGATTTATATACACAACCAACTCGCTCTTGCAATATATTATCTGATGCGACATTGTGAAAGGTTCTCGTATGTTCGCGAAACAGGAAATACACGTCATAGCTTCCGTGAATCGAAAGCAAGGTTACTGGGGCACGCAAAATACCGTAAGAAGAATTATATATTCCAAATGCAGGCATCATCATTTTTCTCTTGCACAAATAGAATAATCGGGCTGAATTTCCAGTCTAAAACCACCATGTTCTGGCAGCAAGTATCAAAAACCTGTGGTAATTTTATTATATGATAGGAGGTGAGTGAAATGGTTGTTGCAAGTTACCTTTTAAACCCAGTACGTGTGTAGGAAAAACTGCGTATAAGCTGTATCACACTCTCTCTGCCTGTGTGTCAGGTGGTCGTGTCGTTCGCTAGTTGTATGTCACAGCTTAACCCGTACTAGGTAATATTTTTACATGAGGTAAGTTGGCATACTCTGGTAGGGTATATGTTTCAAGCCTCTAGCTGTAGAGCCTATTTGCAAAAAAATAAGTTTGGTAACACTACTCGTCGAAAGCAGCTCAAACAGTGTTGCTAGCTGTAGGTTAATTTTCCCCCGTTATACAATTGCAAGAGGTGAGTTGCTTATAGCCTATCTGGAAGGCTTGGTGTGTGTGTGTCCATGGCTTATGTCGTAGGTTAATAAAATTTGCAATAGATCTTGTGTGTGTTGGCAACCGTCAGCCCTTACATGTGATATAGCAGCCTTACTTATTGTAAGACATAATGTGTATGTATGAGTGGGGGGGGGGTTAGTTTAGTTCACGATAGATCGACCTGTCACGCTATGACCAATTTCTGCTTTTGAGTCACCTGTAAGGCTATATGTGAGTGGGTGAGGGAGCTTAGTTTAATTCACAATAGATCACATTTTAAATTTGCTCACTCTCTCTGTGTCTGTGTGTCAGGTGGTCGTGTCGATCGCTAGTTGTATGTCACAGATTAACCTAGGTAATATTAACTGTACTTCAAAAAATAAAATTGTGTGTATCTCATGTCGAACTAGAAACAAAAAAATCAAATATTAAGTATGCATGCAGATTAATTAAGCTGTAAATTTAAAATTTGGCCTCCCCCAAATCGCATTTCATACATACATACATGTGGAGGACCCGTGGCCCACCTCCCAAGAGGTTTGGTTAGCATGCAATAGATCAGTATGCAATTTAATATCCTCGTCTAGTACGCTGCACTTCTTTGCAGTGCAGGTGTATCCCGGTGTCAGGCTGGTGAAAAAAAATAACATTCAACCGAGTAGACAAATAGCAGTGTTCAAGTTCAGAAGATTCAACAAATACCTGTCTGCTGCTTTAAACATTCATTTGATTAGTTAACCACTCACCACGTGGTCATACACCACACCACATATTACACCTCTCTAAGACGTGGTGCAGACACCAAATACACTACATGACACCCAAAATCAACAAGATAGGTTGCACCGTGTAACCAACTAAACGCGTGAGTGCAGTCAAAAAATGCAGCAAACTAGACGAAGCTATTGAATCAAAATAATCACGTGGCATTCTTTTTGAATCTGACTTCACCCACCCCTTTTTTTTTAATCCTTAATCGCAACAATAATTAACCGACTTTTTAAGTTTACTCTATGCACAGATAGATTAATCGGAGGACTGGGCATACAGTTTAAAATAGAATCGGAATCCAGTAGGTATCGAACCCGGGACCCTTTGATTACAACGTGACAACTTATCGACAAGAGGAGATATTTTTTTTTGGTGACGTGGAGTACTTTATCTTTCGGGGAGTCAACATTATTTTTTTACTCAGTCGTCATATAACATAAACACAAGCAAACATTCTCATGTGCTTTTATTATTTTGTGTTCGTATACAAGTATATTCTTACATAAATTATTGTTTAATTTAATAAATTGTAAACTTGGAGCCTGCTATACTAACACTCCTTCTGTCTATTGAAAGCGAATGTTGCGTGCATACGGAAATAACACAGAAAAAAAAGCGGATGGAAGCAATTTAAAATCAGTGGAGCAAGATCAGTATTACGAGAGCGTAAAAACATGTGCTTTCATTCAACTTCGAAAAATAAGAATAAATATATGCATACAGAACACATATGCTTTCTTTTCACAGTTGTAAAAACATATAAATTGTACATGAAGTAAGTTACGGGAAGGCTCTCTCTTTTATGTCTGTGTATATGTTGTACAATTAGGTACAAGTTGTTGTACAATTAGGTACAAATTGTTGTACAATTATTTCTCCCAGTTGCCCAGTTGGAGTTGGGGGCATAACACTGGTACTATTTGTACCCACAGTGTTTACTCATATATTTTGTTTAATATTTTATTTCAAATTCACTGTCAGAAACTAGTGTTGCCAGTTCCTGGATGTAGGTTTACCTACTCTGTTGGTTGTCACTGTCAAGCTTCCAGTATTCGTACAGCATAAAAAGCTATAACCCCCCTCTCAAAATATATACATTGTATACGCCAATTCTTGCTGTGAAATTTCTATGCTGTTTTAACCCTAATAGAATTCGAATCTCTGAGAAAACCAAGTACTAAGCTTTAGCATTCCATATTAGCAAAACCTTTATACGTACGTATTTATAACCTCAATTTACTAATCAAAAAATCCCCCCTAACCAACCAATTAGCACATTTATATGACCTTCTATAGAGGAAGAGAACATAACATTTCCGAGCCGGTATTATTAATATGACAATTCTTAACAGGTTAATGCATCAATCTTTAAGCAAACACTTAGGAATGTTTGAAATTCAAACAATTCTTGTGACAAAAAACAAATAATTAGGAAATTCTTTTTAACCAAACAATCAACACAAATCTCTCTTTTTTATAGAAAAAAAAACATAACATTCCTGAGACAGTAATAGTAAACACTGTCGTTTAAAATTAGAAGAAGATTAATCACACAAGCATCATCATCGTCGACATCGCTTATCCTGACGGGATGCACGACATGTTTATCCAACATATAGGAATACACGTTGATGATTAAGCGTTTTCCTTCTGCATCTCGTGCTCATATTTCAAATTTTAATATATCAGAAATAGTCACCGAGTATTCGATGCCAGACATTACACTTTCAAAACTCAAACTCGTATTGTTTGTAATATCCTACCCACTGTAGATTATTTTTGCAATAAACAGAATGCAGTACAGCCAATATACACCTCCGATTGTTACAATAAGACTTTACCGCCGGGCAAACTGCTCGAAATAGACGCCAAACAGAACACAGCTAAATTGATGATGAATAGCATGTTATTTGTTTGGTTTGCGTCACAATATGGAAATAATAAGAGGCACGCGCGTGCGCGTGTGGCACATCATTCCCCCAAGAGAGGTTTACAAAAATCACAATATATAAACATTTGGCCCCCCGGGGACTTGGAAAATTACGATAAGATGCATTCGCTCACCACTGTTGCCAGCCATAAATCTCTCTCTCTCTTCATCTTACAGCAACGTTGGCATCTCTATTTTTTTAGTTGTAAGTAAATTGCCAACACACTCTAGTTAATAATACTACATATTATACGCACACACGCACACGCATACTATATTACCATCCATCCATCCATCTCTCTTTTACGGCAGTATATATGTTTGTTGCCGGCTCTTCTTGCCCAGTGTATGTATGTTACGCCAGTATATAAATTAGCTAAACCCTTGCCAAGTAAAAAAAAGCTGTAGGTAAATATTAGCGACATTGTCAGTTGTTTAACTCTTCCCTCTCTCTTCCCTCTCTTTTTTTTTGTAAAAAGCTATGGCAAAAATACCAGTAGGTTGGCAACCTTGCTTTATGCACTGTAAACCAAGCCTCAAGCAAAATTGCCAGCTCCTTGCTTTAGGTGGTTAGACCAAAACAAAAACCTTGGTGATTTTTTTTCGAGTAGGTGTTGGCAACACTGCGAGCCCCACTTCTGGTTGCAGAACTCTCAAGCAAGATTGTCAGCTCCTTGCTTTAGGTTACGTTAGACCAAGAAAAACCTTGGTGATTTTTTCGAGTAAGAAGTTGGCAACACTGCGAGCCCCACCGAGCCCCACTTCCGGTTTGTGAACTCTCAAGCAATATTGCCAGCTCCTTGCTTTATGCTAGGTTAAACCAACAAAACCTTGGTGATTTTTTCGAGTAAGCGGTTGGCAACACTGCGAGCCCCACCGAGCCCCAAAAGAAGATTCAGTACTCTCTATTTGCCCCTACTCGTAATATTAGAGCCAAAGGGAAATTGGAAATTTACGAAGGTTGAGGCATGTAGGGTTAAAAAAATCTGAAATATTGAATGTGTTTCTCAGGAACGTGATATACCCGTATGAGTTTCATATGTCAAGGTACGAGTGGGACGTTCGCCTCCAGGAATGATGAATATGCAAACAATAGAAATATCATTCGGCCGAGGATTCCAGCCAGAAGTCAATATACCGATATTTTCTGAGTAAAAAGCACACCGGACTTCTTTCCACCAACAACGAGTGCGTCTACTCATAGATTTCAGGGTTACAGAATGACAAAGTCATGGGCATTTTGCGCTCTAGAAATTGTGTAGTGCTACACTGTGAAAAAACACACTTCATGTACACTTTCTGATCACTTCTTGTGCACTTTTCCTGTTGGAAAGTGCACGATAAGATTTGTTTCATTGATTTTGTTATTTATTATCGCTTTTCTGACACTTTTGGCTAATTACGGCGATGACTGATTATATGTTGGAGGGACACTCACAAATAAGACTTATGCCGGGATTCAAACCCGGGACAACCGACATCGTAGCACACTGTGCTAACCCCAAAGAGGAGATTTCAGTGAACGTATAGACACCTCGACCGACGCAATCGGGTGAGTACAAACTTTTCTACATAGGTTAAACCACCCCCATGCTATCCTTATGCAAGGATTAGGCTTAAAAGGACTAAAAGTGCATTCTGTGTCTACCACCCGATAACTCGAGAACTAGCCCTTGCTAAGGGGCGGGACTTATACCCCCGAAGAGCCCCATCCTTCCCCCGAGCACCAAGACCATTACCCCCCCTTCAAGTGAAAAACTGACTCTACCACCCCCTTCAGAGTGACGGCATGTGTTGCAGTTAAATCGCTGTAGCGGTGGGACGTAGACACGGGCGACGACCCAGGCTTGACACGTCCTGTCTTCAAGGGATGTGACGTGGTGATACACGTTTGATGTTGTGATCGTTTGACGTTTCGCAGCGCGTGTCAAACAACAACAAACTCCACGTGCGCTCTTGGTGGGAAAGCTGTCTTGTGTTCTCCGCGAGTGATACGCTGCTTTGTAACGCAACGAAGTGCAGTGTGAAGGATGGCTCCCACGGGGGCCACCCCTAAGACTACCAATAACCGCCACAGCATGGATTATCCCTCTGAGCAAACAACCGACCCCTTTAGAAGGGGTGGAGGGTTAGCACGCACACCCTCTTCCAAGAGGAAGCACTTGTCGGATAGCCCAGAGCATACAGTTTCGCAGCAGGAAAATCCCGGTCAGACCGCTGCATCCCAACCACACCTAACTCCCACCCCAAACCCCCCAGGAAGCCAAATAAGCACAATTGTATCAGACTCGTCAGAATACAACTTGGGAATGTACCAGAGGCTACATTTAGATATTACTACCGTGATATCGAAAGATAAGAATATTACGGCGGACAAAAAGACGCTACTACTGGAAATCCTGGCCAAAATGAATCAAGTGCATACAGAAGCCATAGTAGAGTCCCGTTCTTTAAGAACGGCGTGCCGTATTTTGGAAACTAATAATAACCCCCAAACAGTAGCAACTCAACAAAAGCCAACATATGCGCAAACACTGTCCAATCCAGCACAGCAGGGAGAAAAAGCTGCTCAAATACAAAAAATCACCAGCAAAGCAAAACATACCGTATTTATCACAGCGCAAGATAACCAAAAGGTTCGTGATATATGGGATAATTTCACTATGGCAATAAATCCAGTCCGTGAGAGGGTAAAAATCGAAGCTATGCGAACCACCCCAAAAACCCTTATTGTGGAGACCGCCACCAGAGAGGACCTTGAAAAAATAATGAATAATCAAAACCTCAAATCCAAGAAACTGAATGTGGAACTCCCTAAAAAACGCAACCCGCTGATGATCATTTATGAAATCCCAATCAAAAGAGAAGAGGAGAATATAACAGAGGAATTTTATGCACTGAATGGTATCGAGGAACACTTGAACATGTCTCTAGATGAATTCAAGACCAAATTCAAGTTTCAGTTTAAAACCGGGCCCAGGAACCGACCAGTCTCGCACAGAGTATACGAGGTGGATCCCGTAATTAGGAAACTTATCCTAAATATGAATAAGGTACATTTAGCCTATCTGTCCTTGTCAATGAAGGACTATTTAGTCGTCCCGGTTTGCCTCAAGTGCCTGGAATATGGATATGTCGCGAAGCACTGCAAAGGGGAGCAATACTGTATAATATGTGGAGCTGAGGGACACTCTAGAGAGGAATGCAGAAAGGAGAGGGTAGAAAAATTATGCATACCCTGCATGAGAAGGAAAAGAACGTGCAACGCCGATATAAAGGATTGCCCTACAATGAAGTTCTTTCAGCAGAGATTAATAGAAAAAACCAATTATGGAATTTAAACAAATAAGAAAGAGAAATAGGAACACCCCTAGCCGCCGACGCCGTAATGCGACAAGAGCGGCGGCATACGCAGTAAGGAAACAGGGTGAACTTCAGGAAATTCTAAAACACCGTTTCACAATAGATCTTCCTCTCCACCTCAATACCTTAATCTCCGGAGAACTACTTTATCCCCCCACCCCTCCTCGCAGCAACTTCTCTCTTCATTCCACACTAACGCCGTTACCTACTCAATATAACTGTCAAAAACCCATTCTTAGCACACCGATACCTGGCCTGAAACCATTTGCCTTCATTATTCCCCCTCAGTTATCCATATCCATCCCGCCATCGCCACTCTCACTTTCTCCCCCTGAATCAGTCATACTCACACCACCGCACTCACACTCTGCACAATCCTCGCCAGTCTCCTGGTCTTTCTCACACACCCCATTCAGCCCCACCTCATACTTCTCTCATAGCTATGAAGACCTCCAGAATGACCCCTGCCCCAATCTATCGTCTCATTCTCCTTCCCTGATTGACCTAGTCGAACCTCCAAGTAGGTCAAATCTAAACCCGGAAGCTCCTCCCTTCCAAGTACAAACAAAATACTTAAATTTTACCGCACCAGTCATAATGAACCCACCCCGACCAGAATTCAAGATACCCCAAAAACGAACATCAACCCAGCAACGATATACCGTAAATTCGAACTTGATCTACAACTTAGCCGGCTTGAAGAGAGGGATAATTTAATCACTGCGCTGCGTTTGCTGGTTAGATTAAAACATGATAACGGAAAATCCATTACATTCCCTTACTTACCCGGAGGCTGTGGATAAGATGATCCTAAGATGCAGCAACATCCCGGTTAGTCCGGATGAATTGCACGACTTACTAAAACAAACGTTTCACCGAAGGGACCTAAAGCTAGACTTAGAAGAGGTCTACAAAGATTTCGCAAGGGGATATGGAAGAGTTGTCCAGGATGCCACCAAGCCTTGGCCGTCGTGGAGCTCTGTAATAAGACATTGACGAGAAACAAGTTAGGCATACTGCAGGTAAATCTGAATGGAGCGAAACTGGCCACGGAGGAGATTTTCATCTTAGCTAGAACAAACAACGTCGACTTGCTGTTGTTACAAGAACCTTACATTCTAAACGGAAAGGTGATACATGCACCGATGGACGCTATACTAGCCTATAACCAAAACCAGAATGCCAAAACTGCAATAGTAGCACTAAATAAAAACATAAATATGCTCAAAATAGAACAGTTATCTGATTCACATACAAACTGCGTAGAAATAGGATACAATAAACAAAATTTTACAATCATAAACACCTATTGTCAATATAGTCACAGCATCGACAAATATATAGACCACATCAGAAAAGCCTGCAGGGCCTATTCATACAACAAGATTCTGGTGACTCTAGACAGCAACTCTTCCTCACCCCTCTGGTTTGGCAGGGATATGGATTCCAATGGCGAAAAAATGATGAACCTTCTAGCTGAATTAAACTTAAATGTAGAAAATCAACCGGGTAACCCACCAACTTACCGGGGTAGAGCGGGGGCGAGCAGTAATATTGATCTAACTCTATCCAACAACCGCATGAGCCCTCTCATAGAGGGTTGGAAAGTCCTGGACATGGTAACAACCAGTGACCACAACGTCATTGAGTTTTATGTCAACCTGGAAGGTGCTCCAAAAACCCACACGATGAGACCACCTACCTACAACTGGGCAAAAACGGACAAGACTGCTCTGCTAAACAACATCGATCTAACAGAATGCTCTAGATCTGCAAATAACGCAAATGATTTGGCAGAATTGCTCACGAAACAGCTTCAAGCAGCCATAGAGGCATCCACGCCTAGACACGATATGGACAGACCTCCTAAACCATGGTCAAACAAATTGACAAGGCTTAGGAACAACATGCGCAGATCTCGAAAACTATACCAAAAACCAAACATTCCTGACATAAGAGCAACTTATCTAGAAGACTATAGAAGATCAAAGTCTAAATATGCAGAAGAGTTGAAAAGCTTCAAATTGAAAAGGTGGCATAATTTTGTAAATAGATATCTTAATAAGGATAAATGGAGTCTGCCGTATAAAATTATCACGAGCAAAACTAAACAGAGAGAGGTGACAACAACCTTAAAAAGATCTGATGGAACCCTAACCAATAACGCACGGGAAACCGCGGAACTGATGCTGCATGGACTCCTCCCAGATGATGAAGAACAAACGGACAACGAGGAAAATGCCGCGATAAGGAGGGAACGTGCACGCTATCCTAACAACACTCCCATAGCCCCATTCACATCTGAAGAAATCGTCCGAGAGCTGACATCAATGAAAAGTAACAAGGCGCCAGGCCCAGATGGCATACCAGCTGGAGTAATCAAGCAAACGCTTCCAAAAACACTACCTTTCATTACAGCCCTCTTCAACCAATGTATTATAGGAAAGGAATTCCCCAGGGCATGGAAGGAGGGACGCCTAGTAGTAATCAGGAAGGAAGGAAAAGAAGATGCTGCGAGCTTAAAATCGTACAGACCCATCTGCCTGCTAAATACTATGGGGAAGCTTTTTGAAAAACTTATAAACAAGCGTCTGCAGGAATTCCTCGCCATGGTAGGAAAAAATGACAACCAGTATGGCTTCACAAAGGGTAGTTCTACGGAGGACGCTATAAATAAGCTAAAACAGGTTGTGGAAAAATCAGAAACGAAGCTCGTCGTAATCGTTTTCGCGGACATTAGCGGGGCCTTCGACAATTTGTGGTGGCCCCACCTCTTCTACACCCTCAGGAAAATAAACTGCCCGGTTACACTCCTCAGATTGTTGGAAAATTACTTCAAAGACAGACGAGTTCACCTCGACTTAAATGGAGTAAAGGTATTAAAAATAACTACAAAGGGCTGTCCACAGGGCTCGGTATTGGGCCCGCATCTATGGAATGTAAACCTTGAACCCTGTCTTCGAGCGCTAGAAAATGACGAAAACATTGACCAAGTTATTGCTTATGCCGATGATGTAGCGGTGGTGTGTTCGGGCAACTCGAGAGCTCAAATCGAGAATAAAGCAAATCAAGCATTGAGAACGTTGGCAGAGTGGTGCAGAGGCGCAAAATTAGAACTCTCGTCCTCTAAGACGAAATACCTTATTGCTAAAGGACATCTAAGTCATAAGAGGAATCCTAGCATTAAAATATCTGGCTCAACAGTGAAAAGGACAAAAGAATTTGAATACTTGGGTGTGACACTGGAGGAAGGGATGAGATTTGGGGCTCACATTCGCAAAATTACCCAAAAAGGCGAAAATACCATGAGCAAGTTAACGAGACTGGCAGCCCAAAACTATAACCTGCCACCAGGCATCATGGATACATACATAAAGTCCATATATGAACATATTACCACATATGCGTCCTCGGTCTGGGTGGGTGGACTCAAAAATAAGAAGAATGTTAGGGTACTTCGATCCTCACAAAGAAGAATACTCCTGAGAGTGACGGGAGCATTTGGCACGACCTCCACGGAGGCGCTCCTTGCCGTAACTGGTAACATACCACTAGACAAGGAAGTGAGATGGCGAGCAGCCAAATACCAGTTCAGGAAAGGAGATGAACAGGAATTGACGAAATGTGTTGGAATCTTCCTCCCTACCCTACACGATATAAGAGCAAGATTGACAAATGAATGGCAAATGGAGTGGGAAACTGCTGAGAATGGAAGAAGAGTATATAGCTTTGTGCAAAACATCAGATACAATAAACTAGCCAGCAATCAATATTCAAGAGGACTCGTACATCTTCTGACAGGCCATGGCCCATATGGTACGCATCTCTGCCGAATAGGCAGCAGACCCACACCTGCGTGCAGCGCATGTGGTGTGATAAGAGATACGCCAGAACACAAAGTCTTCTTCTGCCAGGCAGCTGGTGAAGAGATCAAACGACTAAGACGGGAACTACCAACCACTGACGTCAAAACACTCTTATGTCCTCAGCAGTTGGACAAGCTTAGAGCCCTGGCGAATGCAGTATCATTAGAAGAACAAAGAAAATTTAATACTCGGCTCCAAAATCCCCAACCGGAAGCGCCCATCCCGGCAAGACACAATGAAGATGTAAGGAAAATCAGGTTTCAACCGGCAAGGATTTCACACACCAGGAATGTGCCTCCCGCACCGGCTCGGCTGGACGAACAGGAAGCAGAAGAAGACGAAGTGTAAGAAGTGGAGGAAGCTCCGGAAAATGATTCTAGAAGAAGATTCTTCGCTGTCTCATTGGGAAGGCAGGAAGCCGAGGAGCGTAGGAGAATTCGTCCAATCAGAATGCCTGGTGAGAAACATGAAGACTACCTTATAAGGGTGTCTGCATCCAGAACATCAAACATGTAAATTAATCCTCTAACTCATATAAATATCCTCATCAGACGCAAACATAACAGATATCTTTAAATTGCCATGCTAAAGTGCACTTTACACATTTTACCCCTGCACTGGTACTCCAGTGTCTTATATTTCAGTTTCATATCATCACCATATATCTACACTTTCAGCACCATGTTTTCACTACGCTGGAACTCCAGTGTTTAATATATAATATATTTTTCTTCTTCTTGTTGTTCTTTTAAATTTTTATATCTATTATTATCTCATATACAATTTTTATCTCAAAGCATTAAGAAACCACACATACCCGTTCTAAGGAAACTCGCGCGCGCTATAATCACTGTTTACCAACTCCAAATCCCAAACTCTTGTACAGATGGGGGCTGGACACCGACAGCGGAACACCTAGCCTCTGGGGTGGAGCATTCTTTGACAACAGTAATTGCAAAACGTAAAAATAAATGGTCTTAAACCAAGAGCTCACCCGCTCTCGGTTGCCGGCTCCTGATGCAAGATGCATCAATAAACAATATTATGTAATGTATAGGACGTGCGAGCTCCAAAAACTTCTCACTCATAGATCCTGGAGCCCGGGATCCGGTACATGCTAGATCACCACACATTACAGCATATCACCTAAAATTGTAATACAAACAATATGTAACGGAAGATACTTATTCACGTGGAAAAATGTATAGCATTGTACTGTCTACAAATGTAATGTAATGTAACTCAATTTATTAACTATGTTATTTAATCTTGTATTGTTTTCTTTTTATTTTCAGTCTTATGTATCTGCAATTATCAATAAAATAGTAGTGCACAACGATAACGGGGGAACCGTAATTCGAGCAAAAGACGTCCCAGTTTATTGCAGAGGCACTGGGACAAGCGTATGCCCTCGAATGCATACGGGTGGAGGTTTGGTTGTATTCGGGGGTTCCCCCCTTATTGTGCTAACTACCCCGCCACGAAGGTCGGCTGCACGATAACTTTACAAGTAGTGTACAAAGAGTAAAAATTGTTACCAATATGTGGCTGCTAGTGCTGTTTAGTGCTCCTGCAAACGATTATAATGTGAATTGTAAGTAGGGTGGTTATTGAGAGGGGAAAGGGGATGCATTACCCCATGGATAATCATCCCCCTCCAGTTTCATATTTTTAGCCTCAGGGTATAATACAGTCACTCGGGGGAATACGCCCAACTTTTTTTTGCCGGTGTACAGATTCGCTAAACGAATGAGTGTCGCAATAAAAAGTATCTCAAATTAGAGCTACATGTTTTGTTATTGTTACCTATAGGTTTTATTACTGTAAGTCATATAGCACAAGAATCAGAGAGAAATAAACAGATGAACGTCAATTTGGGCAAATCACCCCGTGTTCAGGGTAAAATGTCCAATGCAAGAAATAATTGTTGTAATACTTCACATGACATATTTAAAGGAAAATAATACACACCATTAACTGGAAGATTATTAACGTTTGTCTCGTAAACAGAACATCATTTGTACAGACAAGCATAGCGTTTCTAACAACATTTATTTTGAATTTACCTGCGCTTCTTTTACTGTTTACATTTGTGAGAAATTGCATTGCACTTTGGACACATGGACGTGAATTTGGTTCACATTTCATGCATCTATTACATACTACAACGAATACACTGGATCCAGTCACATTGTGGTCCTTTCTTATGAAAGTAATGCCCATGGGCATATTGTACTTAATTTCTGTGGTCATATCACCCCACAGCTACAAGCAGAAATTTGAATCACTTGGTTGGCATCTCTGAGCACCATGCGGCAGTTTCACTCTACAGATATGTTTCCCTGACTCTTGATCTTTACACCAAATATAATTCAGTTTCTTTCTCTCTTGGGAATATTATTGTACACTGTTAATACAACAACATCCAAAAATTATTACCTCAAAAATTGACATCTTACCTCAGGAAATTAACCCTGGATGGCTTCAGAATCTTCTCACAAGCAACAAACCTGCTGCCTCGTCTCACCACGGAGGGCGCTTTCAAACAAGAGTCGCACAGTTGCCATAACATTAACGTTGCGCGAGATACGAGGGGGTGGGCATTTAACCCCGATGGGCATATTCCCTCGAGTGACTCTATGCATAATATTCTGATACTTGGCGACAAATTATTGAGTTTTTTCCCATCATTAGAAACATTTTCAAATATCACACTGATTTTTATAAGCACTCAAAATGTATTTTGTGCACAAAGACAAAATCAGAAATAAGTTGTTTTACAATCCATGAAGATACACGACATGATAATGTAGAAAAAAAATGATTTGATTTTTGCTATTTAGCTTGACCTCTCTGCCAGTTTTGGCTAATACCAAAAATGAAGATACGTGAATAAATTATAAAATTGCTGAAGGGACACTCACAAATAATATCCATACCCAGGCCTGGATTTGAACCTGGGACCCCTGACGTCTTAGTGCGCTGTGCTAACCATTCCGTGACGGAGGTAGCGTATACAAAGGCTTATACAGGGTGTTTCCGGGCTGATGATACAAACTTTCAGGGATGATGGAGAAGGGCACATGTATCAATTTGAGATATGGAACCCTGGTCCGGAAACGACTAAGTCGAAAGTTTTAGGCGAAAATCGGTGGATGAAGATGTAATACTTTTATTACCTGCACACGTTTCACAAGCTGCTACATTCACAACAGTTGTTTAAAGTGGTGTCCCCCAGCTTCCCTGCATCGTCGCACAAAGTTCTGGCGTACCCAGGCAGCGAGGATTCTTGTGAAAGGATCCTCTGCAGTCTCGCTTCCTGTGACATTCTTCGAACGACCCCAGGGTTGTTCCAACGGGTACGCCAGATATTTTGTGCGACAATGTCATGCCTGCAGGAAAGCCAGGAAGCCGGGGAACACCACTTTAAACAACTGTTATGAATGTAGCAACTTGTGAAACGTGTGCAGGTAATAAAAGTATTACATCTTCATCCACCGATTTTCGCCTAAAACTTTCGACTTAGTCGTTTCCGGACCAGGGTTCCATATCTCAAATTGATACATGTGCCCTTCTCCATCATCCCTGAAAGTTTGTATCATCAACCCGGAAACACCCTGTAGATGTCTTTATTATGTTTCAGGTAAATAATATAAAGTCTTGTAATGTCGGCTTCAGAGAAAATTAAATTTAAAATTTCACGTAAACAAACCTTATATTTTGTAAAGGAACTTCTAGTCACAAACAAGTTGAGATTATAATCACAATTTACAAATCCGATTATAAAACATAATACACGTGCACAGGTCATGTACTTACATCAAAACATTCACAGACACGTGAAAATTTCTCTCTAGGAGACGAAACAGTCACTTTTATTGCCTGTCAGCGACTCGTGTATTCACAAGAGAGTCATAAACACTCTCTCCTCGATTAAAACCTCCCCTCAAGAAGTCAAATCTCTCCTCCTCTCTTTGCCGTTGCAACGGTCCTTAGGCCCAGATGAAATTCCGACAATTTTCCTTCGCAACGCTGCTGACTCCCTGGCTATCCTCTGTGTCTCTTACTAAACAAGGTTTTTTTTTTTATGCAGGTGTTTCCTGAACTGTTCAAACGTGCAAATGTTGTACCGATCTATAAATCTGGAGACAAACATTCTGTAAAATCTTATCGACCAATCTCTCTTTTGTCACCTCTCTCTATCATCTGTGAGACAATTATCAAAGACAGGCTGCTAAGGTTCACATCCCCCCTTATAAATACTGCTCAGCAAGGTTTTCTTCCAGGCAACTCTTGCTTGACCAATCTATCGGTATTACTTTCTCATGCTACTCAGTCTATCTCAAACAATTCCCAGCTTGACGTTATATATTTGGACATTTCAAAAGCCTTCGATAAAATTAACCATAATCTCCTTCTTCATAAATTACAATCCAGATTTCGCATCCATGGTAAATTTCTATCTTTGCTAACATACTATTTGCATGCACGAGAGCAGCGTGTTATCCTCTCTGGCTCCTCTTCCAGCTTTCTACCCGTCCTGTCTGGTGTCCCAGGGGAGTGTCTTAGGCCCACTTTTGTTCCTTCTTTACATGGATGATCTGCCCGACAGACTGTCTTCTCTTCCCATAAATGTACTTCTCTTTGCCGATGACTGTAAACTCTTAAAAGAAATTTCATCGGAACGCGATTCACTAATCCTACAACAAGCTCTTACAGAACTACTTTTGTGGTATCGCCAGTGGAAACTTGAATTGAATCCTCAGAAATGCTCCTGCCTCTCCATAACCTTAAAAAGGAACAAACTGATCTCTCTTTATACTGTCGGAAACAGTCCCAACAAAAACGTTTCCTCTCAATAAGATCTTGGTGTTATCATTGATGAAAAGCTAAACTTCAATGATCACATAACATATACTACTAAACGAGCCATGCGTCTTCCCTTAGGACTTCCCATGCCCTACATCTTATGCCTGCCTAGGAACATGCATTGATATACACTATATAGCCAAAAGTCACAGGACACCCAAGTGAATGTGGCAGTAGTGTCATGGTCTCTGGGACTGTTTTTCCTGGTTTGTGCTCGGGCCATTAGTTTTGGTCAATGGCGTCATGAACAGTGGTGTTTATGAGGACCTTTTAGACAATAGCATGCTGCCCACACTGTGGCAACAGTTTGGAATGGGCGTTTTCCTCTATCGGCACGATAATGCCCCTGTCCATAAAGCACGGTCCGTTGCATCGTGGTTTGAGGACAATCAGGTGGATGTGCTTAGCTGGCCCGCTCAAAGCCTCGACTGGAACCCCATAGAAGATCTTTGGGATGAACTGAAGAGTCGGTTGCTTGCCAGACCCACTCGACCGAAAACCACCCATTAACTATTCACGAGGTTAAAGGACAAATTGAAAAAAAATCCACCAGCAGCAATATACCAGACCTTAGTGGAAATCCTTCCCCGAACAGTAAATGCTGTAATAATAGCGAAGGGAGGTTCCATCCCATTAGTTACCTGGTTGGTGTCTTTGAATGAACAGCGCTGGGTGTCCGGTTACTTTTGGCTATATAGCGTACATGTATAATATTGTTTCTCATGATATGAAACGTAAATAGTAAAAAATATCCAAGTAAAATATTTTTCAAAAAACGTATCGGTTCTGCAGCTTTTAGTATAACCGCTTATGTTGCCAATAAGGATGCAGTTGTAATGCGTATAAAAATTGCATTGCAGAAACTACGTACGTCTGATCATTTCTAGTGCGGCATTGCAAATCTCTTAAAATCATGCATTCATCACCATCCATGTCTATGTTGCATATCCTACTTTATTATAGTGGCCCTTGCTGTTTTTGCTTACAGTTTGTCCGTAGTATTTTAAAAATACTCGCCTATTTCGGACAGAAATACGAACGCCGAGATCTTTTCTGTTGGGCTAGTTAAAGAGCCAAGATTACCAACACAGAATAAAGAACCTAGATCACCTGCGTGTACACTTCTGTTCACAAAAAGTGGCACACTCGTTTGAGTTGAAGCCGTGCTCAGATTAGGATAACATCTACAATCTGCGCACGTCTTGACATTACAATTTGTACCAGGCTTTCTTTCTTTCCCATCTGAAAATTACTCTTAAGGTGCGAGCATTCATCGAGTGGGTCACTTGTAAATATCTATCTATGTATAAAACGAGGAAAGTGACACGTGAATGACGGAACATCTTAAAATACATCTGCTGATGTTTCTCACAACTTACTCATTTAATTTCAGTGGTTTTCTTCTTGAGAATGAATATTAACGGTGTGTTTTATCACACAACAATTTTCAATTTTAGCACTTGTTTTAAATATCGAGGATTAGCAGCAACTAAAAAATCTCAATTTCAAGTAGTCTCGAGTAACAGTCACGTTCTTTGAGCGAGTAGTAGTTTCAATACATATTTTCCTATTGGCAATCAAATAATAACAAAGTTTCAGGCTGCAATTGATGTGACGAGAATAAAATACATCATGTAGCACCCATTTGGTAAGAAAAAATATTTTGGAGACACGGGGATTCAAATTTAGGATTTCAGCTTATAAAAGTAGTCTTTAACCGACATGGCCACAAGCCGGTGACGAAACTAAGCTATTCGAGTAATTTATCCATAATAATGCACCTTTTCCTGTACAGCTCGATACTTTTCATTATTACATTAATTTGAAAGCAATACTCTTCATCAGATATGCTGTACACATTGCTGACAAAATACAAGTGAAGCTTGTGCATGAAAATTAATGAAGACTTTGGGAAATCATGCTTTTGTGGAAGGTTAGTGTTTCCAACCCTAAATGATAACAGTTCTCTAGTTTCCGCCAATATAGAGGATTCTGCTATGTGACGACGAATCTCATTAACCAACGGCACATAATTTTTCTTATTTTAAAATATTTATTTTAAAATGAAGAGTCATTATTCTGTAATCTAAGGAGACATTAATTCATTCGGTAAGAATTTTACGAGAGTCACAATTCTATTTTTCTGCTCCGTTACGAAACCAACGTGCACGTGAAAAAAAGTAAAGCCCGACAATTTATATTTTACAACAAATCTATTTACTGTTAAAGTTAAATTAGAGGACAAACATTGACTTATTTTTAATAGCCTGGATGACTGATGTGGGGGTACCTCCTCTCATGTGCCCCCCTGGCTGTGACATAAACTCTTCTTCCTTTAGATTTCTATATTTTTTCCATCGCATATTCAGTGCCAACTTTGCGATTCTGTTTGTCAAAGTGTATGGGTTTATTTATTCTTCAAGCCTTCTCCTGGACTAGGATAACACTCTTTCCGATTATTATTATTATTATTTTTTTTTTTTTGCATTCATTTTCAGGAATTGCAACATTTCTGTCTCGCTTATTCTTATTGCGTTTTTCCTTTTCGATATTTAGTGTTGCTTTTGTTCTATTTTCCGTTACTCACGACGATGAAGAGAGACTCAAAAAGAACACCCAAGCTCAGGCCAAATTCGAACCTGGGCCCCTCGCATTCTAACGAATTGTGATAACTACCTCGTCACGAACATAAAAAACGCGCTACTTTTTAAAATAAATTTCAGGAATATTTCACATTTACATTACTTTGATTGTAAATATGGAAAATCCAGTTAATTAATATTTACGCTGCAATCTTTCCGTTAGCCCTTTCCTTTGAGTCTGAGACACACAAAATTCCCTGCATATGGTTACATTGATTGATAGTAAGCAACACTGCTCCTTTCCGAACACTTACTTCGGCTGTACTTCCGGCCCCGAAGCTGGACTTCAACTCAAACGAGTGTGCCACTTTTTGTGAACAGAAGTGTACCAGTCACTGAGAATCTTAATGTTGTTCCAGTGGCATGGTGTGGTTCAACGGGATCATCCCCACCTTTTGGGTAAGTAAAATTACCAGATTACCTGTTCTATCTGCTTGTTCATAAAAATTTATTCGGGTTTATTTTACTTTAGTAAATTCGAGACGTATAGGACGAGATATGAATGGGAATGAAATTACGAAATTCCACACACCAGATGGGACTGCAGACCAAATGACTGCAATTTCCTGAAGGTTGCGGAATTTCTGAGATAAGAAACTACATAGGGACTGCCAAATCAGTTACTATATCTTTCCCCTCGACTCGAGTCTTCTTAAAGGAATTTGGTTTATAAAAACGCAGTGCAAGAAAACCAAGTAAACATTGTAACGAACCCGTCTCGTCACAATTTGTACGAGTCGCACCTCTATTTTTGTGACCTTTCTCATAAAAATATGTAATAAGAAATGTATCAATTTAAAAACAGGTTACACCTCTAATTTGGTACACTAACTTATTATTTAATGTAAGAATACACTTTTAATAGTTTATATTTCTTCCACGTGCTGACGCTAGCGTCGCCGACCCAATATAAAGGCGAGAGCGGAGCTAGCAGCTCAGTTTGACTCCGTCTGCGGACGAGAGAAGTAGGGCTCTGCCTACGGGCAAGAGGTAAACTCCTCCTAACAAGAGAGAGAAAAAGATATCCCACTCCACCTTCTGGTGAGAGAAGTTTACTCCACTTTAGTGTGAGAGGACCCACTCCGCTTTCGGGCGAGAGATATTTAGGTAACTAGATCCTTTTCTTTCATAAAACTCCGTCATCTCGATGTTGGGGATGGTAACAGAGAAACCCCATCTCCTCGATGTTGGGAAATTCGCTTCGTAGAATCTATTCCTTCGTTTTTGGCCTGTTACTCCTACATGGAAACAAAAAGCCGTTTCCAAGGTTACACTAATCTTTCTCTTTTAGATGCTTTGTTTATAAACCCTTTGTGATTGTTTTCTAACAAGAGTAATGGGTATCATATAGGAAGTTGTATGGGTTAACCTGTTCCCTTTTCTTTAAGGGTTAAAAGTTTTATAGTTCAACTACAAAAGGCCGAACTATATAGAGAGGCCCAAATATGAATATATACAGGGTGATTGGAAATTCGACGTATTCCTGGAAAGGGGTAATACTAGAGCACATTTGCAACAAATCTGACCCTATGCATCAGGGGTCGGAAATCAATGGGTTTCGAGTTATTGCAGTTTGTAGATTTTCGTGACATATTCCGACTTGCGACCAAAAAACTACTAATTGTGAAAAAACTACTACACACTGGGCACTTAATTGACACGTTGTTAAGAGCTGACGAATGTGTGACTACTGGCAAAAACATTCATGCCCAAAATTCCCATACCCACAGAAAGAAACAGGCATTGGAGCACACGTCATGAAGAATCGAAGAGGATTACTAAAAAAATGGCAACACACTTAGCGTAAAAATTACGGAAAAAACTTTCTCGTTTCATAAGCTCTCCAAAAAGATACAAATGTTATCACCTGGCACACCGGTTGGGGGAAAGATCTGAATATAAAGCGGAGAAGTCACGTTGTATACCTCTTTGTAAAGTGAAGAGAAGTTGATAGTTGTGAGAAATAAAGGAACGAAAATGAGTGAAGTAATAATGTTATTTACCATTCTCATGATTCCAGGTTGTCAGAATTAACTGTTACAAAAACTACAAATCCTGTTCAAATTGCCTCCCCCAGTTACGTATGTAAGCACGCAGCCTGCAGCATACTTCAGACACAGATTGACACTCTGTCTCTTATGTCTTGGGCATCTGCCACAATTCTCTCTCTCAACTCTTCTTGGGAGTCCACTGGTGTACTGTAGACTAACATTTTCATGTGACCCCAAATGTAAAAGTTGCATGCCGTCAAATCCGGACTCCTCGCTGGCCTCGACCAATTAATCGCATGGAATAATTATCGTCCAGCCACAATCGCACACCCCGGAAATAGTGGACTGGACAGCCATCATGTTGGTAAATCGTACCTCTTCTTGTGGCGAGCCAGCGGCACATCCTCCAGCAGCGTTTTCAATTATTCCCTTATGAAGTTTTTGTAGGTAATGCCGTTTAGGTTTTGTGGCAGAATGAATGGCCCAATCACATGATTGTGGATGATTCCCATCCACACATTTAGTAAGAATTTTCTCTGGTGAGCCTTTTCTTTAGATTTTCTTGGATTATGATCCTTAGGGGCCCCACAAATGTGCATTATGAAAATTCGTAATACCATCGCGGTCGAATTTGGATTCGTCCGTCCACAGAATTCTTGTCAGATGATGGGGTCTTCAGTGTCGGTATTTAGTAATAATCGACAAAAGCCTATCCTTCTGACAGGATCTCCTTCCTCAATAGCATGCAATGGCGTGTAATGGTATGGATACAGTCGTGCTGTATACACACTGAACCAGACCTTCCATTGAGTCAACCCAAGTCGCCTCGCCACAGTTCTTGTTGAAGTAATACTGCATACGTAACCGGGGGAGGCAATTTGAACAGGATTTGTAGTTTTTGTAACAGTTAATTCTAACAACCTGGAATCATGAGAATGGTAAATAACATTATTATTTCACTCATTTTCGTTTCTTTATTTCTCACAACTGACAACTTTTTTTCACTTTACAAAGAGGTATACAACGTGCCTTCTCCGCTTTTTATTCAGATCCTTCCCCCAACCCGTGTGCCAGTTGACAACATTTGTTTCTTTTTGGAGAGCTTATGAAACGAGGAAGTTTTTTCCGTAATTTTTACGCTAAGTGTGTTACCATTTTTTTTTAGTAATCCTCTTCGATTATAAATGATAATTTCCAAATTTCTTCATGATGTGTGATCCAATGACTGTTTCTTTCTGTGGGTATGGGAATTTTGGGCATGAATTTTTTTCCCAGTAGTCACTCATTCGTCAGCTGTTAACAACGTGTCGATTAAGTGCCCAGGGTGCAGCAGTTTTTTCGCAATTAGTAGTTTTTTGGTCGCAAGTCGGAATATGTCACTAAAATCTACAAACTGCAATAACTCTAAACTCATTGATTTCCGACCCCTGGTGCATAGGGTCAAATTTGTTGCAAATGTGCTCTAGTATTACACCTTTCCAGGAATAGGTGGAATTACCAATCACCCTGTATATATATATATATATATATATATATATATATATATATATATATATATATATGTATGTATGTATGTATGTATGTGTGTGTATGTGTGTGTGTGTGTGTGTGTGTGTGTGTGATGGTCTGTGTGTGTGTGTGTGGATGTGAAACTATAAGTTGGATGTATAAACCTACTGTAAAAGGGTCTAAGTTCTTGCTTAAGTTTGTAGTGAAATAAACCTTTATATGTTTAGTTAATTTTAAGTTGTCAATGAACTTAACTGGTCAACTAGGTCATATCCCACTAAGTGCTGTTTTTTTTTTCCAGAGCACTGAGTAAAATAGAATATCATGCCACCGCTGGAGAAAAAGGTTAGCATTATGGGTAGACTTGAAACACTTAACTAACTGCTAACTAAGCTATTGGTCCTTCCCTCGAGCACCCGAGTGTTGCTGATATGATCCATATTTTTTATGTGACGTCACAACTTTAAAATATGTCACTGATATATTATACTTTTATGAAAGGACACGTAAATGTTGTGTTATTATATGTAATATTTCACCCTGTTTGTAATGTATATCTTTTGATTAACGTTTATTGTATTTTATGCTCTATTATGAGTAGTTTAATGTATCTTCATGTTTGCGAGAGTGCACTATGTGAATTTGTATTTCTAAACATGTGTAGATGTCAGTTTTGTTGATAGTATCCTTTGTAGATAGTGAGTGATTCATCTGTACTTGAATCTGTGTTCTCGAAAATAGTATAAAAGCGAGGATATCGCGTAAGAAATAACACAATTTCGCCACGGATCAACGAAGCTTTTAAATTTAGAAAGAACTCTTCGGTGTTGTGCATACATCTTGGTATGGTAGTTAGGGGCGCAAGCTAGGCCTATGTGATCATAAGTACGCCGATAGCCATCCATTGATGCTATGCACAATACTGAAACCATTATTCGTTAAGAAATAAAGCTAGCCTAAAAATTAATTTGGAACTAAAAGGGTAAAGAGAAATATTGGCTCAGTTATTATTGCATATCTCTTGGTGTGGTAGTTCGGGGCGCAAGCTAGGTCTATGTGATCATAGGCATGCCGATAGCCACGCATTGAGGTTATGCATTTTAGTTGAGTCAATTCATTGACAAAGCGAAATTCTCGCCTTCGTCTCAAGTATATTCGCATTATAATTGCCATAAATAAACAATAAAACCTTTTAGTTTATCTACTGCAGCAATGTGGTTTTATTTCTCTGTGCTGTGAATATTATCTTTGCCTAACACTATCCCTGTACCTGAGAGGAGTCTGTGTACTTCACCGACTCTCATCGTTCACCGCTGAGTATTATTAAGTTATTATTAATAAATATAATAATACGTTTAATAGTATATTAATACAGGCGATTGAACGTATCATTGCAACATCATAACATTCATAAGTTGTTTGACACAAGAGATGAACTAAGGAGCTTGACTTCGTGACTACATACACACAACTTTGTCGGGTCCAGTACCCCCCCCCCCCTGCCCCGCTCTCCAACAAGCTTCCGGTCTGCAGTATCCTGCATTTTCACTTATAAAATAAAGCAACCCTAATCATACCAAATGTTGATCCCCCACCCTCTTATGTGAACTATATATACGGCCATGTCCAGTGGACTTTGGCACGCTACAGGTGTGAATGTACGTAGAACTACACCTTCAAGCATGCATTGATGCCGAGGGGGGAAGTAGTTGATCACTTCATGGAGAACAGGGATTGACTTTACTTTGTTTCATTGCCACGTTAACAATAGCAGTTATAACTTTTAGCAGGGGTTAGACCCTAACATGTGTCGCGTATGTAATGCTGTTTTAAATGTTTGGAATATTCTTATCGAATGTGCCGATTTTAATATTCTGAGACAAACTTTTAACCTTCCCAACGGTTTTTCTTCTACGTTAGGAGATGATGCATTGTTTTAACCAATGTGCTTAGCTTTTTGAGACGTTCAGGCATTTTACACTGTAACCGAGTGAGTTTTTAGTATCTCACCTTTTTAATGTGTTGTGTATATCCTTTACGACCTTGCAATTTGAACCAACACTCTCAAGAAACCATTTAAACGCCTCTTTTTTAAACTATAAGGTAAGGATTTAAGATTAGGTAATTTTATCCATATATTCTGAAGGGTGCAAAATGGAAAAGTATGCCGACAAAAAAAAACTTCATTAATCTAAGCCTGTGTACAAAATGGTTTCTTCCAACATCTTGTGCCACACCCGGTATAACTGTCAGTGGCAGCCTTGAATTTGTACCACATGGCTCCAAATATACAGGATAGAAAATGCCTTCTTTTCGGGAAATCCCATTATCGAAATGAAACCTTAGAGAGCAAAACGTTGCCAAGAAAAGTAGTTCGTCTACACATTGTGAACGTTTTGCCTGTATTTGTGTGTGTACATCTTCAAATTGCTCTTCCTATTTACTGTCCAACCAGTACCAAATCGAAAAGCACACGACAAGAATTCACTAGGAAAAGAAGCTACACAATACGAAATTCTCAACAGGTGATTTTTCTAGTTATTGCAATTATGTTCTATATTTATCTAGGAAAGAGAAGATCTTGGATTGATATTTTATTTTTATTTTTTGAGAAGCTATTACATCTCAGCGTATTAAGACTCCTCAATCACTTAATATTTCTACAAATCAGGACCACTCTGAAGAGGATGGTACAGAGAAAGTTTGTTCAAAACAGAAATTTTACCAATAATATGGTTCTCGTTTCTAGGAGACAGCTTACAATAAGTTAAATTGACCAAATACATCTAGAAAATCCTACTTCGACGGAGAAAAGTTTCCAAACCAATCACCGTATTTCGTATTTCTATTGATAGAAAACTAATATGAATTAACTGATATTTTCATGAATTGAATAACTAGAGTTTGTGATCAAGTAACTTAAATTTGTGGTGAATTAATCGACACTTGACGTAATTTAATTTTTATGGATTACTGAAATTTAAATAATGGATGGGTATTAATAATGAAATAACATAAATGAATTCTGACTAATTGAAGATTTTGGTCAATTAAATTTGTTTTCTACGAATTAATTGAAGTATGTAATTATTTGTAGTTCGGGAATTAACTGCAATTTGTTGTGTATTAACTGAAGTTTGTGAAGAATTAGATGCATCAACATTTTTTAATATATATTCAGTAGTATTTCAGCCATTCTTGGTCCTCCATATTTTATAAGTTCTGGTGCTATTCCATCCCATCCTGCTGCTTCCCCAATTCGTATCCGTTTAATTGCTTCTCTCACTTCATTCTCTGTTATCATCATATCTTCTTCTACATGCTCCTCCTCTTCTCTGTTTCTTATTTTCTCATCCTCCTCCTGTTCCTGTTCCTGCTCCTCATCTTGTTCTTGCTCATTTGTCCTATCCTTAAACTTTTCTTCATAGTATTTTCTCCATTCCTCCATCACATTCTCCCTTCCTATGACTAGTACGTTTTCCTTATTTCTTATAGCTCTTGCTGCTTTTCCCCATTTTCCTTTCAAGCTTTTGACCATATTCCAGAACTGCTTTCTATGTTCTACAAAACTTTGTTCAATATCATTTCCAAACTTCTCTCATCTGAGTAAAATACAGGCTAGTGAAATGAAATACCTGAGAAGAGCTGTTAATAAGACTAGGAGAGAGAAAGTGAGGAATGAAAGAATAAGAAGAGAAGTGGAACAGGAGTCGCTAGAGAAAATAATTGAAAAGAGACAGCTAAAGTGGTGGGGACATGTATTCAGAATGAATGAAGACAAAAAGGTAAAGCAAATTCTAGAAGTAAAGGTGTAAGGTAGGAGAGGTAAAGGAAGACCAAGGATAATGTTTGAAGACAGAATGGAAAAGATTGGAAGAGAAAGGAATAAGACAATAAATATGATGAAGAGAATGATGAGAAACAGACAGGAATGGAGGAGATGGATCGAGGCAACCAACCCTACGCTATGATGGCAGAAGGGGACTATAGGAAGTAAGTAAGTAACATTTTTTAATGATGTAATTATTAACGTTACATGTATGTGTGTTTTTCCTACTACGTCTTATTCATCTCTGTATGAGCATCATACGATAAACTGCACCAACCTCCACAACTTGTAGTTTCTCACACAGCAGATATATATTTCATCCCTCGCCTTTGAAGATATGAAAATTCATCTTAAGTACAAAATCTGTTTTCTAACTGTAGAATCTCTTTGAGCTTCTGAACCTAAAAAACAACTTTCAAGGTATAACGTGTGTCTTTCACATTAACCTCACCAAACCCTACCAATCATTCTCGAGAACCCCGTTGCCTCCCCACTGCGCAGTGGTAGAGTCGTCGCCTTGTAATCAAGGTTTCCCGGGTTCGATACCCGGTGGAGGCACTAGTTCGGCAGATCCAATTTCAATTTCAATTTCAATTTTCCTTTATTAAAGGGCGAGGTTCAGCCTGCGGCTGTTCTACCACCTAACCCCGATGGATATATATACATACTAAATACATTCTACCTACTAAATGTTTGTACAATAACAAACAAAGAAGAAAGAGAGAAACATAAAGAAGACACAAAAAGAACAAATACAAAATTGAGAACAAAGGTTCGTCTACACACTAAAAAATAATAATAATAATAATAATAATAATAATAATAATAAAAAGAATGAAAACAAATACACAAGGATACACAAATTAATTGACACAATTGTGCTTGGTGTCATATGGTTAAGAATAATACAAATTAATATTAATGTTATGTGTAAAAAAAAAACATATAATTGTTGTTAATATGCGAGAAAGGACAAGATATTGTTAGGGGTAGGCAACATGTAAGGGGAAAAGTAAACAAGCAAAATGTAGATGAAAATACTTGTTATTAGGAAGTTGGGTCAGAAATGCGAGCTATTATTCGTGAGTGCTGGAACACAGATATTGTTCATTTAACAATAGAGTTTTTAGTTTGTCTTTGAAGTTGTTGCGATTAGTGAGGGACGTCATGGAAGGAGGAAGTTCATTCCACGCTCTTGCAGCTGAATAGGTAAATGATGATTCGAAAAGCACTAGTGTGTGCTTTGGAAGTTCAAGTTTCGATTTTCCCCTTGTTTTGTAATCATGTATTTCCCTTCTGAATTTTAATTTCTGGAATAGGTTTCTAGGTGTTTTGGTTTGTAGAAGATTATGAATAAAACAACACAGATGCAATTTTCGGCGTCTGGTCATGTTCAACATTTTGTTTGCGTTTAGGGTTGGGAGGATATGATCGTATTTTCTTATATGGTACACGAAACGGAAACATGAATTTTGGACTTTCTGGATTTTGGTTTTGTTTCGAATGGATAGATTTGGTCCGAAAATTACGTCGCAGTAGTGCAGTAAAGGAAAGATAAGTGATTGGATTAGTCTCATTTTAATCTCTGTTTTTAGGCATTCTTTAAAGCTGTACAGCGATCTTAGCACGGAGTAAGCTTTTTTAATTTGTTCTTGTACATGAATATCCCAGTTAAGGTGTTCATCGAAAATGACGCCTAGGTTTTTCACATTTGTTGAATAAGGGATTATAGATGTGTCTAGTTTGATGCATATCTCGTTAGGATTTATCAGAGAGAGACTATTTCGGGAACCAATAAGAGAGAAAGTTGATTTTTGTGGGTTTATTTTTAGACCGTTACTTTTACTCCAGGTATTTATGTTGGATAAATCATCATTGAGCAAAGCTAAGGCTGCATCCGGCGATTTCGGTGGAAAAGGAATTTGTAGTTGAGTGTCATCTGCGTAAAAATGAACTTTACTGTGATTGATTACGGTAGGTAAGTCGGCTGTAAAAATGGTATAGAGGAGAGGGGCTAGAATGGATCCCTGTGGGACACCAGTTTCCATTGGCAGGGTGCGAGAGAGAGGGGACGTGGCAGCGTTTATGAATACTTTCTGTTGTCTGTTGTTCAGATACGATCTAAATCATCGGAGAGCGGGAGGTGAAAAATTGTAGTATTTTAATTTGCTCAAGAGCAGGTCATGATGGACACTGTCAAAGGCTTTAGTCAGATCCAGTAATACTAACGCTACTGTCATTCTCTTGTCGAATGATCGTAATAAATCGTCAGTTACTTTAAGTAAAGCCGTTGCCGTGCTGTGTGAGGGACGGAAACCGGATTGACATTTCGGAAGCAGATCTAGGTCATTGACGTGTTTGCGAGTTTGCTTGTTAACAATTTTTTCAGTGATTTTGGAAAATATAGGTAAGAGACTTATTGGTCGAAGGTCATTCAGGGACGTTATTACTTTTTTCTTTGGTATCGGAACAACACGTGCTGTCTTCCAGCTGGTCGGGTATTGTCCAGTCCGGAATGAGAAATTTACGATGTGCGTCAGAGGACGTAAGATGTGCGGTAATAACAGTTTGATCATTTTTATAGATATTCCATCATTACCAGATGCATTGGATGATATTTCGTTTATCGCTTTCATTGTTTCGGCTTCGTTTATTTCTTGCAGGTGGAAAGTTTGAGCGCTTTCGTTAAAAGTGTTACCATCAAAGAACTCTCGAGTTTTGTTAACGGCATCTTCTGAGACATTCGCTTTGCTGCATACGCTAGAAAAATGCCGGTTAATTGAATCTACGTTTCTCAGGTCGGAAGGTATCTCGTTGTTCATATTTTTACTATATACTCCCCACGTTTTTATTTTTTTCCACAACTCTTTGCTGTTATTGTTGCAGCGGAGGTGATGATTAAAATATGCTTTCTTTTCTTGCCGTTGGACCGAGGTGGTGAAGTTTCTCAGTTCTTTGTAATAGTCCCAGTTTGCCTGGGATTTTGTGCGCTTATATTTTATTAGGGCATTGTCACGGAGTTTCATGAGCAGTTTTGTATTTTCGGATATCCACGGAGAGTTTTTTGATTTTATTAATTTAGTTTCAAGGGGCGCATGCTTGTCGAAGAGATTTATTACGTTTTGAGTAACAAAGTGTACTTTATCATCGATGTTGTCGAAGCTATCAATTTGCATCCATTCAATTGTTGCAGCATCCCTATCGAATATCTCTTTGTCGAGGGTAGAGAAGTTTCGAGATTTGATAAACTGTTTAATTAATTTTGGTTTTTCGATGGCAAGTGTCGCGTTTACAAGACAGTGGTCGGACGTTCCGACGGGAGCGGTTACGTTAAATGAGCGTACAAGATCCGGGTCATCCGTTATTACCACATCGAGGAGTGATTGGGTGGTTGCCGTTATTCTGGTTGGTCGGTTAATGATCTGAACCATGCCGAAAGAGTCGATTATTGATTGTAAATATACTGTTTCTGGTTTATGGGGAGAAAGGAAATCTGCGTTTACGTCACCTAAAATAAGTAATTTGTGAACGAGTGGAAAAACTTCCGAGATCGTGGTTTCTAGGCGCGATAATTTTGTATACGATATATTAGGGGCTTTGTACACACCAATTATTCCCAGAGTTAGATGCTGGAGCTTCACAGTTACGCTAATCATTTCGACTTCGTCGTCAATTTCGTTGTAAGAGGGAACGATCTTGACATTTAGGTCTTTACGGTAATACAAGATTAGGCCACCCCCACCCTTTGTTGTTCTATCCTTTTTTATTGCTGCGTAACCCGGTATGGAGAAGGTCGAGGCGAGGGCTTCGCGGGAAGACCAGCTCTCGGTGACCAGGAAGATATCGAAAGCCGACTCGAGCACCGTGGTCGCCAACTCCTCTAATTTTGGTGACGACAAGGACCTGACGTTCGCTTGAGCGAGGGTCAGGAAGGGTGGCCTTGGGGGGCGATGACCGGGAGGGAGGAAACCGTTAGTTGCAGGATTTTCATGCGGTGGAGTCGACATCAGGGAGAAAACAAAGACAGGGGTACCATTTGTTGCGAGCTTGAGGGAAATCGAACCTTCCCTTCCATAACGTCATAGCGTATTTTAGCATTATTTCAAATATGAATGTAGGTGCAAATTGGGAGAAGAAAGACATAAGGAAATTCGGGTACTTACATGTTGCCTTCTTGTGAAGTCTTGGATGTTCGTGATTCACAGGTATATTTGACGCTAAAACATCACTTAAAGAAAACTGTATGAAATAATTCCCAGTAGCGCACACCGAAACACTTGCGGAACACTTGAGCACACGCAGAGAAACATAAACATTCGCATAAAGGGATATGGTTGACACACAAGACACACACAATGGACATAATAGGGAAACGATTTCAAACACACGTTCATAATACATATAACTAAGAAATAAAATGAGGATGTTCATTACGGGTATACACTTTGATTATACACTTAAGTTTGTGGGAGAAAAAAAAATAAAAAAACTAGTAATAATAATAATAAAAAAATATAGAATGATAAAAATAAAAGAAATATTAAAAGTATTTCAATGTAAACCGGTTACTAATGTTAAAGTGGCTAAGGAGTCCGAGTAGTCTTGTTTGTGGGTCTAGTCTTTTGAGGGGTAAGGCTCAGGGGCCAATCGGGATAGTTCCTTCATTCTTGTAATAGTGAGTTTCCGCCCGGTAGCGGTGCGCACCACCAGTGGCGTACGCAAGGGGGTGGTTACGGGGTTTAAACCCCCCCCTTGAGCTTGTGAAATATTATGAAAAATGCTGTGGAAAAAAATTTAAATGGCCAATTTACCACAGTCAAAGATCTGGGACAATACTATTACTACATATACTACTACTACTACTACTACTACTACTACTACTACTACCACTAATAATAATAATAATAATAATTTGAATTATTATTTCCATGTAGCATGGAGAAAAGCACAGCATTCCAAGCACACGAGTTTTTCCGAGTGATGCCTTGAAAATAAGCACAAGTTCTTGAAAGTGAAATGTAAGGGTAACTATGATTTAAAAGAGAAATAAAATGTTTTGTATTTCAGTTGCAACAATGTTCAATACTCTGGCGTACGCAGTTTTTTTGGGGGGAGGAGGGGCTGGATGTGGATAACACATGGCTTCGTTTTGGAGGACAGGATGCATAATAATATATTTCGTATTTTTGGAGCTTTTCAGTCTATTAAAATTGTATTCAAAGACAAAAATGGTAATCGGGATTCACTTTAAAAGAGATTTCGTATTTACACATTTTGATTTTTTAAAGTTCTTAACGGATTTTTATTTGAAAATTCTGATTTTCTCAAAATTTTGGTAGAGGCTGTAGCATCATCGATAGAGGCATGCATATTTTGTTTTTGACAAAAAGAAAACGAAATTTGAAATAACACATTGCAATGTTAATTTTTAAGATTTCTGAAAGGTGTGAGGTGCATTTTCCTACTCTGTTTTGTCACGAAATGATGCGAAATGAAATGCAAAATGCGAAATAGACTCTTAAACACGAAATTTACCGTTTATATACCGACGCGACACTTTCTGAAGTCTGAAGTATCCTGTGTGTTATGCAATTCACGGAAAATTGATTAATTTTGCTGTAAATATTTGAAAAGCAAAAATGGACTCCTCTATACAGGAATAAACGTAATATTCTGATAATGATTTAATGTGCTATTAGAAGGGATATGTTTATTTTGTGTAATAGTACAGTTTTTAAATCAAATTGGGATTATATTCACATTTTTAAAACCAAAATGTAATTTTATATACCGCTTTTTCACCGCTATAACAGCGAAATTTCATTTTATTTACAGCTTTTGAACCCGAAATTGACTCTGTTTTTATACTGAAATTTTTCTTTTTTATTTACCAAAAGTATGTGCCTCTAACCATCGGCCATGCCTCTACGTACGCCAGTGTTCAACGAACATGTATTTTTTTTGTGTGAACAATGAGAATTAACTAAAGAAAGTTCTTGGTTCGTTGTTAGAGGCTAATGCATAGACAAAGGCTAGGCGGACAAGAATACAGTCAGCAATTCGCCTTCCCATTATATTGTTTACCACAGCTCGTTTGAATGTCTCTCTTTAAAATGTCTCACCTTGTTCACTAGACAATTATTCAAACGACAATAAGCTTAACTATTGTAAAATGTTTTGTTGGCAAGAACAGGGAGACAATCCAGATGTGAATTATCGGGGACATTTATGCGGGGAAGAAGCCGGAAAAATTCCAACCAATTTCGGGAATCGAATCCGGATCTCCCGCGTGATTGTCAGATGCTCTACCGACCAGACCACCGCAGCTTCTTGGATGAGTTCCATACTTTAATTATTTCAATTTATTTTAATGTATTTTCGTGTTTTATGGATTTTCTTCACCTTGAAATGTCTCACCTCGTTGACCAGACAAAAAACAAAAACAAAAACAAAAAAATGCTCCCAGGATTTGATAAAAATCGAATGATTAGAAAGTAATTTATTTCTATTGTTTTCATAAATGGTATATTTATGTAGATCTCTACTACATAATAGTAGTAGTGGTATTAGTAGTAGCATTAGTAGTAATTCAGCTAATTAATTAATTATAAGTATTATTAATTAATTGTGATTATTATTATTTAATTAAAGTATAATAAATCAAAGGTAATGTGAATTTGGAGAAAGTTTTAGAAATAACCCCCCCCTTGACGAAATCCTGCGTACGCTACTGCGCACCACGATCCTGCCGTCTTCCGTGTAGCACGCGCGGCGACCGAACTTCTCTTTCGCCGCCCGCAGCATCTCCTGTCGCACTGGAGTCAGCGACTCGGTGATGTAGATTCGGGACCCGGCTTCTTTTAATAATAATAATAATAATAAATTTTCTTTATTCAGCGGGCGAGGTTCAGCCAAGGGCTGCTCTGCCACCTAACCCTTGTCAATATGAGAATACATATGAGATGATTATAAACTTATGGAGCAGTAAGCTAAACGTAAAGTAATAATAATAATAATAAAAATAAAAAATGAAGAAAGAAAAAAATACATAGGAATTAGTTGCAAAAAAAAGTGTAACTAGAAATAAAAAAAGACAATAGTAATAATAATACAATAATACAATTCCTTATAGTGAGTGACTTGATACCTTCAGTATGTGCCCCGACTCTGCCATTGTTCCATTAACAGCAGATCTTTTATTTTACCTTTAAAATATAATGGGTTTTTTACACTAGCGATATTTGCAGGCAATGCATTCCATGCTTTGGGAGCCGAAAAGGAGAAAGAGGATTTGTAGGCCGTGGTAGAGTGATGGGGTAAATCGAAGTTGTTCCGCTTACGTGTAACATACTGATGGATTTCCCTACGGGAATGCATCTTCTCAAACAGGTACTGCGGTTTACCTTCTGTCAGTATGCGGCGTATAAAACAGAGATAGTGCAACTTCCTTCTGTTTGCCATGGTAAGAACATGATTATTATTTAAGAATGGAAGAATATGATCGGATCTTTTTGCTTGAAAAATGTATCGGAAGCAGGCATTTTGCACCATTTGTATTTTTTTACTGAGCTTTTGCGAGAGTTGAGGGCCCACACGGAGTGCCTGGTTTTGTAGGTTGCGAATTTAACAATAATGCAGCGTTTTCCTTCCTGCACGGCCTCTGCCATGCTACGGTTTGGTTTTCCCAAACGATGGCACCTCGCGATCTGGTCACTCTTGATGTCGACGTGCATCTTATTTCGGAATAAGTCCAGGACCTTCTCCTCCACGTTCTCCTGGACGTTCTCCTGCAGTCCGTGAATAAGGAGACACTCGCGCCTTGAATACTGTTCCAAATCGTCCAGCCTATCTTCTTGCGATTCTATCCTATCCAGTAAATAATGGAAGTCGTCCTTTTGCACTCTGAAACTTTCCTCCAACCGTGCCTCCAATTTACTCAGCTCGTCTTTGAGTTTCTTCGTTCCTTCGGAATCGTACGTAGCACTTGGGTCCCCGCTTCTTGACTGTGTTTCATTATCAATTTTTCGTTTGAAACTGTCCAACTCGCCACGCACCTGCTTTTCGAAGCTTTCCAGCCGGTTGCCGAGTTCCTTGGCCACAGCACGAGACATCTTGGGTTGGTACGCGTGAAGCACAGTGGTTATGGCTTGCGACGAGCGTCAGATAATTATTCCAATATTTTCTCTTAATTAACGTTGAAGTTGCACTTGCACACGTCAGTCCTGAACCTTGACACTACCTCTTCCTTGTGTGAAGATAAGAGTCAGCCAGCAGCCCAATGTCCAGCAGAATTTTACAATCTTCTCCGGAGCCGATCAGCACGTCCTTAGCACACTTCCGCCATGAACTGAAAGCTTTAAACTGTAGGCCCAGTGCCAATTAGCCTTACTGTGTATAAAGTGGACTTGAAACACCAAATCAATCAATCAATCGAGAACCCCGTATAATATTAGGCTAATGTAATCCTTACATTGATTTCGTTGGTTGATTTGATGTTCAGTATGCACAGTAAGGGTAATCGGGACTGGACCTACATTTTAAAGTGGGATCCGAACCAGTTGTACCTCCACCGGGTATCGAACCCGGGACCCCTTGGTAACAAGGCGACGACGCTACCTACCACTTGCGGCATCAGGTAGGCATAAATATAATCCTTATAATTTGTGTGGTTATGTATCAAGTTTTCGATCTCCAAATGAACAGAGAATTTATTTCAAAATACATACTTTCTGAAAAATTTTAAGATTACAAATCTGACTTCAAGATTAAAAGAAAAATTGCATGCAGTCACCCCCCCCCCCTTCCTTGCACATTTCATTATTTTTCATCATCCCCCAAAGATTCAAGTTATTACGGAATTCAGTTCCCTGCATACCTACGTCGTACTTTATGCTACCTGAAACAACACGTAAAGAGAGAAATATTATTATTAGAAATAAAAACAAGATCATCTCTCCCTGACTCGATGCAGAAGCTGAAGTTTGCTGCATCTTTTAGTGGATTACGAGCTCTGGGAAATGATCCCATTAATTTTTCAAAGCAATATTCTCCCTTTGGTACAATGAGGATTTTCTCTCTTGTATTCCGGTACAAAGTACATCTCAAAATGCTTGTTCCACGGAAATATAATCCATTCTCTTACATCCTCCTGGAGAACAATTTGGCTCAAAAGCGGGCAGCGCTTTCCAATTTTAATACGGGGCCCATTATGTGTTCGTATCTGCGGATCCCTTTGCCCGAAATGGTAACACAACCAGCCGCTCAGCATTTTCTTCAAAACCCTAATTCAATTAGAACATTAAATGGGAAATTCTCTAGATGGCATTGAGTATGGTTCAAATCCTGATTCGAACGCCAGTACGTTATCTTTGCCATAGCTCGAGAGGAAGACGACCTGACCCGTATCTGGTTTCGAGCCAGGACCTGTTTTTCTGAGAAGCGCTCTTGTCCTTTTACCTGTACTGTTTAGACATCCAACACGAACTGCCACGACGTTACACTCCGAAGAGCTCTACATTGTATAAACACATAGCACAACACAACTTAGCAAAGATAACAGCAATCTCACGTTATGAAATCTCTAATCAAACTGAATTGGCAACATCTCCATTACTCACGTGGACCTGACAAGTACTGTAAGTTCCTAAAACGAACCCTATTGGTGGGAAATGTTTGAGAGGAGGATATACTGGGCCCCACGTGGACTTGACATGTGGTTGTCAGAGGGAAACTTATAGCTCTCGGTACTTTCTTTGAAGTAAAGTAGAGTTCGAATCAGGACTCGAAATTTAACTATTGGGGGCTGGTTTTCTGAATATAGCAAAACTGATCTCTTGCAGCCCGAAAACGTTTTATTTACACTAAAATATAATTGGTATGAGGTCACAACACTATCTTCAAACACTAGAATGTCTGGCTTGGTCAAGTAAATTAAGCCACCCACTGAAATACGATAATGACTCTAACAAGAACCGTAACTATAGGCTAGAAGGTGGATTCTGGTACAGTTCCCTCCACTAAGTGGTCTATCGTTTGCGGGCTGTTGTTGCCAAACGTACATTTGATGCAAACATGGTGATTGATTACGGTGTTGTACCAGCCCTTTGAAAGGGCAAACAAAAATATCAATTTGTTATTCAGGGCTGTAGAGGAAAAATTCATTTTCTCTCGCCATTTGGAATACCTGCGGTATACGTCGTATATCCTCTGGTTAACCTTACTCATTAGCGCATACCTTGTGCTACATTGCATAAACCTTCTACTTCCATTTCCTTTATTTTTTTTATTTATGTTATTTCGCCATTGCTCCAGTAAGCTTATTACGGTAAAATGCTTCTGTTTGTTGAGGAGGGGGGGGGTCTAAATACATGATGCACGTCATCATTTCATCGCCATCAATTGACTACTATAATAATTTTATAAAAATGTACACAATATGAACAGCAAATTTTAGTACAACGTTTGAAAGCTTGGTTGGTCTCTTTGTGTTTAATATGAGGTCCGCCTTCAATGTAAGGGTTTGATTTGACTTCAGTTTTCCTCATTCCAAACTTCTTGTTTCTCTTCCCCGCAACAATTGGCGGCGTACTATAAACTATCATTAAACACGACAATTGAGATATGCTGTATTTTAGTATTGAAATAGGCAGAACGAGAAAAAATACAATTGTTGCTTTTTCTGTTCATTTTTTCTTTTTTTATACAATCGTTTTTCCAAGTTTTACATTTCTACTGTAATTAGCAGTATTATTAAAGTTGATAGCAGTATACAAAATGATAATTCAGAAAAGTATTATTAACAAAAAATACATTTCTCACGAAAAGTTTGGAATATTGTTATATTAGATAATAGGTGATGGGCACAGTGACATATGTCGACGAAAAGAATACTCGTAGAACGTGCACAGATACCATGTGTTGTTGCATTTGAAGGGCGTGCTTATCACCTATTGTATAATGTAAGAATATTCCAAACTTTTTGCGAGGAGCAGTGGTGGCGATTGGGTTCCAAAACTAGGGGGGCAAGTTCCAAAAAGTGGGGGGGGCAAGGACAGTTTACTTTCCTTTGGTATATAAGGTTTAGCTTAGTACGGGAGAAGTTGGGGGCAACTCCCCCTTTGCGCCCCTAATCGCCGCCACTGGTGAGGAGTGTATAATAACATGCTGTACGGTATAAAATACTACTGCAGCCTATATATTTAAATGCAATCATTTAAAAATGCGTTTCATATTTTCTTATTTTAAAAAAGCTTTCTCTATTGTAATATGCCTCTACTATACCAATTATGGGTATATCATCATCAATCAGTATTCTACCATGAAAGATTTATTTGTAGATGTTAATTGATTTCATCCATATATTTAATGGAAACACAATCAAATCCTAAGCTAGTGGATCATGGTCTTCACTTAACGTTTGACAATACTTTGCGTATATCATCTGATATTGGGACTCCAACACTGCCGAGATCGACTGTGTTCTACATCGCACACAAGTATGCGGCCTTCAAGACATCCGAGGCGGGTTCTGCTAACCTAGAGAGAGAGAGAAATCTGGCCTCGACAGATATCCAAAGAGCCTAAGAGCACATATTGGAACACCCAGTGACGCTGCTAAGAAATTGGCGACCACCACGTGTCGGATTGCTGAAGAGGACCTTAGATTCACGTCCTATGTGATCAAAGTACGACAGATTCTCTCTGAGGCTGCTATAAGACCATGAGAGTTAGTTGCCCGTTGGAACTTGTAGACATGTTTTGTTCAAGGAATTCTGGCCACCGAATAGTCCAGATTTAAACCTTCTTTACTATTAAGTTTGGAGCGTTACTGGAAGGGTTACCACAAGCCCAGACACCGCAATAGGCATCGCTTCAAGCTGGTATCGATGCAGAATTCGCAGATTTGGACCTAGAGCAGTTGAAGACGGTTTGCTCGTGCTTCAGGCAGAGAATCGAGGCAGTGATCAAAGCTGAAGGCGGGTTGCATTGATATTAACGGTCAGGAAGGATCCCTTCCTCGTATAAAGGCTTGTCTTGTAAGTGCAAGTTTTTGACGAATAAACACTTGCTATAATGCACTGTTTGTTTTGTCCGGATTTTGCTGACGCACCCTGTACTGAAAGGAGTGGAAATAAAAATTAAAAGCATGAAAATATGGATATGAAATTAAGGCTAAGAATATGTATACTAATATTGAGTTTGATGTCATCAAAGTTCCATAAAATATTGTTATTTTCCATCGAATTTCCCTTTCCCTTCTGACTTAAAATTCTGCTCCAATTTTCTCACAAAAACCGAAACTTTCCTTCATATGGCAATAACAGTGTTCGAGTTGAAGGAGGGAAACCATGAAATTTCCCCTTCTGCTTTTTTCATCCCAGGCTGTACATTTATATTTTAATTTCCTACCAGGGGAAGAAAATTCCCCCCTCCCCCTTTGAACGTGTGTTCAATTATTATTTGGGATAGCATGAGTGTTTTAGTCATACATTCGAGCTTGCTGTTCATTGCACTTTAAATCTTACATGGAATATTATTGTATCTCTAGAAGCTGAAAATTCAAAGTGTACAGAATTTACTCTACTTTGTGAATGAATACATGCTATGTATACAACACATGGGTTCGAGTCCGCCTGGGTTCAGCCTCTGGGTTTTCGGTCTGTGTATACGTAGTACCAATGGCAACCCACCATCGTGAGGCAATTGGGAGCTACGAGTGAGTAGTATAAACTGGTCTCGGAGCTCTCCTATAACGGCTGAGGGTTCGACGTGCTGACCTCACGTCACCACATTACCGGTTGAAGATCTCCACACCTCTAGGTAGGATTGTGGGACGGAGAATGGCAGTCGGAAGATAGGCCAAGGCCCTTTCGAGGTCTGTCAAGCCATGGGTTATTATTATGTCTAGGTATGAAGGCTCCGTGGTCAACTAACCCACACTCGAATTCGCAAGGATTTTTTTTCTTATGAAGATTATGTGTTGCTAAGTGTGAAGAAAGAAATTGTGGAGCGCGGAAAGTAATTTTTGGAGTTCTACGTGCTACGAAACTTATATTTTTTAATATTTAAATTCCTTACCTACGTAAGGTTCATACGATTTTCCAGGGCTTCAATCATGGCTGTGCATCATGGATTCACGTCACAGGCGTACGTCTACATATTCTCTTTTTCATCTTATGATTGTGGAATGGGATAATTTGCGATATGTTATTGTGATGTATTGGCGGGTGGAATTGGAAAATTTGCGATGTTATTGTGATGTATTGGCGGGTTGGACATTTCAGACATTACAATTGATTTGTGATCCTCAGAGTGTGTAAATACGTTATCTTGTGGAACATAGTGCACATAGTTTTGGCAACTGCAGGCTGTAAAGAGGAGGGTTGCATTTTTTGAATGACTTGTAGGATGGGATAATTTGCGACTTCTTATTTTTATGATGGAACGGAATAACAGGGTAGTATTCTGTGGAAAAGGACAAGAAAGACTATTGACATACGACTTACTTCTCTTTTGAACTTTGACATTTAACTTCGACCCACAATTCAGTGACTGGCCTTGAAAGAAAGAGGTAAGTTACCTTCTGAGGTTAAATTTTAGCCTTAATTTTTTTTGTATCTTCATGTGTCAGTGCAGAAAATAGTGTTGGGTCAGGTGGTTCGGCCAGTTTCCAACATGCCTTCCAAAAGAACTCTATAGAGACAGGCGGTAGCCGGAGCGGAGCGGAGCAAAACGGAGGCGTTGCCGCGATAGCGGTTGCAGCCGGCAGGTTGATTACCCCAGGGGCGGAGCCCGGAATCGGCGGGAAATTTTGACAGCAATTTTCGTGACATTTAGTACGGGTGCTACGAAACTAACATGGCCGCAAGTAAACTTCCACCTCGCAACTTTAAACGGCTGTACAGTACTAAATACTTCTTGCCGCGTTCCAGAATTTCTTTCTTCACACTTAGGAACACATAATCTTCATAAGAAAAGAAAATCCTTGCGAAATCGAGGGTGGGTTAGATGACCACGGACCCGGTATGAATTCCATGCCGAATGTTGTATTTTAAATTTAGAAATGGGAGGGTTATTTTTCTAACGCTAGAGAGATAAATTAAAGATATCGTTCCAAAGAAATTCTGCGAACCAATGTATTGTCATTGATTTGAAACACATTTTGGAGAAAGTCGAAAAAAGCCAACCAAAAAAGTTGCGAGAGAACGTTTTCTTTTTCAAAAAGTCATTTTCCCTACCAACCACTTCCAAATACCCTAAGTGGACGGTTTTCCTGTAACAAAATTTTTCGAAAAGTGGCTAAAGAAAGGACACCATGCATGCTGCAACGTATCGTATAAAAACCAAAATGTTAGAGCCTACTCGAATGGTAGGACAATCGTACTGACAGTTTGCATTTTCTTCAATTCGAACACCAGGCAACACTGAAACAGTCTTCAAATTTCTTCCCAAAAGAAAGGCGAAGTCTGGTTGGCAGATAAATCTCGTGCTGTCTTCAGCACTCCTGTTAGTGGATGGAAGGAATCGAGTTGTAGCTGGCAAGGTCTGCGACCAGACGACAGACGACAGACTTGCCACTGGCAGGAACTGCACAAAGATATACCTTATGGTCTATAGATATTTCTACGACCCGGACGAGAATAGAATTTTGGATATCCTGCAACCAATTTGGTCCATTAAATTCCATTGATGGGGACAAATTTTGAGATTCACCTAGTTTACTTTCACCGACAAAACTCCCTGTGGTCGTAAGGAACCCACAGAACAAAGAAGCGTGCGTGATTCCAAAGAGCATTTGGCATTATTTATTTCTCTGTTCTATGAGGATCGTTTACAATAATTTATGGCAGGGGTACCACAAGGGGGGGGGGGGTTATGGCGCAGGCTGCGCCATCGAGATTTTTTGTGGAATTTTTTTCTTCAAATAATATACGACGACGCGCATGTAAAAAAAAGGCCGATATTTTTTGAAATACAAGAACATGATAGGAGAAGAAATTTATTGTGATTGATAAAGAAGTACACACCTTGGCTATTTTTCGACGTAGTCACCATTAACCTCCAGACATTTCTGAGAGCGTGGCACAAGCTTCCGTACACCCTCTGCGCAAAAATCTGCCGCCTGAGAGTGCAGCCAGTCCAGAACTCATGTCTTGAGCACGTCACTGTCGTTGAAACGCTTCGATGCAAGCCACTTTTTCAGGTGAAGAAAAATAAAGAAATCGCTGGGGGCAAGATCGGGGCTGTAAGGGGGATGATTCAATACTTCCCATCGAAATCTTTGAATTGTCTCAACAGTACGAGCAGCTGTGTGTGGGCGGGCGTTGTCATAGATCAGAAAGATTCCAGTGCGTAGCATTCCTCTCCGCCGATTTTGGATGGCACGTCGCAGATTATTGTTTCGCAATACACCTCTGCTGTAGTTGTTCGTCCTGGTCCCAAGAATTCCACAAAAATCACACCTTTTTGGTCCCAAAACACGGTTGCCATGAACTGATGGTGTTTGTTTGAATTTCTTCGCTTTAGGAGAACCAGAGTGCCGCCATTGCATTGACTGCTGCTTCGACTCCCCAGTGGCGTACGATATCCACGTTTCATCCTGCGTAACTATGTGCGAAAAGAGGCCATCCGCATCCTCCCTCCAGCGGGCCAAAAAATCACGTGCAACTGTCCTTCTTTGCTCTTTGTGAGCGTCTGTCAGTATTTTTGGTACCCACCTCGCACACAGTTTGTGATGCCCCAGGTTGTCAGTCACAATTCGATGCACTGTTTTCGCAGACACTTCTGGAAACTCTTTGGCGAGTTCAGATATTGTGAACCGGCGATTGGAACGCATTTTCTCGTTAAACCGTTCCACCAGATCGTCCGTCTGAGCACTAGGTCTTCCGCTACGCTCATCATCATGGACATTTGAACGCCCTTCCTGAAACTCTCTGCACCATTGCCTGACCTTCCCTTCACTCTTCACTGTCGGACCATAAATGGCATACAATTCCCGATGGATGTCAGCTGCATTCTGTCCTTTGGTGTTCAGAAATCGTATGACAGATCTCACTTCACATTTTGCGGGATTTTGTATAACGGCAGCCATTTCACCTTACTACTACTCCCACGTACGCAACCCCACTCTGACGATTCTATCTCTGTTGCAAGCACAGAATACTAGGGCATGCTCCTGTGCATGCTCAACTTCATCAGTGTTGCCAACCCCGCGTAAAAAAAATATCGGCCCTTTTTTTTGGCATGCGCCTCGTAAAATTTAACATAACTTTTACACCTTAAATGCACCATATTTAATCCATTAGATGAAGAAAATAAAGTGTTTAAGGGTATTATCAAAAGGAAAGGGGGGAATATACAACTCTTACATATTAGGCCTTAATTGACACGTAGACTCCGGGGGGGGGGGGGGGGTTCTGAATTAAACGTATCCAATTCTAGGTCTGTGATTATGATTTGATATTTAGTTAGAGCGTGATTGAGCATTAAATTGAAGGGGTATCCAATTCTTGTGTATTGGCCTACTATTGTCTTAGACTGTTGCGGAAATTCTGGTCTGGAGACTGAGAATTATTTTTTTGGCGGAGGCAACCACTCTTCAATATCAACAGTAAGTCTAAAATTTGCATGGTAATTTGATGGTAGGATTGAGTATTAAATTTAAAGGGGGAGATACGAAGCTCTTGATAAAGTGTTAAATCTTATATTGTCAAGGGATTTCTGTAGTGAAGAGAGAGTTTGAACATTAAATTTTGGAGACTGTATTTAGCGATAAGGTATCCACACGTTTTCGACCCCGAACGTGCCAAAACTGAAGTTCGTAAAGACTAAATATCCCGGGATCCTAAGAAAGTATTGACACCCCATTAAATTAATATTCTTGAAAGCCTGAAAGAAATGGATGTAAAAATGTTCTTGCTGGCTTCGCTCGCAATACTTGGCACTTTACTGGGGTAAATGTGAAGTCTTATACAGGGTGATTCACAGAAAACTAACACATTCTTTCCTAATTTATTTCAACAAGAATGTTGCTAAACACAATCTTTTATGCCATAAATGTAGAGTAACTTTGGGAGATTACTACCCTCTGCAGCAAATGCTGAAAATGTCCTCCCTGCTGCTCCAAGCACAATGCAACACGTCGTTCCATGTTACTGGCCGCTCGTTGGAGAACGCTGTTGTCTATACCATTGATCTTGTGTACAATATTCTGCTTCAAATCGTCATGAGTCTGGGGACGTGTGGCGTAAACTCTGTATTTTATGTAACCCCATAGGAAGAAGTCCGGTGTAATCATATCCGGAGATCTCGGTGGCCACAGGTTCTTGGAAATTATCAGGTCGTCAAAAAAAAATTTCAATGAGTTCCGTTGATTTGTTCGATGTATAGCATGTTGCGCCGTCTTGTTGAACATATCCTTGACTCAGCTCTGTGTCATTTAGTTGCTCAACAAACACCATGAAAATATGTAGCACGTACTGTATCCTTGCAATGACTGAGCCAGTTTCAGCGACGAAAGCTACCAAATTCTGCACAGCTGCGTACTCTCTTGAGGATGTATGAATCTCCCAGATGTCCTGCGTCATGTGAAACTAACTTAGAGAATTACGAGGTATTCTTGTTTCAATAAAACGGCAAAGAAAAGTGTTAGTTTTATATGAATAACCCTTTACTACAGCTGCATTACAAGACTTAAGTGATATTCATTAATAACATCACTTCTTAAAATATAATGCTTAGTGTTAGTATACTGCTTAATTTAAAGAAAGTGCATAATTTGGAACAAAATAATATATTGAATCCGCATTTCGAACTTCTTGTCACAGGAAAATTTTTCTTTAACGAGTTAAATTTACACTGAAGATAAAATCTACGTAATTATTGTTATTGGTTATTAAAATAATTACATTTACCCAAAGAAAACGGGGGAGGGTGAGTTCTTTGAAGAGAAACCGTCCTGAGCTTAAGAAATTCTACCTATGGTTATGTACTGCCTCATGAAACAATAATTGAATCGGTCATACGGCTGGAGCATTTTATTTGGTTTGCAAGGTTGAATTTTCTATCTTTATCTTAAGTTGTGTAATAATTTGTGTTAAACACTCAAATTGCGAGTATTTTAAACCCATTCACAAACACTAATTATATGCATATTTACAAAATTTAATTTACTAAATGTAACCAATCAAAGTACTAGCTTTAAGATTTTTCGAAAATCGAACAATTAAAATATACGGACAGTTTAACATGGTATTTCATTCAAATAGACATCAATTATTACGTATTCATCCAAACTATTTTTGGGGGATTATGATGAACGATTTTACCTGAGGTATTGAGTGATGGGCATCCCTGTTTAGGAAGGAGCGGTAGATCAAGTATAGTGTTCAGTAAAGCTAAAGAAAAAGTTACTGTCTGTAGACACGCTGTCGTAACTAAATACTTTGTGGCGATCATGATATGGTTTGAGGGCACGCATGATATGATTTGGGTGGGACGCATGACATGATTTTGGGGGGATGCTCCATTAAACTCTCGAGGTTTAAGTTAAAATTTAAGATTGTACACGGGAGCCTTGGGGGGATGGGCATCCCTGATATTGAGTACATCACAGCATACAAGGAATCGTAAATATAATAGAAGTTCTAATACAGTACAACAATGTTATCACAATGAATACGAACGGAGCGTGCAATTCATCCCGTTTTTAAAAAGCCGACCTCGTGGCGAAGTGGTAAGTACAATGCACTACGACGCCAGGGGTACTAGGGACAATGGGCATGGGTGTTATTTGTGTGTCTTTCGTCAATTTCATCGTATCATGTCTCATCCTAATCTTCGCGAATAGATAAAAGTGTCAGAAATGCGAAGTAAAATAAAACAAATAAAAAAAATTAAAAAGTGTTTTTAAATATATTTGTTTAATTATTGAGATAGTTGGGAATGCAAGTTTAAAAGCAGTACTATTAGCCTTCCAAAAACTAATGGAAAGGGACGTCCCGCCATGACTAGGTCTGCTGAAGCGTAGGACGCCATTCGAAGTTTTTTTTCTTTAAAGAAAGGAAACAAATAAATATTTTGCTTATTTTCCTTAAAATAATATGCAATTCACAGTTTATAAAGATGTTATTTTTTCAAGCAGAGTTGAATAATTTTATATTAGTAGTTTTTCTACTGAGAACACACTGCACATTGTATTATGCACTTTATATATTATTCTTAATTTTTCCTTCTTTTAATTGTAGTCTTTCATTACGGAAACACACTGTTGGAATTTTCTGTTCAGATATGAAGACAACTGAAATATTCTTAAATATGATAAACTTTTTTTATAATCATAAATGCAAACTAAGATTCTTTAAACATAACCTATTTTTCTTAATGGGTTTTTCTTTGTTTTCTCATTTCATATCTTATAGTTTGTGAATATCACAAACCATAAAAAGAAAATATTGGGGAAAGCGCACACAAAAAAAAAATAACGGTACTTGGTAGTGCGGAAGGCACGAAACCGCAATTCTGCCTATGGCGTAAAAATATCTAGGCCCAGGGTCTGTGTAGCAAGGCTGTGCGTAGCGACAGAGAAAGCTGGGGGAGGGGGGTGAGTGGTCAGATCAAACAGTACACGTTGCTACGAAGGCTGTTAACTGCATTCCTCCCCCCCCCCCACACACACCACGAAATCTAATTTTCTGAGACGTTTGACTACTGCAGGTAAAACTATTTGTGTTATAATATCTTTAAGAGTATTCGATGGTCTTTCGGTATACTTTTCTCTCAAGCTCTTTTAGAGTTGGGCCTCCCCGATGGCGCAGTGGTAGCGTCATGGCCTTGTAATCAAGGGGTCCCGGGTTCGATACCCGGTGGAGGCACATAGTGGTTCGGATCCCACTTTAAACTGTAGGTTCAGTCCCGATTAGCCTTACTGTGCATAAAGTGGATTTAAAAACACCAAATCAAACCAAACCAAATCTTTTAGAGTTCTTTGTTTTCCTGTACGAACGCAGCTCAGTAATGCAGGATGATAATTCAAAGTCCCTTAACATGGCTGTAAAATGTAAAGGAGTCAGGCTGGGTACAATTGGTCATGACAGAAACAGGTTAGGCCTAGGGGAAACCATATTGGTGTGTTTCAAGCGAACATACGTTATATTGGTGGCCGCCATATTGAATTAAACTTAAATTTTTAAAATGGGAAGAGAGTGATGTGACATATAGTCATGCTAGAATTTCACGAGAAATGCAATGGTGAAAGTTTTTAAAACCAATATTTGATCAGGAAACAGTTACGACTGCGTGATTGTAATAAATGTCTCATTTTCCAGGTGTCAGAAAGAGATCCAGGCAGCACCCTCAATTTATGTACAGATAAAATTTTAAAAGTCAACATTAGTTATGTATTTCCAGCACGCGTAATTCATAACATAAAGGACAGTACTGCAACTCGTCGCCTGTAAAAACCTCACAAGTCCGATTAACGAGTAACGTAAGGTACAAAAACGTATATCATCCCTTATTCAGATCATAGGGTGCATGTCAATGTCACTCTGCATCCAAAAGTGAGATAATGCTGATATCTAGAGCCCCTGGATATAATCAAGACCATCTTGAGGTTCAGGCCACAGCGCTCAGTCAAGACGTCATCATCTGGAGGCGATCGTCTTAACGCTGTAAACTCCTTGACGTAATTTTACCGTAGATAATTAAGGTATATTTATTTCTCTTATGAAGTTAAATTTTGACATTTACCCTCCCGACGAATATAGTTAGAAGAAAAATGTATAATATTGAATATTTACACCAAAATTTTCATTCAGGAAGTCACTATGGCCACCACAAAAATTCCTACCATAGCACAAAGAAAGAGTTGAAAACCGTTAGAAACTTCCTGTCGGAAATATTTAAACATTGTATATCTTTGAAAAATATTATCGGGAATATTGGTCAGCTACAGTAAAACTGCTTTTGTATGAACTTTTGTATGTAAAATCAATTGATTAAATAAAAAACATGTTAGGTTGATCGTAAACTTTCCAAGTTACCTAATCAATTAAATTGTCTTTAAGTTTACCCAAAATTAATCAACCAGATAATGCAGGTATTCTGTGTAGCTATACAATCTCAATATAAAATCTTAATTTCTATATTCTTGCAGTAAAAGCGAAAGAAATTGGTACAAGGGCAATGTTACATTTCTGTGTATAAAGACTAAACGTAAATAATTTGTCACATTGTAATTTCGATCCTATTGACTTTATTGAACGAAAGATAGTAAACAAATTGAATCTTTTCATTGTCGTTAGTAAGATTTGTGACAATAACTTAAGAGTTTCATTGAGAAAAAAAGCAGATTAATATTTCCATTATAACGTTCACTTGGGAAATAAACATTTGGAATATTTCCTTACACTGTTTTTTACATTCCGTTAGAAAAATCGTGAAAAATGTTAATAAATTATGAAACAATAAACATTATCACTGATTTAATAATCAAAGTTACGAACATTGAAGCTTCACAAAGACAAAAAATAAAAAGCAGTTCATATGAAACAGTTTTAAAAAATTAATACATTTGTAGTTCATATTAACATAGCTAGGTAACAAAATGCTTTCTGTGTGAAAACATTTGTATTTGAAACATAAGTAATATATATATTCTTGGATAGTTTTACACACGAATATTTCATCGACGTTCTTGTTACACATCGCACCTTTCTATTTAAATGTACAGCATATCTTCCATTAGCCTCCGATTAGCATAAAGAAGCATAAAGCGGGATAAAATAAGAATAAATGTACACATGAATCAACTTTGCCCCGTTGTATAGCTTTCTTTCATTAAGCACATTTTGAAACTGAAAATTTGTGTAAATAATATGAATAATTTATCGAATGCTTGCATAAAATTTACACTAACAAATTGCTTTGTAGACGTAATATTAACCAACGTTTGTAATTCAGGGTAAATTATTTGATAATTCTAAAAACAATGTTGACATGTTGTCCACATTTACGAGTATATTTGATGCCTATTTCGGACACATGAAATGTTTACATCATGAACTATTATTTATTTTTTAGTATAATACATTTGTTACTTGTATATTCTCGTAGTGACTGAATCACATGGAATTGCCCTAAAAATTTCTCATTTTTAACAACATCTTGAAGAAATGTGAATGTTACTCTTACCTTTTTCATTGTAATTGCCTCTGCAATTGAGTACACAAGACTTATACACCATACCTCTTCCACATTTAAGCATATTTACACGTCATGTAAACTCGATTACAGTTCTTAAATTTGCATTACAATTCCATATTCACTAAAAAGGTCCAACATTGATTCCGAAGAAGCAAATCAAACATGGCAGCTATCTCGCCTCCAGTTGATGACGTTTAGTCACGAGACCGGAGCAAGCCATCAGGCTTTCATATTGAGAAGGTAATGATATAATTATGACTTGACGTCATATACGAGTACTCGCGATCCATTCTTATGGAGAGCTGAGATTTACTTTCAATATGGGGTCGTCTACAAACAGCTGATTCTTGTAGTGCAAGAAAAGAATTACTGTAAGTTTCTTTATTTCAAGTAAGAATAATAATTATCATCGCAAAATTAAAATGATTATTTCCTAGTCAATTATACGTACATTTGTGAGTTTCTATGTGATACAAAACTCAATTACATGTTACTGCAAAATATATGTTCAACCACCTGTGGTTCAACCAGTGCGAAGAACGACATTTGAGAATTTGTGAGCCCAGTTGATTGGCATGAATGTCAAACTTATAACAGCAAATTTATCTAATATTGCTTTATTTAAGACGAAAGAATGTTGACTGTGATTTGTGCGTCCGTATTATTGTAATACGTTGTTGAAAATTGTATAGTTCGAAATGTAAGGGCCACGTATTTACTTTCTAGTCGCAGCACAGGACATTCAATTCCTTCTCGTTCAACAACTTACTTAACATAATACATTATGTTCAAGTGGAAAAGCATTATGTACACGATGATAAACACGACGGAAATAAATATTATGTCCATCAATGAGATTTACGACTTCGTTCTATTTTTATGGACTATTTCATAAATAAATTCGTGCAAAATTTTGTACCTTTGCACTGTGAACAATGGATGTCATATTCTTCCTTTGCAAAATCTGTCAAAACAGGAACATCATTATGATTATTGCGATGGAATTAATGAGCTGCATAAAAAAGTGTGTACCTGTGTAACATACAAGCATTAACATATCTGGAAATGTAAAGGAAACTCTGTAAACAAGCTTCTAAAGTGAACGAGATATCATCTCAGCTTATTTTAAATGTCACAAGTATAAGGTGAAAATATACGAAATCATAACTTACATGTCAGTGAATATAAAGTTAAAATATATGCTCAACGAATATCAATTCGTAATCTGGTTCAAGTTTATGTACACATAATATTTTGCATGAAACGATTTAGATACATGTCCATGTACGTACAGTTAGAAGTTAACCGTCCTCTTTAGGGATTAATGAATCACGTGCTGATATTCCTAAAACTCATACCCTTTCCTGAAAAACAACTTGCATCAACTTCATTGCCCTTTGATTTTTACCATTACCTGGCTTGTGCACCGAAAAGGAATATAAATTTTATGAACTTTAGAACAAAGAGTTCCAGTTGTCACTAACAATAGCAACATTCTCCTCATAGTACATGAGGCCTAGTGCATTATTTTGCTTCTTGCTTTGGATTTCTTAATTAAAGTAACCTGCTTTCCCTATCATTCTCAATGAAGGCCACTTTTCGTTTGAAGTAAATCTCTCCGAATCTTTGAATACGTGAATTAGTGAGTTAGGTCATTTAAATGTAGTGTTCTTAGCATCTAGGTGTTTCGAGTAGGTTAGGCAAATTATGCTTATTGCATTTTCCTTTGCATGTACGTGTGTGCACTAAAAATAACACGAAAAATGTTTTTAAAAAACTGTAGCCTGTGACAACGGTAACTTGTGCAGCCAAATATTTACGAGATTTCTGGAAAATTATAAAATAATTCACATTACACACGAGAATTATGTTTCTGAAGTTTATGTGATACGAAAATCCAGTCTTACAAATACTTTCCTCGTCATCCCATACTTAAAAAATTCAGAAAATTATCTTGCATTCGAAACTCGGGTTCGTAAGTTGTCCATACAGCATTTAAATAGTATTTACATACGAAAGCTGATAATTGTTTACGAATTCAGAGTATGTTTTTAATGCAGTAAAAATTACCTATCCAATACATCTTTTCATTTGGTAATTCGAAGAATTAAGGTAGATTATGCAGAACGGTAAAGATTGTGTTTTACTATTATCAATATTATTTACGTGCTTTCTAATGTTTCATAAAATTTGAAATGTTCCTGGAGGTAGGTGCCTTGCCGTTAGAGAACGTGCTCTTAGCGAACACAGTTACGAAAGGATTTGCAGCTGCGTGCTGTTAGCGAACTCGTAAACTTGTCCTGTCTTTTTTGTCCTTGAAACTGGTCAGCATGCAAGTGTTGCCAATCATAAGCCAACTTGCGTGGAGAAACACCTCATTGGCTGATGCCTCTTAACCTGACCCGACTTAGGTCTTCCTTGTCGCACAACAGTTTTGCTTGTGTGTGCCTTGTGTTCTGACGTCAGACGAGGAATGCCTACGAGGTTAGGTTAGGCATGTTAGGTTAGGTTCCATTAGCATAAATACAATGAAGGAACCTTATTTAGGCTAAGAGAACTAAACATAGCTAGCCTAACCTAACAATGTAGGCATTTAGCCTAAAATTAAAAATCTTTCTTCCGTGAAGTCAGAACACAAAGCTGCTCAAGTGTTGTGCAATAAGTGAGACCCTTTGCCTCACCTCTGGTCATTCTTCAATCGACTGTTAAACCAGCAAGATGAGTGAAATGGAATTCATTAAAACGATGTACGGGAATTTGGGTTTGTCCGAATATATTCAATTTAAAAATCCAACTAAAGGAGGAAGCGGTACATGCCATGTTCCAAATTAGGCAGGTAGGTAGGTAGAACTTGGAGTCTCTAGAGGTAAAAGGAAGAAGACTTACATGTACATCGACACCCGGATAAAAACAGCTTTGGAACAACTGAAAATTGATAATAACATTTACAAATGTCTTAGGAAGTTGTTCTTTGTACGAAAAGTAACCTAGATTTATTAACATTTACATTTCCTATGTAAAATTTGATTTTAAGGAAGATGAAATATATCAATATTTTAACAAAAACTTTCATGTAGTTAAACTAAATTGTTGAAGATCCTTCATTTACGTTTCAAACACAAAATGATTATAAGGTATCACTGGCAACACTTGCATGTTGACTACTTTCAAGGGCAAACAAGACAGGGCAAGTTTGTGTGTTCGCTAACAGCACGCACCTGCAAATACTTTCCTTCCGGTGTTCGCTACGACCACGTTCGCTACGAGCACGGAATCGTTCAAAAAGTCCCGTCCTATTACAAAAACATAGCTCGGAAACAAGATACAATAGAACAATGTTATTGATTGCAAAATGTGTATTATCACATTGATGATGACGGTTTGTTTGTTTACTTTTGTTGCAGCTTATAACACACATTTTGCAATCAACAGCATTGTTCTATTGCATGTAGTTTCCGAGCTATGTTTTTGTAATGGTACCAGGACTTTACGAACACCCTGCATTTTATTGTGTATTCTTCCCCCTCCCCCTCCCCCAGAACGAAGTAATATCCACCTTTACAGTTCCAGCCCCCTCTGAAAATGGTGTGGACTGATGGAAGAGAAGCAGAGAGAGAATGAATGCTTATGACAGCTTGTGAAATTTGACTGTTTCTACTTATTAGGCCGATAATTGTCAGGGCTAGCACAAACAGATATGTGTGTGCTATCTATATTAATTTAGCATATTTTTCATCGCCGATTTGCAGGAGGATAGCACAACGGTCATACACTCTCATGGTATGGAGTTACTTATGTGGCTTAACACTATAACGAGTTACACAGGCAAACACAAAACTTTCTCCTGTAAAATTTGTTTCTTTGTTGGATATGACCTTTTCCCAGCAGTCTCCTCAAGTGTCAATTGTGACTAACATTACTTTACAATCTTTTTCAGTCTTCCTTTGATCAGAATGTATGGTTGCCAAATGGAGTCAGGGCCGAGAACAGCATATTGTATACTCTATCCCTGAAATCTCTAGAGCAAGGTCGCACATAATGGCAGAGAAAGGGAGAAAGCGAGTGTGCGGAGCGAAGCAGTAGACAGCTATACCCTGTCCCAGCTAACTGTGGAGCAAGGACGCGCATAGCGTCAGAGAAGCGAAGGAAATATATTGGGCAGATAGAAGCAGTAGACGCTGATGTGAAGGCTGGTAACTTCAGTCGCTTTCCCCCACTCCACGCAATTCCGTTCCTCTTACGTGTTCATTGGTGGAGCCGTGTCGCGTCACTACTTGCGCAGACACTTGTTTTCGTTTGCCTGCTCCACAGTTAGCTGGGACAAAGTATAGACACTGATGCAATCCTATTCCTGGAGATTTCCGGGACAGGGTATAGCCCGGAAAGCCAATATGCCGCTTTACTTGATTGGGTTTCCACAACAAACGTGGTTTTAAACCAATGAGAATGGTATTTAGAGAAAGCTCACGCAATTAATTTCTACACTAAAATATAGGCTTGCGTATATTATATGTAGATTCGAGCTCTTTCGACATGGCCTGTGGCTACGTCTAGTGCGGTCGCCGACGTAATCTTCGGCCACGTTTTGGGTTCCTCAATGCTCTAAAAGTATTTTAAAATATCAGCACGCGTGTTATTGGAAGAAGGGAAACGAGTGGGTACGTTCGCTTGTATCGAAACTTCAAAACGTAAACTATGTGTGTACGTGCTCAAATATTGTACAAATAGTCGAATTATTATTGCCGGTTTTCTTAATAATAAACTGGGTAAGTACTGTTCGTTTCAAAATATTTAGTTAGCGAAAGTAACATTTCTTTAGAACATGGCAATGTGGGTTAATACTAGTTACAATAATAATCCGTGGCTCGACAGCCCTAGGAGGATATTGGCCTATCTCCCGACCGCCAGCCCCCTCCCACAATCCTACCTAGAGGTGTGGAGTTATTCAACAGGTAATGGGGTGACATGGGGTCAGCACGTCGAACCCTCATCCGTTATAGGAGATTTCCGAGACCGGGTTACGCTACTTACTCGTAGCTCCCCAAATTTCCTCACGATGGTGGGTTTCCAACGGTCCTATACACAGGCCGAAAACCTAGGGGAACTCGAACCCATGCCGTCCCGTAGTCGTAGTCCAAAGCACAGCGCCTTAGACCGCACGGCCACGGACTAATACAAGTTACAGAAGGTGAACAATGAACATATTTATAAAGTGGACGTGTGTCCAAAACATTCATGTACAATGAAGCACGATGCAGAAAAGGTATACACAGAATACATCTTTTTATAAATTATTTTCTTCAGGCCGTGAAGGCCAAAACTAGTACAGTCCAGCCAGGGAAGACAAGGAAAAATCTATTCCAAACGCGAGAAGAGAAGCAGATAGAAGCACCAGCAAAACTACACTGTGCATTTCGTTTATATAGATTTACTTGTTTTTATTTTCATTCTGAACCCTTCCATAATGTGAAACATATCTCTACTTACTTCACTGATGTTTCCACAGCAAACTATTTTCACGGAACCCTACTGTACGGACGCGATAAGAAGCGGCGTGCAATCAGAACGCAGAACGGCAGAACGTGACCAAATTCTGTCTCCTCGTTGGCTGCCATGTGGCTGGGGGGTTTCTACGTTGCCACGTTCGCACAAACACACGGACAGGCTAGTCAGCTGTTGGCAAGCTCGGGCATTCTGGCAAGCATGAAACATTTTATCTTCCTGCTCTACACAGCAACCGAAAACCTTCACTGAAAGAACCTTTGTTGTGTTTTTATTATGGTACATTGCAAGCATCAGCTACCGGCATCTTTTTACTTATGTTGTATCGTATCACAATTACCAACAAAATAAAATGCGTCTTGTGTTATGAACAACACTGTGGCAAATCGTTCTCCTTTGATTTCATGCCGCCTTTCTTTGCCTTCTTTGTCACGCCGCGATTGTTGAAGCTTCAGAACGTACAAATGATATGTATTTCTTGAAAATTAGGGCAAATTACGTATAAACAAATTTACAACTTCGTTTCGTTAACACTTTTTTAAATTATATTTTGAGGAACCTACAAAAATTCACCTCCAAAACAGAATTTTACAGAACTGAGTTACTGTATTACGGAGAAGAATTTATCAAGAACAAATCAATTGTGTGTGAATTGATTGATTGAGTTGGTGTTTTAAAGTCCACTTTATGCACACTACGGCTAATCTGGAATGGACCTACAGTTGGAAGTGGGATCCGAACCACTATGTGCCTCGACAGGGTATCAAACCCAGGACTACTTGATTACAAGGCGACAACACTTACCCTACCACTGTGCCATCGGGGAGGCACATGTGGGTGTGTGAAGTGAGATAATTTGGGAGATATATGAGAATACAGGCTCTGGCAATACAGAGTTCAATAAATTACAACGAAACGCTTGGCAATTGCTCGATTTCCTTAACATTATTGATACATTTGGTACATGTGTTATTAATGCTTTGAGCTACCTGTATGTAAAAACATAAAAAATAAATGAAAGGACAGAAGTAGTAGTTAAAAAATCAGTTTTTTTTTGCTTACCGGCTACCATTGTAGTGGCGCTATCCCAAGATCATCTTCATTGTTGGTTGGTAAAGGAACATCTTCATCTGAGCTACTACTGTCACTGTTGTCTTCCCGCCCAAGTGAAATTACAAAATCCTCCATTTGCTGCTCTTCAACTCCTTCCTTTTCCCATGCTTCGGAAATAATCTTCCTTGTGTGTTCTATAGCCGAACGCCACCTATCTGCTGTCACATCCCCGATAGCCCGTTCTGTCGATTGCAAAATTTTAGACGGTGTAAAAGGTGGCAAAGTGTTCCTCTGTGCAACCCGCCCTTCGACCTGTGCCCAAATAAGTTCGATTGCATTGTACATACAATGATAAGGCGGGAGACGGACCACCGTATGTCCCGCTTCTTCTGCAAGCTTGTCTATTCGATATATGGGGAACTGGGGTTTGTGTAACATAAGGAGCTGCAGTAGTTCAGCCTTCCTCATGTTTCTGTAGGCTCGCGAGAATCCTGAAGTAGGTAAATCCGGCAACAGCGCGTCGCTACCAGAGTGGGTGGTCCCACGCCGCTTGCTAGCGCGTCCGACAATAACGTTCGAAAATTGCCTTTGCTGCCACAGACCTCCAGGTACCAGACCGGAAACGTGAGCCTTTGTATGTGGGTCAAGTTAAAGCCAAACATTTCGTAGAGGGGGAATACTATATCATTTCGGCGAGCATACCTTCATATGCATGAGTCATTGCACCACACAATATTGTAATTTTTAAGTTTACTAAGAAAAATATAACTACATATTACATTCAACAAGCTCTAATATGCATCTCCGCCATAATTCTAGCCTTCAAACAAAAGTTCATCCTTTTCAGTCTGTACTTAGGGATCTGTGATTTCTGCCGTCACCCCTATTTTGACACTGAACAAGTCCAGTTGGCGCATGCGCACTTCTGTCCATTGTTTCGGCTAAGACATCCGTTTCCATAGTCAACAACAAACATTGTTCTTGTGGATGTTGTTAGGGGAACATGACAGTGTTGTTGTAAACACGTTGTTGCAAACACGCCGAAGGCATGACTCGTACCCGGGACCCCTGGCGTCATAACTCGATAGTCTATTCACTTCATGAAGGGGCCCGGTTGAAGAAGCTGGAAAGAGCTTCTTACAATACCGGTTATCTTCAACGGATCTTGAAAAATCCGCTGATACGAATTCTACCTGAAATCGTAAGAAAAATAAAGCAAACTCAGCTTTATGCTGAAAACACCGTTAACGAGAGACGCGGCCTCGTCAACTGTTTTAACGATCGGAAATTTGAATCCCTCATAAATAGTTTGCGAGAACGTTTCTCACCCCAGTTGTACTCAGAAATTTATCGCGTAAACAGTCGTTCCCTCCGATCTATTCTGATTTTCAATTGTTACGTAAGAGTTACTTCGGAAGTTGCGCTACCGAGAAAACAGTGCCTTGTCTACGGATTCAACGAGACCTCCAACTCTACAGGACACCAGGGGTAAACGAACGTTCCTATATCCTTTTCTACTATTCTCACAACCCTGCCAGACCAGTCAACTGAAGTGTTTAAATCGAATGTTTAAGAGTTCTCCTTACTTTACAGGGGCTTGTTTATATGTTACCGTTGTTTCGCAGGGGTGTTACCCCAAGCTTTAAGTGTACCTCTCGCAGCCAATACCTCTCGCACAATTGATCCCCAATAAAAGCCGGTGGGATTGTATACGACAGTGTTACATTACTAAAAACGTCATTGAAACAGCAATGATGTAGCTGTTTTCGTACTTTGACTATTAAGTTGTATATACCTGTTTATGTTACCTCTGGACTGAATTCTCTTATGTAGATGTCAATGTTGTTTGATGCAGGTTTTCTGATTGGAATTGAGTTATTTGAAAACGGACGTTGCTTAGGACATTCTCACCCCATTCACAAAATTTCATCAAAAGATGCCGGGAATGTGTGAATGCAGGTGATCACCACTTTGAACAACTCTTATAACACAGGTTAGTACTCGTTATGCTATATAAATATAATTGTCTACATGCTAAAGATATGTGCGTACAAATAAATGGGAGGTCACGTGGTTAAAAAATGCCGGCATCCGCACCATCTCAGGCCGCCTGCGGTCACGCTCTATCTCGGCCCAGAGACAAAATGAACGCACTGTATATGCACAAATTCGCTTATATTGGTTTCGGTTATGAATGATTCAATGAAACGTACGAGGCTTATTTCTTAATTAGGGGCCGTTTTGCGTTCACGCTGGCAATACTGAGTGCTTGGCGTTTTGCGCTGTGCGTTAGTTACCGATATGCCTTGCACGTAAACAGACGTCGTTTGCACGTTGTTAGACACTTGGTGTGGTTGTGGTGGACAATGGAAGTGGTGCAGGTGATTTGAAAATCCCGCCGAGAGTGAGATGCGATAAGTGATCAGGTTTTTGATCGCGAAAAATGTTAAAGCGCCAGACATTTACTGCAGTTACGTGAGGGGTATGGTGAGAATGTCATTGTTGAAGGCAAGGTGCGTAAATGGGTACGTCTGTTTAAGGCCGGCCGCATGAATGTTCATGACGAACCACGATCAGGACGCCCCTCAATCCAAGAAACTCATGCTCACCCGCTAGGCAATACGATGCGTTCTAGGAATATTTCTTCAATGAAAAACTTCTCTAATGGGACACTTGGCACACAAACAGTTAATGCAGCCGTGTATTGCAACACTGTCAAGTCTTCCGGTATCATGTTGATGCACGACAACGCACGGCCACACACTGCAGCTGCCACACAGTCTTTCATTAGTTCATTTGGCTGGGAGCGAATGGACCACCCTCCGTACAGTCCGGATCTCGCCCCTAGCGATTATCACCTATTCCTCCACTTGTGAAGATTTTCCTCGATGGGAAGCGATTCAACAGCGCCGATGAAGCCAAACAGACCGTGACGGATTGGCTGTCTGACCTGGCGGCATATTTCTTTGATGAGGGTCTATAAAAGGTCATCTACCGCTACAAGTGTCTCAACAACTATGGGAACTACGCTGAGAAGTAGCTGAATGTACGTATGAAGAGCCACAGAGGTAATTAAATTTCTTCATTTGCATGTTTTTGTCTTATTTCAAAACAACCCCTAATTAAAATATAAACCTCTTACTATCTTTTAACATAAACAAATCGACTATATGGAGATTGCACGGAGATCAGGCGGTGCCGGGTTTCTCGGATTTCACGTGGTTTCATCGATGACATAAATTTTAGAGTAATTCACTATTATCATAGGGAAAGCCTGTAGTGAGAAAATCTCACTTAAATATTAGTTTCTATCATCCATATATACTTTTATGTCATTTTTACATACCTGTAACCTTTGTTTGCTGATTCTTAAGGGGAAAAGAATGAAAATTTACCAATTAGTAATTGAAATTGACATCGAGGTAGCTGAATTGTCATGGCTATTTTAAATTGAATGTAGAAATTGAAGCTGGTCATTTTGTTATACAAAAGTAAGAAAGAAAGGAAATATTGGTACTTAGAAATGAAAATTGTGAAATGTACTTACCTCATCTATCGTCATATCCGAAAAATAACTTGATTTGTTGTGAATTTACGCATTCCCATCTTCGAACCTGTAAAGAGAAAACAGCGCTAATTCAAACGAAAGGAAGAACTTTGCTTTTAGGAAAGTTGGTTGATTGATTGATTGAATTGGCGTTTTTAAGTTCACTTTATGCACCGTAAGGCTAATCGGGACTGGACCTATAGTTTAAAGTGGAATCCGATCCACTATGTGCCTTAATCGAACTCGGGCCCCCTTGATTACAAGGCGACAACGCTACCACTGCGCTATCGGTGAGGCCCTGTTTTTTTTTGGGGGGGGGGGAGTGTTTAAGTTTAATCCGTGCACAATGTGATCGGTCCCTTGCTACGATAGTTAAAGCAGAAAAAAGAAAAAAAGCTCTCCTGGAATTGCACCACGCCGTTAAAGCAGAATAAATAAATAAATACATAAATATAAAAGGAGGAATCCCCGTAGTAAGATCCACCCAGATACATTCGACGGAATGTGTTTATGTTCTAGTGCGTTTAATTAAACCATAAAGTTCTTTTGCTCCGAATTGTATCGGTTTTCCCGTCTTTTTATTTTATTTCATTTATTTTCTTTATTTACAATAAGCAATTACCTATATATTACAAAAAAATAAACTTACAGAGACAATGAAAATGGTTTGTGAAGATTGGAAAGAGTGGAGACTAATCAATCTGTTCATGAAACAGAGTTAAACTAAGAGTAGAAGAAACATGACAGAGGGAAGTGAAATTGGGGGACAAGGATGCTGCTGAATACATACAATATTCAACTATTACTTAAAAGACTTGGTAAAACTCTTTCTCAAGAAAGAGTGACGTACACGGAGATTTTAAAAAGCACGTAACTTCTAAACCCCCTGACGAATCACAAAAAGGTTGTCATTTTTGTAATCAACATTAAAGTTCTGTACGTATACAAAATCGGGGATGGTGGGTGAATTGACATGGAATGACCCACCCATCTGTGTTTGCTCCTTTATGAGTTTCATTAACTTGAAGATGTGGAAAGGTGACATAAAATAAGTAAAACACAAACAATATACACAAATAAAGACCTTATTAGTCTATTCTCCATCCACTGTAAGAAAGAAGTTCATCTAAACAAAATTAAGTGACTACTGAGAAATAGTTCCTTTTAGATGAGTTAGTTGTGGTGAGTGCTGTAGTCCCAAAATGTGTGCGCTAAGTTTCGTAAAACGTTAAATGGAGACCTTATTTCCATTAAGTTAGGATTGTGTTTCTGGCTCACCAGAACAAACGCGTAAGGCATTAATACCGAAAGTGAAATTTACGCTGTTAATCAGTTTCGTGGTTGTGCCTTTCGCGCTCATTCCTTCGCTGTTAATTCGTTCGCGTTCAATTCGTTTCGCGTTTATTCCGGTTATCAATTTTGGTCTCGTGATTAATCCGTTTCGTTGTAATTCCTATTGCGCTTATTCCATTTCGCGCTTATTGATTCTCGTCTGTTCCGTTCGCGCTTAGAACGTTTCGATTCTAAACCTTTCTCGCGTGTTCCTTCCCGTTTATTCCGTCTCGCTCTTGTTCCATTCGCGTTTAATCCTGTGTTACCTTTCATGGTTGTGTCCTTTCGCTCTCAGTCCGTTTCGCGGTTATTCCATCACCCCGTGTTTCCACTCCATACATGGATGAAAGCATTTAACTTCTGAAAACAAAATATAATTCATGGTGGAATATTGACGATTATGGTGATGCTATACCCATAATTTTCGCACAAAGAGCAATTTAACAATCGGGAACGCAGTTTAAAATTTAAAAAATATGACACGCTAGCATGTTATTGTATTTTACTTTATTGTTAATATTTGTTTTGTCAATTGAGGACTAAAAGTAGTAAACGTTGTAAGTGCCAAAAGCGAAAATATTTGGAAATCGCATCGTTCCGCACATCTGCCCATAAAAACGTACACACTAGTGACCTCTTTACACGCCGTATGAACTACTTAGAGGGCTACCAGCCACATTTCACGTTTACCACATTATAAAGCATGGCAAATTTCACAGTTTAACGTGGAAAACAGTGTTTCAATTATTGTGGCACTTACAGCGTTTACCAATTTTAGTCTTCAGTTATCAGTTTGTTTACTTTTATTAACTTTACTTATTATACTAATTACACTAAAAATGAAAAAAACATTTTAAAAATACTTAAATAATAATCCCAACAGAAAAAGCAATGATTCTCTCATTTTCTCGTACTCTCCGTGTTTAATAGAGGAGGAGGTCTAAATATGGGCGAAGGTTTAAATATGGGTTTTGGAGTTATCAGCGATACCGGGTGCTGCAGCCTGGCGGAGGCTATGGGAACTAATGATCTGTCAAGGACAAAGGTTGTGGCGCCAATTCGCAAGAAAATGTGGTGGTTAGTTTCGGCCTTGGAAGCTGTTATTATTATTTTTTTTTTGCAACCTCCGAAAACCTTTTTTAAATATGTTTTAACTCAACGTTTTCTGCTTTGTATAAGTTATAATATTAGCGGTATATAAAACAAATGTGGGCTTTTATAATGCCACGATTTGTTTGTGAAATATGTACCACAGAGAGCGAAAATAAATTGAAGAAGAAAAATAGCGTGATGCTCTAAATATGGGCTATGACATGAGGTCTAATGTTGAGATCACATTTTCAACAAATATTTGGATGTTTTTCTTAATTTCGATTTTTTCAATTCCGCTTGATTTTCAAAGCAACAGATTATTCATAAATATGAATTTCATAATGTTTTGCCGATAAGTGACTGTTTCTTTTAATTTTAATTGCTTTTTGTGATATTGCCACTAGTAGCCCATATTTAGACCACAATTTTGAAATACATCATTTTACCATTTTTTGGAAATTGCTTTTTATAGAAAGAAATGGAGACCTTCTATACTTTAACATGCTATTACATTTAAGTATATATTTCATAGATATGCATTTTAAAGGTAGGTGCTTGATATATTAATTTTTTCCTCCCAAAGTGACAACATAAAGAGGGCGGCCCATAATTAGACCTTTTCCTCTACTGTATTCCAACATACCTCATTTGGAGCGTTTAACGATAACCAAGAACATTGTTGAGACTTTCGCATAATACTTATTCGATACTTCGAAATCTCAAGTCATGCAGCTAAAGTCAAACAAAAGCTAGGGTGATCATATGTCCCGTTTTGACCGGGAGAGTCCCGTTTTCAGAGTCGTGTCTCGAGTCCTCCTGTCGATATTATTAAATGACGTAACGTTTAGGAGTTTGAAAATCAAATATAAATTTGAGAGACATTTCATGTAAAAAAATATTGTTTTTTTTTATGTTGATGGGAGTTTTTAAATTAGCATCATGGATACAACATGGCAAAACAGCTCTACTGTTTCAAGCAGTTGTACTGCTTTGTGTGTCTTTCGATGTTTCTAGAGCAATGCATGTAGCTGCTCAGTACGTGTAGTGTCAATACAAACCTGCAAAAAAGAATTTAAATTCCTGCATCTTGACACAAACTGAAAAGACAGATCTCGCGTTGTATGTCAGATATGTAGGGAGTTTAATGAACCGTTGGTAAAAAATAAAATTGTTCTCAAGAAGAAAAAGATCGATTCTTCTGATGAATACTTCTGGCTCTCTTTAACTTCAGCGCCGGGCTAATATTTAAAGTTGATCAGAAGAGACCAAAAAAACACCGAAATTATAATAATACCTTGGTACAATGGAACATCATATTTCATTTACTGTTTATGATGCGTCATCTCTGTGATCCATACTTCCATAACATCATAATCCTTTGCCGTTTCCTGCCTCTGGCTGGGTCGGCATAGAAGTCAAGCCTCGCCATTATTTCCTGGTCTTCCACCACTCCTCGGTATTCAAATCTTGTCCTCTTGTCCTAACACTCCCCACTAACTAACTAACTAACTCTCTAGCCTTCTAAACCAGAAGGTTCATGGCTGCAGTGACACAGGCCATCCATCTGTCCCTATCTTGAGCTAGATCTATATACTCTTTTCCATCCATACCGATTTCCTTTAGGTCCATCTCAACGTTGTCCCTCCATCTTCGTATTGGTCTTCCTACAAGTCTCTTACCACCATTTTTCCCATCAAGAATCCTGTAAACTCCTCTTTCCTCTCCCATTTGTGCTACATGGCCTGCCCACCTAAGTCTTCTTGATTTAATTATTCTAATAATATCTGGACATGAATATAAATTATGTAGTTCTAAATTATGTAACCTTCTCCACTCACCTGTCTCCTCATCCCTTTTAGGTCCAAAGATTTTCCTACGGATCTTATTTTCAAATACTCTCAATTTATGTTCCTCTTTCAATGTAAAGGACCAAGTTTCACATCCATATAATACTACAGGCAAAATTACTGTTTTGTATATTTTAACTTTTAGTTTCTTAGATATTAAACGAGAAGACAAAAGTTTATGAAGAGAGAAGTAACATGCATTTCCTGAATTAAGCCTACTTTTTATTTCTTCTTTAATATAATTTTCATTTGTTAATATTACTCCTAAGTATTTGAATTTGGAAACTGGTTCAAACGAGTTGTTATCAATAATTAGATTTTGATTATTACCTAACACTTGGTTTCGGCCTGTAAGCATATATTTAGTTTTCTCTTTGTTAACTTCCAAACCTATCTCTTTAGCAGTTTTGAAAAATATTTTAGCATTATTCTTAATTGTATTCACATCATCCCCCAGTAAGTCTACATCATCTGCATATGCTAACAACTGAGTCACACCATTTAATTTTAGTCCTTCTTTAGTTTCTTTTACCTTCCTAACAGCATATTCTAAGGCAAAATTAAAGAGCAATGGAGATAATGCATCTCCTTGTTTTAACCCATCATGAATTGTAAATTTGTCAGACATATTAATACCCATACGAATTTTACTTTCTGTTTCACTGGTGCATATTTTTATCATACTAACAAGCTTCTTAGGTATTCCAAACTCTACTAATATATTATATAATTTATCTCTCCCCACTATCTGCTCTTTCCACCGATGTCTTGGTCTCCCCTTTGGCCTTATTCCCAATCCTTCTGCATTGTAAGCTCTTACTGGTAGTCTTTCTGCATCCATCCTCTTCATGTGTCCGAACCATCTCATCTGTGCCTGATCTATTCTGTCCTGAAGCTTCACCCCCACCCCCTGTCTGTCGGATCTCCTCATTCCTTATTCTATCCCTTCTAGTCTTCCCCAATACACTCCTTAAAAAATTCTTATCTATTACCTTCTTACATTTCATAGGTACGTCCCTGTTCCATATTAATCTTCGAACGCTTTGATATAGTCCACCACCCATTTGTCCCCTTCTGTTTTCCTCCTCATCTACCACTTCTCTGAATTATGCGTCATAGATATTTGAAGCTCTTCACTACCCTCAACTCTTCCGTGTCCATCTTTATTCTTGGTTCATTTCTGGCTCTGTTTGTTGTTGTTATTAGCACCTCGCTCTTTTCTGCACTGAATTTCATTCCTGTTCTTCTGATTTCCTCATTCCAACTATCAAGCTGTCTCTGTACTACTTCTTCCCTGTTTCCCCATACAACTAAGTCATCAGCGAACAACAGGGTCTTCATCTCGTCCTCTCCTATCTTCTTTTCAACCTCTTCGTCAATTGCATCCATTGTAATTATGAATATATGAAGAGCAGTGGGGAAATAGCACTTCCCAGTTTTGTTTCGATAACAATAATTTTATAATTACCCTTATAGATATTTCCAAAACGATGGGGCGGGGGCAAACTGACCTTCTTGGGATTTCCCGTTTTGAGGGCCAAATATTATTGTCACCCTAACAAAAGCTCAATAAACTCGCAGGAGTAATGGCCAAATTAGTATATTAATATAAACGAAATGAAAGTTGGTAGGAGGTATAGCTACGCATTGTAGCATAAGTAACGCTAACCAATACGATTAATCGACTACAGCCCTGGTCCTGGTGTTATTTTGCCAATGGATATATTGGTCGTATCTGTACCGCTCATACTTAAAGGTTCCGCAACTTCAATATAGCAGCTACGTTGACTGATATGGCTTTATAGCATGCACCATAGTCTCACTCGCAAGATTTGTGCCTCTTGTCATTGAAATAACCAATAGGATTTCTCACAAGAGACGCAATATTGTCTAGTACCCAATATGGTCTATTTGCAGTTTCCAAGTAGTTATATGGTTAATAGCTGAACGCAATATTGTCTAAACACTGTACCAGCTAACTGTAGACCAGGCGAAGAAGAACAAGTCTCTGCGCAAGTAGTGACGCGAGACGGCTCCACCAATGAACAGTGAGAGAAACAGGATTGTGTAATGGGCGACGGGAGTTACTCGATTTCCAATGCAGCGTTGCAAACTTTTGAAAGCCACAATACCGAACGCACATGGCAAACGGACCGTATTTTTGTCTCCAGTTCCGTACGCTTGGTTTAAGAATTTCTTAGGGAAATATTAGGGATAAAACAGCAAGTGTAAATTTTGACAAGCCGTGCATTTAGCGTACGGACTAAGGTCTTTACCTAATTCCGTACATGCCATGAAATATCCGTACATGTACGGTCAGGACAGTACAGCAACGTTGCGCTTTCACCACTCGACTTTCCTCCTCCTCCTCCTCCTCTGTCGCTACGCGCGGCCCTGCTCCACAGTTACCTGGGACAGGGTATAGGCCTAGTATTTGCAATTCGCAAGTAGTTATATGGTTAATACCTGAACGCAATATTGTCTAGTACCCAATATGGTCTATATTCAGTTGCCAAGTAGTTACATGGTTAATTCAACAGATGACGTTACTATGCCATTTAGACTGTCCAAATGACGTGATTGGGCCTGTTGGCTGTACATATAGTGCAGTAACTTGAGGACAAAGAAGCGAAATACCTGGACCTTGTGATCGTGTTTAAGAAGGCTAGAGAGTTAGTTAGTTAGTTAGTTAGTTGTGATTGTGTTCTGTCTGATTTAATATTGCATATGTACGTTATTCCTGACTACATCTTCAAAGTGATTGATTGAATTGTTGTTGTAAGTCCACTTATACACATAAATGCTAATCGAGACTGGACCTACAGTTTAAAGTGGAATCCGAACCACTATGTACCTCTACCGGGTATCGAACCCGGGACGCCTTGATTGCAAGACGACGACGCTACCACTGCGCTATCGGGGAGGCCACATCTTCAAAGTGATAGGTGTTTACATCTCAAGTACATATTATGATAGCTCATAATTTGAACTTTACAACAATGTACTTAGTTTAGACTTTAATCTAAATTATTCTTTAACAAAATCTTCACTGTACCCATGTTATTATTTGAAACAGACTCCAATTTCTATGAAACGTCCAGAAATGTTCCCCCTTTTGAATCTTGCGTTTAGTTTTGCCTTTCTGACTTTGTACATCTTTAGCAACAATTGCAAACCTTAGGCAGGCCATATTGGGATCAGGTACCTAATATTTATTTACTTTGACTTCGTGGACAGATAATAGTTTAAATTCTGAGAGTTTTCGTTTCATAGAGCGTACGTTTTAACTAAAACTCGAAGTCTCACTTTTGCACAAGGATTGAAATTCCTGTTATGTAGCATCGAGAATGGTCATTCAGCAGTTATGGTAAATTATAGATAATGAAGATACGAAAATGAACCTCCGAAATAATTAGAAAGCTGAGCCTGACCACTATCAAGTCCATTTGGTATGTATAATGGCCGTAACATTATCTCTCTGGTTACGAGCTGCCCACTGTCCATCTAGTCTTGCTTGTAATGAACGTCCGTTACAATACTCATAAAATAACTTACATTAGCAGTTATTTTTACTTTCTTTCTCCCATTGAATTATATAATTGCGATATTTAATTCGAAAGGAAACTAAACCGAATTTGAGACTAAGTGGGATAATGTTTCAGAAAACACGTACAATGTTTTGGTAATGACGTCAGAGAAACATGAGTAGGAAGGCAAAGGATGAGCGTTATTTTGGGGGGAAGGAATTGTAATAAATATTTGGGTCATTTCATGTGTTATCTCAAATGAAGAGGCACTTTTCAACCTCACATTTTATGATTCATTTGAAATTTGTCATACTGAGAGGGCCACCTGATGTAGGAAAATATACAAAGTTGTAGATTCATATGTAGTGTACTATGCAATAACCGTACAAAATTTTAAAATGAGATGCCAATGGGATCCTGAGTTATACAGGGTGTCATTTTAATGGCGCCCACAGACCACAGATTCGTATAGAGGACATCAAGACTAACAATTTTTCTCAGTAACATTTTTCTCGTTGGTGCGTAGTATCGGCGCTACAGTCGGTCAAAAAATACCGTTTTGCCGCCTGAATGCTGGCAACCCAACACAACATTTGATCGTTTCTGTGACGTCAGTTCCTGCGACGAAACAGCGCACGGCAGGGTTGCAAGGAACACACAAATTTTGTGAAAAATTACAAACTACCAACCACATTATTTGCTGTAAAACGAAGCGAGAAAGGCGTCCAGTAGACCGACGATCATAGTCTCCCAGCCATAAGATCAGCAGTCATCTCAGGGGAAGAGGGAAGTGAACCAACGACATGAGAAAACGTAAAAACGTATTCGTAACGAAGTTTCAATATCGGATTTTGTCTCAGCCTACGTGTCAAATATCAACAATAATTTATTTTATTGGACTTACAGCTTACATGTGGCTGTTTACGCCCAGCTACATATCAAATATATGCAAATCTCGTTGCTAGGTTGATATCTACAGGTTTATGTTCAGATGCCTTGTGGTACTTTTGTGCTGAAAACCTAAGTATCCGAGGTTCACGTTGTTACATTATGGCTAAAACACGTACAACCACAGTAACAATCTAATGATGAATCAGTAGCGTATATACTGCCCTGTTCACAGTTGCAAACTATTACATGTGTATCCGGTGCGTAGGAAAACACGGTCGTCGGAGAGTTTGTTTTACTACTACTTATATCCCTGTATTTTCAACAATTTTGTCACTTGCCTCATAATGCCCTGAATATTCATTATATTATGTGTTGCTTACCTTTGGAATTTTGATTTTCTTTTTTATTTCTATTTTGTCATCTGTTCAGTGTGTCACAGACAACTAGTATCAGAAGGACGAAGTGGATACACTAAATTGTAGATGCCAACTTGGTAACTATATTTGCAAATATTTGACATGTAAGCTGAGAAAAAATTCGATATGACCACTTCCACTTAATTCTATTTTCTTTCTACTATTTTTCGTATCGTTTGTTTACTTCCTGTTAGGTTACAGAACGTGTTTTCTCGTTTTGTTTTACGGTACATAATGTGGCTGATTGTAGCTATGTCATTTTTCACAGATTATGTGTGTTCCTGGCAACCCTGGAACGCATCGCTTCACGACGGGATATGACGTCACAAATGCAATCAAATGTTGTGTGTGGTTGCCAGCATTCAGGTGGCAAAACGGGCTTCTTTGGGCGACCGTAGTGCGGAAATTACTCACCAACGAGAAAAATGTTACTGATGTTTGTCTTGATGTCCTATGTACCTTTCCGTGAATCGTGGGCGCCATTAAAATGACACCCTGTATATTTAGTTATGTAAGGTGAAGACAGGGTAGGTTAGGTAATGCACGATAACATATCGTTACAACCTTGCACAATTAGTAACTTTGCATGCACTTAGTAAAGGAAGTAAGATATAGTGTCACCTTTATTTCGTGATAAGGTTTATAAAATTTACATCTTGTATGGCTCAGTTTGTGACGCAAACGTGAACGCACCTATCAGGGCACTTATGGTCTAATGTATTAACCTTTATGTATTAGTCTAATGAAGTCAGCTCGTTTAACGCACCATGCATTTATTATGATGTAAATATAAACTCGCCAATCAAAGATTATCAATGTTAATGAGCTAACCAAATTGTAATTAGTTATTGCCGGAACATTTAAATGTGTATATTTTCCAAAATGTAAGAAGTTTATCAACGTTAAAGAAATAATTGTTAACTGAAACGAATATGTAAACTTTCTTTGAAAATTACTAAAACCAAAACTATGTATTTTTCGAATATCTATCTGTTATAATTCAGAATATTGTATCAGGAAATTACTTAAAGGCCGGTTCGAGGCTGGAAACTTGAGTATAAATACGACGCATTTTGGCTTGAAAGAGAAGTCTGTGCCAGTCTAGGGGTTGAGCCTGTGGTTGATGGAAACTGAGCTGTTTGTGTAATATTGTGGTAATATTAATAGTTGTTAATTCAGTGAGTACTGTCTTTGAGGAGAGAATTTTATGACTGGAATTGAGTTAAACCTATATACTTATTTAAGTTGAAGTTTAAACTACGAAAAAAGGAAATATACACATTAATGAGATTTGCGTAAGGCAGTTCTTGTTAAGGCCATGGTTATATGCCATAGGTTATATGGAACGTAATAATCAAGTAGAAATTATAACGAATTTGGTAGAAGACAATGAAATTGTTATAGAAGAAAACATTATAGAAGAAACATCTAGGAAACAAGCTAAAAGAGTCAGATCTCCTGAAGATGATCAAGTTCCAGCAAAAGCGGCAAGGATGGACAGGCTAGATAAGAGAGATAAAGTAAACAAGCTTGGCGAAGGTCGAAGAGAAAATAATGTAGATAAGTGTAAAATGTATTGTGATACACATAAAGGGCCATATTTAGTAATAATGAATAGTACAAAAGGTACAGAAAAGAAATTTAACTCTATGAAAATAGGAAATGGATTGCGAAAGAAAGATATATAAGGGTCAGATATATCCAACCAAGTGTCTTATATAGAGCAAGGATTTATTTTTAGACCAGGAATGAAGCTAACAATTTCATGAAAAATATGCATTTTCATAAAGAAAATAATATTGATGTGTTCATCCCAGAATCCTTATTGATGAGGGAAATATTGATATATGGTGTGCTCACTGAATTTGAATAGGAGGAAATTAAGGAAACTATTGAAGACCCGACAGATATATCAGTGGAAAGAATGAAAAAGAGAATTCGAAAAGATGATGGATCATATTATTTTGTCCTACTAAGCTAATATCAATCACGTTTAGGTCTCAAGAAATTCCTAAAAAGATTATAGTGGTTAGTAACATTTTCGATGTTACTTCTAAAGTTAGAAATGTGATGCAATGTAAGAAATGTTAGAGATTTGCACATTCAGCAGTCATATGCAAGGATAAAGCTAAGTGTGCTAGATGTGGAAGAGAGGAACATGAAAATTGTAATGAAACTCAGAAGTGTTTAAATTGCGGAGAACATGTTGCTACTGATAAGTCATGTGTAAAATTGAAAATGGAAAGAGAAATCATGAGAGTTATGGCATATGATAATTTATCCCGGCAAAAGCAATAGAGAAATTAATAACAGGTAATGTTCCAAGGAATTATGTTGTACAAGGCAACTCATATGCTGATCAAGTAAAAAAACATAGGGTCATTCCATGTGAAATCAACCAATTTTTAAAATGACCATTTTAGAAATATTTCATTTTTAGTACATACGTTTGTACATGTTTCTAGATATCAAAACCAATGTTAAAAGAAATTGATTGTCTTTCGTTCTCCTGGGGCAGCCATTTTTCCAACATGGCGCATGACTCTTTTTGCTCATGTAGCACTTTTCAGAAACCTTAATATCTCAAAAATCATTAGAGCTAGAGACCTGAAACAAAATTCGTTTTGTAGCTAATGAAGTATACTTTCTATGATATTCAAGTATGTTTTGCTTGAAATTGGATCGTAAGTAAGAAAATTATGGTGGAAATTGGGGTAACAATAGTTTAAAAATTGGATTTTTAAGCCCGATTTTTTCAATGAAGGGGTTTAGTCTAAGGCTTGATTTTTCTTTCATGTGTAAACCTGCCTGCAGGGTGTCTGTAATAAAATATCAGTGCTTAGAAATGCAACCCTTTTTTACAGCATGGGCTCAATGGCCGTTCATTGAATTTTGACAGTTTTCGGGATTAAATATCTTAGATGGGTCCTCTTAAAAAATTCTGAAATTTGGCACAAAGGAAGCCCTGCATGAACCTAACTCACAGTAAAAATCTCAACTTTTAGATTCAACTCGTTTTGGTCAATATGAGGTAACATACGTAACCTAATTTCTGACGTTGCAAAGTAAGGTTAAACTACATCCCATACTTAGAATAATGAAGTATTTTCTTTCTCTTCTTTAAATTTGGGTTAAATAAAAGCCTCAGAAAATATAGTAACATAAGGTTTTAATACTTGACTTAACAGTAATTGAAATTACAAGGTATGACAATCGAAAATCTGCAAAATTTCATTGCAAAAGGTTTGATTTATTAGGTACCCATGACCAGTTGGTGTTGGCAGCTCCAAAACTGAGCTCCCTCCCCCCATTTTTTAAATGTAGCAGCACATGCAGCTTAAGATAGGCAGTAGCACGCCCAGGAATTTCGAAAGGGCTGGGATGGGTTACATATACTTTTTTAGTATATAGCCCTTTTTTTGGCAAATTATTCTGCCCTTGATGTAATTGTTTATGGAATACTAGGCCAAAGGTATTGGGTTCTGACCCCCACCAACCCCTCCTTGGGCACTCCACTGAAAGTAGGCTATTTGTTTTGGAGGGTCAAAGCTGGTAGAATATATTATTTTGGTTTCCTTTTTTTTTATTTTCCCCAAGAAAATACATTCGTTGAAGTAGATGTGAGTCATGCACGGCAGAAGATTCAGAGAGATGTTTTGATAGGTAAAGGTAAAAGGTAAAGTGTTCCCCTGTGCATAGCACCACGCCATGAAGGCGTATAGGGGGTGTGGGGGTAACGCCCCACACTTTCTTGATCCGGTCGTGAGTGGGGGTGATGTGATCAGCATCCCGCCCCTGACCGCCTTTACCCCCCAGGGTTTCCCCCAGGTACCCATGTTATTCGACGCTGTGTAGGCGCCGTGGCCGCTTCCACCGTTAGAAAAGTTCCCGGATTTGAACCGGCCGGGGATCGAACCCGGGACCTTTAGCTTGGTAGTCAGACGCGTTACCGACTTTTTTTTTTTTTTTTTTTTATTTACATTTCTTTTTACATTAAATTATCACAAACTATAATTCCTGTTACATTAAATTATCCAACTACAATTTGCAAATAATTTGCATACATATGTCTTTTTCTCCATACACCACAAGAGTTTGCATAAGCATTACAAAAATCTCGAAAATTTCCTGAAACCGGATTTTCTATATTTTCATACATTACAAAAGTGGCTAAAAGCCACTGTAAAGATTGTTGTTTGGTAGCCGGAAAGAAATTGAACTCCGGCTTTAGGATATAGTCTACCTTAACACTAGTGGGTGACAAACGACAAATTCTACTTATGCATTGTTGTAAAAATAACCATGCCTCTTTCATTTTCCCACACATAGTCAGGCGATGTTCGATTGTATCAGTTTCATTACACGTGGTACATAACGCATCTATACTAAATCCTAATCGAGCTCTTTTTTCTTTGCAATCTATTAACTCATTTATCGCTCTAAACCAACATGATCTTTGTTTGTTTGTGAGGTGGCGTGCATGTATATTTTTCCAAATTATGGTCCATTTATAATTTGGATATTTTCCCATAATATGTGAAGCAGGAGTTTCCTTGGCAATATTTTGTTTATAGATTTGACGTACAGTTTGTTTTGGTGGATCGTCATTTCTCATCAAAGCGTATATTAAATCAATTATCACAGGAGAGTAATGACTGAAGAAAGGTGGCACCTTTGGTTTGTTTACCGGAGACACCAGTGGAATTTCAGTGAACAATTGTCGTAAGAAATCAGCATTTGGTTCATTTACGCTGAACACCCGCGCTACAAACCGCTGATAGAACAAGGTTCTCGCTTTCACTTGGAAATCGATCAATTCAAGGCCACCCTGTACATAGTAACGTATAAGACTAGATTGTCTAACTCTAAAAACGTTATTTTTCCACACAAATTTTCCAATCAGGCCCTTAATTGTGGCCGTATATTGAGGTGTTAATGGTAGTATCTGGCAAGTATACCATAATCTTGACAGGCCATATATATTTAAGAAAGTAATTCGTGAAATTAAACATAAGTCAAGATGATTATACATGTATAAATAATACCTTAAATTTGTACATAATTTCTGGTAACTTAAGTTTATACTTGCTTTAATGGTAGAGCCAAACATTATTCCCAATATCTTTAGCGAATTTTGCATTGGGAACACTGTTGTAGCTGAAACAGGACACTGTAACCCTAAAGCCATACAACGTGTTTTCAAGGTGTTGACCTTGGCACCGGATACTTTCTCGTAATCGATAAGACTGGTTTTTAAGGCCAAAGCATCTCCAGTGTGTTTACAAACAACCGTTACGTCATCCACAAAGGCGCTGACCTTCATGTGGAATCCGTTTACAGAAAATCCTTGGACTTGTTCATTTACATGACATAGAAAGGGGGCCAAAGATAACGCAAATAGCGCCAGAGACAAGGGATTACCTTGAGGTAAGCCATTACTTACTACAAAGGGCTTAGAGAGAAATTCATTTACCTTTGTTTTGATGTGTATACCTTCCATTAAATTACGAATTTGAGTAATAAGGATCGGTTGTATACCCATGTAATTTAACACCTGCCATAAATACTGGTGGTTTACACGATCAAACGCCTGAGAAAAGTCAACAGACACTAATAAAGCATCCGTCTTAGTATTTTCACATAGTGAAATACAATCTCTTATGTTGGATAGCAGATGATATACTTTTTTATTACCTAGTACTCCATACTGAAAGGGCTGAACTAATGTTTCTATATTGTTTTTTAACCTGTTTAAGATACATCTAGTTAATATTTTATAATCCGTATTAAACATTGTTATGGGTCTATAATCAACTGTCTTCCGTGGATTCTCTTTTTTTGCTATGAAAATTGCAACCCCCGTTTTACATAAGGTACTCAGTTGCCCTGTCGTAAAGACTGCATTTACCCATTCTGTTACCGTAGGTCCTATAAGGGGCCAAAATTGATAATAAAAGGTACCAGAAATTCCATCTAGGCCTGGTGAGGATTTCGATTTTGCCGCACACACTGCATGATAAACTTCGTCTATCGTAAATTCTGTTCCATTTTGTGTGTCATTTTCAAACTCAGCATGAGGACAATATTGTTGGATATATTCTGTGGGATCAGACAGGGAATTACTTGGGACATTATATATTTCACAAAGGTTCTCCCGTAATAAATTACGTACAGTTTCTTCATTTTGACACCATTCTCCTTCCTTATTTTGGAGTTTGGTAATTAAATTTTTTGATTTTCTTTTATGTATTTGAACTACATGATTTAAAGATACATTTTCATCTGGGTCAATATTTAATAATTTACTTCTTGCCTTTATGCTATTAACCTTTTTGGCATATAACTGAAGTAATTGCGCCTTGACCTTTTTTATGCGACTTTGTGTCGACCTATCCATTTGTGCCTTATTATGAAGTTCTCGTAACACACAAAAATGAAAATTTACTAAATTTTTCCAATTTCTCGTCTTTTCTATGCAATACGTGCGACAAAGTCTTTGGAGGGATGGTTTGAAAACTTGATCCCACCATCGTATAATATCGGTATTTCTCAGCGTTCGTCTTTGCCAACCTTCCCATGCCGTTTGAAAGGCTTGAATAAATTGATCCTCCTTCAGTACTATGGTATTCATAATCCAATATCCCCTTCCCACATGTATATATTCAAATGGGGATCTCATTTTCATTACTACTGCATCATGATCGCTAAAAATTACTGGAATTACCTCAATGTCCGACACCAAATGTTGTAAACTATTATGAACATACATACGATCTAAACGCGATGCCCCGGTTTGTGTTTTATAAGTAAAGCCTAATTTTCCTGGTTGTAATTTTTTCCATACATCAACGAGATTTAGACCAGTTACTAAAGAGTTGAGTTCTGGAGAATAATTGAAGGTGGAAGTTTGGTCTTCTTTATGTAACGTACAATTCCAATCTCCAGTAACACAAAGTCTATCTGTGTGACCATCTAAACAAGGGGCTAATTCCTGTGTTATAAAATTTCTACGTCTATTTCTATTTTGAGTACCAGAGGGAACATACACATTACAAATATTTAAGTTACCCAATTTACCAATTATAATCCTCCCACCGGGGTGAAACTGAACATTTATCATATTTAAACCATGACGTACCAAAATGGATGTTCCCGTATAATTTTGAACACAATTATTATATTCTTCATAATATTGATGACACTTCAAGGAAGGAACCCCCACCTCTTGAATACATGCAACATCTACATTATTAGTAATTAAAAATTCACGTAAGGCCACAAGTTTAGTGTCGCTACTTAACTTATTTACATTTATGGTTGCTAAACGGAGAACCGGATTGGCCATTTTACTTTGCAAGAGGAAATAAAGGGGACATATTAGTATAAATAATAACATTGCGCAAACATTTTTGGTCATCATACACTCCAATTTTTTTAACCTGTCCTTTTGCAATGTCATGGCTTATCAACCATTGGCTGTTCATTACTATCGAATTTGTGGTCATTTGTTTTCAAACTTTTCGTCGTAGGATAAGCAAATGAAGCATTTTTTTGTTTATTTTTACGTTTCTGTATCGTTTTACTTACAGTTCCAGGCGATAATTTCTGTGAGGAGGATCGTAGTTCTCTCTTTCGCACACCTCTATTTGGAAGTAAGGAATCCTTTTCAACATCCGTTGATTCGTCATCCTCTTCATGTTCCATTAGATTTGCGTGGTCCATTTCTCGGTCTTCCACCTCTTGGATTGGTGTGACGTCGATTTTTGGTTCCACTTGTTGTTCAGGGAAGGAGTCTGGTTGCTTCCTTGTAAGGGTGGACACGTTTTCTTCAACTGGAACGGTCGGAATCAATGGGGTAATGGGTGTCTCTTGGTCGCTATTGTTGTCATTCACTTTTTGGTCACAGATCTGCTGGGGAATTCCACTTTCCATTCCGTCATCTTTGTCTTCCATGGATAACTGCACTACCGCTCCACTATAAGATCTAATGGGGCGAGTTGGAACACGTAATACCGTTGTTTTCCGGCGAGGACAGTCCTGTTTTTTGTGAAGGTCACTAGCACAAATTTCACACGTGGGTGTCTGTCCAGTATATATTATGTGCGCCATAAATTTATCGACCTGAAGAAAGGACGGTATGGGTTTTCTCAATGACATTTTCACTACTCGCACTCCGTTTTGTACTTGATATCTAAACTTCGTGCTCCATGTTTCACGTGTGATGTTATCTACTACACCGAAATCACTTAATTTGGCACTTACATGTCTATCATCTAATTCAAGCGGGAGATTGAACACTCGAATATATTTCACTTCTCGGCCAGCATCACTGAGTTTCACTTTTGTCATCTGTCCATTTTCATAATGGAAGTTTACCTCACCAGAATATTTTTCTAGGATTTTATCCATTGTTGCTCGTCTTACTAATTTTACATATACACCGCGAACAGTTGTCGGTATCTGTATGGCATATATTTCATCTAATGTCAATTTAAAATTTCCGTATATAAATTCATGTATTTCACTAGCACTCGGTTTAGTTGTTCCATTATCAAAGCTTACCTGAATGGTATTTTCACGCTGCATGATGATCGTATGTTGTCGTTTCAAGTCTATTCACAAATTCAGTGGGGGAAAATCCCAATTTGATCGCGAAACAGTTCACCACGGTACTCGGTTAACTCGTTTGCTCACAGCTGCTCGCAACACGTCTGTACTCTACCGTGCCGTGGCACTGACTGCGACTGAGCCACCGCGGCAATATGATAGGATATGAGGCAAACCCGGAATTGATCTGTGCATGGACAATCTCTGCTGTCATTCTTCCTTTGCTTAATGTGCAGAATGTAGTGACTTGTGAATGTTAATTATCTGTGACAGGAAATGGAGTGTTCTGTAAAATTTTTAACTGGAGAGGACTGTCACAAATACACTTTTCGTAAGACCTAACTAATCTTAACGAACTCAGTGAAAATGATAAAACACTTCTTAGGTCAAGACTACAGGTGGATGGCTTACAGACAATATGCAAATACCATTGAAAATAGTTTTCTTATATGGTAAGGTATGTTGTGATCTTCAGAAGTACCACTTAAAGAAAAAGTTAAGTAAGGAAATTTTAAAAATCAATTTGCATCATATGGTAAGGCAAAAAAGTGTCACGAAAGCCTTATACCAGTTAAATCAATATGCCTGACATGTTGGAGTAAAATTTTCATATCTGGAGAAAATGATTCACTTAAATGCCACAATGGAAATGATGTATTTGTGCCAACCAAGAAAAACTAAAGGAAATGAATGAAGTCTGTTCTGTTTTTGATGTATCTCCTGTTTAAGAAATGAGGATGCTGATTGCAGAGAAACAATAAAGTGCTCTTGCTCGAAAAACTATTCACATCATACAAGAAGTGCAAAGGAAACTGGAAAGTTGCTTTTCACAAAGTATTATAACTGAAGAAAAGCAAGTGTGACAATCCCTTGCGTGGCCAGTACAATCATAATTAAAATTATAAGAAGAAAAATGTAAAATAGCGGAAACTAATGTTGAAAACGTCAGAATCATCAGTTTGATTGTAACCACTTGGTCATGAAAAAATATGTGATGAACTGAATGTTTCTGTTAATTTACTTAGGAATTTAGAATTCTGCCTGATTTAACAAAGATAATGAATAGGAAACTGGAGCTGACAACACCAACTGGTCATGGGTGGGTACCTATTAAATCAAACCTTTTGCAATGAATTTTTTCAGATTTTCAATTGTCATACCTTGTAATTTCAATTTCTGGTAAGATCGACAGTGTTCTCAGCTTTTTTCTGTCCATCGTTCGATATAGAGTGCCTGCCTGCTCTGAGACACCTGCCTAAGAGAGATCTGCTTGTAAACTAAATACTTCAGAATCACGTAGATACGTTGCAGATATGAAATTACTACATAAGATCATTAATGGAAACCTAAGGTGTAGCATCCCACTCCACGAACTCTCCCTCAGAGTGCCCAGACATAAAACACGGAGCAAGGAAACTTTCCACACTACAACTCCCAGACTCTCACTCATTCAACGTTCACTATTTCATAGGCTACCAAATCAGTTCAATGTCATATCAAACCAAACCGATATATTCAGTTCATATCCAGCTTTTATCACCAACATAGAAAAAATTGTATATAAGTAATGCTTTTGTGAAACACATCCTTGGAACTGTCTTGACTTGTTTATGTTTATATTTTGTTTATTTTATTTTATTTTATCTTGTTTCGTGTGTTCTTTTAACACTAGTGTACTGTTTTACTGTTGTTTTTTCCGGTTTAAAATGGCTTTTGCTGTACTGGAAATTTCAATACATAAATAAATATTCTCATCGTACATATCAGATTTCATTAAATAGCTTGTTGAGTGTAGCTTGATTGCCATATTTCTTTCGAGCCAATTTCTAGCCCATGCATTTATTTTAATTTTAAATAATAACAGCGTAGCTATTCTCCTACGACGTTCTTCCTCAAGTGGCTCGTCCATCAATTTAGCTTTTCTGCTCCTCGCAATGTCTTGTGGGGACAAAAGTATACCGAAAAATACGGTAGCAAGTATCGTGTAAGGTGAAAACTGCCAGGTGAGCCAGTACCACACAACTATTTTTAGTAAATGTCCAACTGGAAATCTAGCCTCGTGTCATTCAAGTATAACATACATTAGTATCAAAATTTGCGGAGTTCTCAAACCGTACTCTAGAAAAAGAAGGGATCTTGATTCTTGACGTTCATGCCACACATGACCTTTCTTCGTGAAGATAACAACAAGGAAGAAAAACTGGAAAGGAAAAAGTAAGCTGTTTCAAGATGGATCTTCATCCCAGGGGCGTAAATAACACCCCCGCAACCCCCGAGGTGCGGGGGGGGGGCGCAGTAAGAATGATAAATTAAGAAAGACAGATAGTTCACAAATGTTTTCCTTTCGGCATTAAAATATATTTTCAACCAAACATATTATATTTTTATGCCCCTACAACTGCAAACAAAAAATGTTAATTACTAGAAAAGTAGAATGTAAATTACCAGATTAGAAGAAAACCTTCATTTCCTGAATAGTTCAAGTCATTCATTACATCATTACATTTCTACCGTACTTTGAATATTCTAGTAAATCAAGTAAACAATAGATTTCAGAGTATGAAATAAATAAAAGAAAGCTTCACTTTTTTAGCCCTAACGAAACACTCCAACAGACAGTTAGTGAAATCCGCTACTAATTTCTAAGAGAAATATGAATGAATGAATGAAGTAAAAGGTTTGGGTGCGTCTTTATTTTAGGCTATTTTGCACCCTTCATTGTATGCGGGAAAATAATTCCCTTATCTAAAATTCTGACGTAGGAAAGAATTGAAACAAGGGGTGTAAAAAGCCCCTTGGAAAAATTAAAAGTGCAAGGCGGTACAGGAACCTGCACAAGACAAACACAACACATTAAAAAGTCAGAATAACTAAAAGCTTCCTCACAGACGGTGGAAGAGACCAGCTCTTTGCAAAAAGCTGTCTCTTGCACTACAGCTACAGAAATTATTTGCTTTCGCAATGTAGCGCCAACTAAATTCACAAGAATAAACGTGTCGAACATCAGTTGCAGAATTTTTTCTGACAGGGAACAAAATTCTGCTAGTAACATTCCTGACGTATGCACTGTTTATATGCTGTATTTGACCCTACCTGTGACGTCTTCATTACCTGAGAGATCGTTTTCCAAGCTAAAATTGATCAAAAATTAGTTGAGAAGCACAATGATAGAGTGCGATTGAGTGTACTGCATCGAAAACGATCGTGCTCGAAAACTGGACTTGACCAATCTAGCACAAGAATTTGCTTTATCAAAAAACGCAGAGGACTGGAAATGGACATTTAACAATATCTTAATTTTTGTACTAACAGTGTATGTTCATATCTAATTATAATATATAATTTTTTAGTTTCTCTGTTGAGTTAACGGGGTGTAAGGGGTGCTCCTTTCACGTAGTGCACCCAATAGTCAAGCTCACTTCCACGTAGTACACCCTGGACTGCAGACTAACGAGGCTCTGGCGACTGGCCTCATGGCCAGTATAATTTTGTTTGTGTTGTCCTGTGTTTTGTCCTTATTCGTGCTGAGTGCTCCTTTACAGCCTCAGCTTTTAACGAAAGTCAGAAGATCTTAATATTTTATGATTTTAGTTATGCAACGTTAGAGTTGTGATGTGTAACGATAAGGGGCTGGACCCCGTATAATGTGACGGGTGCAAAATAGCCTTAGTGCTGACGCACCCAAAAATTTTAAAATCAAATCTGTTGAGTTAACCTTCCGTACCAGTTTTTACATTAATTCAAATTAATATGTATTGTCAGATTTGTATATACCTTGTATAAATGTAGGCTTGAATTTTAGAAAAAGAGCTTTTTTTTCAAAAAAAAAAAAAAGGAGTAGGGCGCACAACTGAAACTTGCCGGGGGGGGGGGCAGAGCGTGTTAGTCAAGCCCCGTTTCCATTACCACAAAACCACAAATTTGCCGCGCAACATGACACGCGGCATGTGCCAAGCATTTGTTGAAATGGAAACTGTCTGCAACATGCCGCGGCGCAACTGCCGTCGACAAAATTGCCCCAAACGATTTTGACGCACAACATGCGTCGCGGACAATGGAAACAGCCTAGCAAGTTCCTTTGGCACGGGCATGCACACTAGAGTAGAAACAGACGACACGACGCGACTACAACCACGTGCTCGCTGTTCGGACTGAAGCGGCGTCACGACACATCGTCCTGTTATTTGAGTGTAGTTGTTGTAGTTGGTTGTCTAGTTATACATGAGTGTTTGTTTTGTGGACAATATGGAGTGGTCGAAAGATAAAGTAGTAAATTTTATAGAGCAATATGAACAGGAGTCAGTGTTGTGGAATGTCACCAGTTCGCCCAAAACCACAAAACCCGTTACAGCTGTATCGTCCATCTTTACACAAGTTAAATCACCTCCAAATTTTTACAATACAAGAGTAGAAACAATGAACTACTTTCAAGCACTGCACAACGCTACACTGCGGTCCTGCACTCCAGTGTTGTTGCGGGCGTATTTTACAGAAGTAGTTTTGAATTGGAAACAGTGCACTAAATGCGTCGGCGCATGTTGCGCATCATGAGTCTGGAACTTGTAGAATGGAAACGTAGCTTTACGCTACTGAGTTCATCCTCCCAAAAGAGAAAGTGATTTCGAAAGAACAAAACAAAAGAGAAGGAAAGGATTTACGTGGAAAAAATAATTTTGATACAGAAGATGATTATTCATCTCATGGAGAGGATAACGGTTCATCTGATGCAGCTTGCATTTACTGCATTTACTCCAACTCAAGGAGGGATGGATCCAGTGTATAGAATATCTCGGCTAGGCACATGAAGACTGAAGTGGTGCGGGGGAAGAAGACAATTATTTTGCATGTGATTTTTGTTAATAACCATGTAAACTAAAAAATGGCCTCATGTTGCTGTTTCTTTACATAACTTCGTTACAGTGCAGAGTTGTCAGCTCTACGCCTAACCCCCAAGAAAAAAATAAATCAAGAACACTTAGATGGGCAGGCCATGTGTCACGAGTGGGAGAGGAAAGAAGAGTTTACAGGATTGTTGTTGGGAAACCTGATGGTAAGAGACCAGTAGGAAGTCCAAGACGAAAATGGTGGGATAACGTTGAGATGGACCTAAAGGAAATCGGTAAGGATGGAAAAGATTGGATTGATCTTACTCAGGAGAGGGACACATGGAAGGCTTGTGTTGCTGCAGCCATAAACCTTCGGGTTTAAGAAGACTAGAGAGAGAGAAAGAGATTTAAAAATGTGGTTGTTTTGCGACTCATCTCCCATATTAACATGTATACCCGGTTTTACCCAACTGGAGGGGTAATTCCGGTTGATTTTACGTATAAACATATTAATATAAAATAAATTAAAACCCCAATGACATTTTTATAGTTACAGCATTAAAGAACAATAAATGCAGTGTAACTATATACTGGTTTTCATTATATTTTGTAAATAATCTTGGTTGGTTGACTGATTGATTTCCTTTTTTTACTTCGCTTTTTATGCCACTTTTGGCTAATTTACGAAGATGGTAATGAGTGATGATATGATGAAATTGATGAATGGACACTCACACACATCCATGCCCAGGCCATGATTCGAATCCGGGACCCCTGGCGTCGTAGCGCGATGTGCTAACCACTTCACTAAACAATCTTGGCTTCGGCAAGTCAACAAAGCTTAGCAACTTGGTTCTGCCCAACTTTCCCCTACTTTGCAACTCGCACCAAGAATGAAGATGAAACAGTTACCTGGAATAGTTCAATGAAGTCTAGCCCCTTGTGGAAAACGCCTTCAGACGGAGAAACGGGAAACAAGTCAGCATTCTACTGTTTTCCATTCGACGATGAGACAACAAAGGCACTGGCAGCAGGCAGGTTCGTTCTCCTCGCTTCCGTGCTTCTGAATGGAAGGGGTCAAGGTCAATCCGCGCACTGACTGGACGAAAAGCGATGCAACAAACCACATTAGTGATGACGTCACCAGCAGACAACCGAGCAACATTGAGTCCAAACAAACCCGTTGCGTGATGTTTCCCTATGCAATTCGCGACAAAAATTACCACCTGGGCGCTAGTGTCGCTTCCAATATCGCCGTTGTGTGTAGGATAGATATCTTGTTTACATATTTAGTTAGTAGTAGGCAGTAGTAGCGTGTGGTCATGGCCCATGGAAGAAACGTTGAAGTTACGCGATATTTTTAAGTATTGCGAGAGCAATGTGAATGCCAGGAACTACGTATAACGAAGGTGAAGCTGCGCTAATAACCGAAAGTAACACAGAAAAGACACAGACGAAACTATAGTATACACGCTGTTCCTTCAAAGCAGTGCTGTATCATCTGCACCTCATGTTGATACTGGGGTTCTCGGAAATTATTTGAAAATAAAGCAATTGAAATTGACCTGTACTTGAAAAGCGGGGCAGGAGAAAATTGCGAACATATCATTGAAGTTCTTTTTCGAAAGAGGAAAGCTGGTTTGATAATAATATTGACGATCTCATGACCAGGCTATCCTCACTGAAAAAGGACATCGTACTGAATGAAGCAGCAACATTAGCATGTCCATTTTCTTTTCCTGGTTGCATTTAAGACATTAATTCATTCTCAATTATTTTTATCTTCTCACTTAATCAACTTGCACCTGTTTCAAATTTCATACGTACATAATACATGAATGCATTGGGCAAGACAGGGGTGTAAGGGGTGACCTTCCACGTAGGCGCCCAAAAGTCAACCTCACTTCCACGTAGTGCACCCTGGACTAAAGACTAACGAGGCTCTGGCGACTGGCACTATGGCCAGTATAATTTTGTGTGTGTTTTCCTGTTTCTTGTCCTTGTGTGTGCTGAGTGCCTGTTTACGGCCTCAGCTTTTAACAGAAGTCAGAACATTTTAACATTTTTAGTTATGCAACGCTAGAGTTGTTATTTGTAATGATAAGGGGCTGGCCCCCGTATAATGTGACGGGAGCAAAATAGCCTAAGTGCTGACGCTCCCAAAATTTTAAATTCAAAATCAAAATCAAAATCATTGGGCAAGACAAACCTAAAAAAAAATAAAGTGCTCCCCTGTGCTTTGCACCCCGCCATGAAGGCGTATAGGGGTGTGGGGTTAGGGCCCCACACTTTCTTGATCTCGGCCGAGCTGGAGGTGATGTGATCAGCACCACGGCCCTGGCCGCCTTTACCCCACAGAGTTTCCTCCAGATACGACTCTGAGTGAGCGCCGGAGCCGCTAGAACAGGTTGAAAAAGTCCCGGTTCTCCCCCGCCGGGGATCGAATCCGGATCTCTCGCATGGTAGTCAGACGCCATAACGACTAAGCTACCGTTATGGAAGGTTGGCCAGAATCAAAGATTAAGGATTCAAATATAGATGCAAATGAGTTCGAAGCGCTGAGAAGAAGAAATGAACTTTCAGCTTTCAGCACGGTGTATAGGACCAGACAGCACGCGCCTGCAAAGATCTCAAGGCAGATAAGGAGGTGCCGCACATATTCATTAAATATGTATTTAAAACTGAAGTTATTAATTAATTTGGATCGCATTTATAAGTCCTTTTTTCCGTTTTTAGGTCCTTTCTTTGATATTTTTAGGTCTTTTTATAGGCCTTTTTTTTTGGCAATTTACTACCCCTACTCATGAGAATTGCGATGGCATAGTTAAAATGAAGTTGCTATTGCGTGAAAGATATTGGTGGCCTGGCATATACAAATGCGTTGAAGATCACGTAAAATCATGCGACGTATATAATGCTGTGACACCAAAAAGAAATAATATAATGATTGGAAGGAAGTAACTAAGCCGTGGGAGAGAGCACACATGGATTTCTTCTATTTTCAAGGAAACGCGTTGCTTCTCGTTGTTGACGCATTTACTAAATGGCCAGAATGTGAATTCGTATCTTCTACACCATTCAGAGATGTAAGAGTATTTATGTCGAGACTAAGTTCAAGGTATAATCAGTCATACACCTTAGTTACGGACAATAGTCCTCCCTTCCAAACTGTAGAATTCAAGAAATATTGTGAAGATCAAGGGATTGCGTTGATGCATTCACCGACTTATCGTCCGTCTAGTAATGGACAAGCAGAGAGACACGTTCAAATCATTAAAAGTGCTCTGAGATGCAAATTGTACGAATCTAGAAGAGATCACAAGCATTTTGATTTAAATAATGTTTTTGCTAGATGTGCTGCATAGTATCCGAATGGCTCCAAACACCGTAAAATTGAAATCTCCTGCTGAAATAATGTATGCGTTTGAGCCAAGACCGAAAGACGATGTAGATCGACAATTTCCCTGATTTATTTACAAATTTAATTTGTTGATTCCATGGGGGTGGAAACACATGAAACCTTTCAATTTGTTCTGAGCCATAAAACGATTTAGAGAGAAAAGAAAGCTGACAGTAGACCTTACTCTCTGGCACACTCACCATGCTTTAAACGGCTTCAACACAACGTATCCTACATAGAGTAGTTCCTGAAAATCTCACCAGATGCCATATCGGATAATTTTAATCGCTAATAGCATTGGAGCAACTTTTAAAATTGTCATAGCAGCTATGAAACAAATTGTGATGTGTATCGAAGGTAAAGAATAAACGGAATGAAGAAGCTAGAAGATTGCTCCCCGATGACGTAGCGGCAACGTCATTACATTGTAAACAAAGTGCCCCAGGTTCGATACTCACTTTAAACTGTAGGTTCAGTCCCGATTATCCGTTCTGTGCATGAAGTGGACTTGAAAAAACTCAAACAATTAGCCACGCTCATGTAATCAGACATAAGATTTTGGCGCTACAAGGGGGACACCCCATGGAATCATCCGGCCCCTAAACCGCTCTGATGTTTGTGGGGTTCTTAGAGATGGCGCTAGTAGGCGGAGCTACGTGTTCAAATGCCATCAATACTCGTATGTATAGATGTTAAATGCAACGAAATACGCAATCATAAGGAGCCAGTAGTGCCCGCAAAGAATATTCTCCAAGGGGAGTGGGAGGGCAGAATAAGAATTCACATTTTGACCTTCAGTCATAGAAACTTATGTTTTAACCATTTATTATTATTATTATTATTATTATTATTATTATTATTATTATATAAATCATAAAATCGAAATTGTATTGAATATTTTGTCGTTTTTGACAAGTTCGGACTTGATTCCGCTATTTATTTATTTATCTATATATTCAAAGTTTCAGATACAGCACTTGTAATAGCCATTTTATACTGGAACTGTAGAAGATTAACAAAAACAACTCAAGATGGTTTTAGATAAAAACAAGAAAGGTAAATATAAATATGACAAGACATAAATAAGGAAACAAACAAAATATCTACAGATGTATTTTAGTGACGATCGGAAAGTGCTTTCTGGGGAGAAAATGTCAATATTTGCGGGTATTTTATTATAGAACTGGGGCAGCCTGTGGAACAGAGAACGCTGTATAAGAGAAATACTAGTTGTAGAGTTGTGGAACAATTGAGCGTTTCCGGTCGAAACTTAGGCCGTGTCCGGATTGACAAGCCCTCCGTCCCGTTCTATCCCGTAGCTTTCGTAGCCGTCGAAGTCGTCGCCAGGTGTCGCCCCTAACGTCACCCACCGCGCTCTAGGGCGCAGGCGCACAGGGTGGAAGCATAAGGCAGACGCTAACCACACGTTCAATGATTTACTACTAATATTAAAAATGTGACATGTGATTTCTTGTTTTTAAATTTTTCTACATTCAGTTTTTTCGATAAAATGTACAAGAATGACTGACTTTTACATCGTCTATTAAGTAAACGTTGTCTCCGCAAAGCGTAAGTTGCATTATGGCTGCCAAGCGCAGGGCCACAGCGAGTTGAAGCCAATGATGTATACAAGGCAGACTATATATATCATTGGGTGAAGAGTGCATCTGTCGAGCCGTTCGCCTCTTCCCTCACACTCCAAGTCTGACGTCAATTCGGACAACGGAGATAGCCTGATTCCCCGGATGGAACGGTGCTCTAGGCGACATCTGCAGCCAATTCGGACGCGGCCTTGCTTCCTTTCCATAAACATCTATCACTTTGCTGCTAAACAGATCTTTGTCTTTTTTAACTTTTTCACGATGCACAGATATCAAATAGAGACCCTTTAATCAGCTGTCCTTCATGGCAACTTACGGCAGTAAACATGTTTCTAACTCCTCAGTGAAACATTCAGTCCATACTTCTTAGCGCTTGTACGTATTTTGGCTAGGCAGTTCCACAAATTTCATATTTATTTACATATTCTTCAACAGCCTGGCCACCAATATTTTTATCTGAGCATTACTTTCATTTTTACAATACCGTAATGATGTCGGTGCAAATAATTCAGGCAACACTTCGTATTGCTTTTCCAATACCAGCTATTAATCTAGAAACCTTTTTTATCCTAGATTGGGTTTGACAATAATAACAAAGCGCTCCAAATAAGCTACTTTCGAATCTATCTTGGTGATCATATTTACCAAAAACAAGCTACTACAACCAGTATGCATTCATACTAAGACTCGAATCAGAGAAGTAATGCAATAATATCAATATCATGCAAATGATCTTGAAACGGGAGCCATGTGGCAAGAAAAAAAAATACCTTTCTTATCTATCTCGTATATAAAAATGGATGTACGTGTGTATGTATATGTTTGTTCCAGCATAACTCTCGAACGCCTGGAGCGATTTCAACCAAACTTGGAACACGTACCACTTGAAATCTCGAAAGAAATACTGTGGGAGTAAGACACCCCTGCGACCCCCTAGGGGTGGGGGTGAGAGGGGGTGACATGCAAAAGTAATCGAAAACCACCGATATTAGTGAGAAATCCATAGTTTTCGGGGTCGATAAGATGAATAGTGACACTCCCAATGCCGTTCAACTTCAAAACACCCCTGGCACCCCTAGAGGTGGGGGTGGGAAGGGGTGACATGTAAAAATAATCGAAAACGACCGTTATTACTCTGGAATCCATAGTTGTCGGGGTCGCTAAGATGAATAGTGACACTCCCAATGCCGTTCAAATCCAAGACACCCCTGGCACCACTACGGGTGGGGGTGGGAAAGGGGTGACATGTAAAACGACCGATATTAGTGTGGAATCCATAGTTTTCGGGGTCACTAAGATGAATAGTGACACTCCCAATGCCATTCAACTCCAAGATACCCCTGGCATCCTAGGGGTGGGGGTTGGAAGGGGGTGACATGTAAGACAACCGATATTAGTGTAGAATCCATAGTTTTCGGGGTCGCTAAGATGAATAGTGACAATCCAAATGCCATTCAACTTCAAAACACCCCTGGCACCCCTAGAGGTGGGAGTGGGAAGGGGTGACATGTAAAAATAATCGAAAACGACCGATATTAGTGTGGAATCCATAGTTGTCGGGGTCACTAAGATGAATAGTAACACTACCAATGCCATTCAAATCCAAGACAACCCTGGCATCCCTAGGGGGGGGGGAGGTGACATGCAAAACAACAGATATTATTGTGGAATCCATGGTTTTCGGAGTCGCTAAGATGAATAGTGACACTCCCAATGCCGTTGAACTCCAAGTTCACCACCTATCGGCATGGGGGGTGACAGGGGGTGAAAAGTAAAATGTCGAAAATGAACTAACTATCGAACGCCTGGAGCAATTTCAACCAAACTTGGTACACATATGACTTTCAATCTGAAAATAAATACTGTGTAGGGTAAGACACCCCTGGCACACCTGGAAGTGGGGTGGGAAGGGGTGACATGTGAAAATAATCGAAAACGACCGATATTAGTGTGGAATCCATATCTTTCGGGTTGCTAAGATGAATAGTGACACTCCCAATGGCGTTCAATTTATTTTGAGTCATATTAATATTATAGTGAATTTGTAAAAGATTTTACTTTTTAATTTGTATACTGTACTTATACTTTTAAATACCTGTAAATAAAATTAGTTACATTTTACACTATAGTTAGAATTAATTATTTTCGTGTCTAATAGAAGATTGAGGTAAATTAATATCCGGGCAACGCCGGGTGTTCAGCTAAAAATTAAACTTTGTTATCTTGTTACATGTGGTTATTTTCTCAATTTTAAATAAAAGCCAAAATTCTGTAAAAAAAGATCAAGGTATTAACTTATTTCTACCACAGTAAAACATTCATAAACAATAAAGAGAAATGATAAAAAATACTCATAAGTCTAGAGCCATCTATTGTTCACCATAGCAAACCATATCTCAACATAGTAGCGATTTTTTAAAATCTATTTTGCTTTCGAATTATTCAATAATAAGATAAAATCAGACAATATTGTCAAAAACCATTCAAATTTGTTATTATAAAACTTTGCAAACTTTATGTCAGCCTGTATTTGATTCCAGGAAGAAAAAATATCAATAAGGAAGGAGGTGAAAAATTATCATCACTGCTACTGAAAAAAGATGGCAGATAGCAAAAATCGGAAAATTTGTAAGTATTTTTTATTTCTATATCCCAGGTCTGCGTTTGTGTGTACCGAAGGCTTAACACGTGTGATTTTCATATATTTCGCATAAAGTGCATGAGAAAAGTGTTATAATATTTCAATGATCATTACGAGGATTCATAATAACAACGACTTAATATCCAACTTACAGACCAATTTTTAAGATGTTTGGACTTAAATTTTTAAATATAAACAACTTTACAAACAATAAAATGTTGATTCAAATAATATCCACACTTAACAATAATATGATGACATTGACGAAGGGACAGTCACATACACTCTGTAAAAAAAATTAGCATCACTGTATTCTTATTACGGATGTTGACAATTTTGAGTTTCACATGCTTGCATCTTTCCTGCACAACTTGAAATCAATTGATTGAAGTATTGGTCTGGTATCACTGCGTAGTGTGGTGTTATTCTTTTGTTGATTTAGTGTTTGGAGTGTCCGCTAGAGGGTGTTGCAATCAGTTACTGCTGCAAGGCTTTGTAATCAATTGTCAGGAATCTGTAAAACGATTGTTAGTAGTGCAACTTGTGACGTGTTTTATGTTGCAACTACATGTTCATTATTGACAGTTTGGATACGTTATCATATTTGTGAAGTGTTCTGGTGGTGTGTAGTGTATTTGAGTGTGTTTTCTCGAAAAAATGGGCAGAAAGTGTGACATTTCACCACGTAAGCAAGGAATTGTTCTTGCTTTGCATATGGATGGTCATTCTAAGAGAGAAATTGGTCGACAACTTCAAATGCATCAATCCACAGTTAGCCGCTGCCTGCAAAAGTAACAAGAACATGAAAAATCATCACTAAGAAGTCACTGTGGCAGAAAGAAAAAGACATCACCTTGACTGGATCGTATGATAAAGGACATGGTACTGAAGAACAGAGGAATGAGTTCACGCCAAATTGCACATAAACTACAAAATAAGGTGGGAGTTAATCTTACTCATGCTACTGTAGTATCCCGACTAAAGAAACATGGTGTTTCTAAACACGTCCCACGTAAAAAACCCAGACTAACTGACGCACATGCAAAAGCTAGACATGAGTTTGTCACACGTTATGACGCATGGAATGATACAGATTGGGAACATGCGATATTTTCTGATGAAAAATGATTTAAATTGCTGGGGAATGACAGCTCAGTTAAACTGTGGATGCGGAAGGGAGAAGAACTTGCAAAATCTTGTATTTTAGAAACTCAAAAGTTTTGTGGCAGTGTTATGATTTGGGCGTGTTTCTCTGCAAAAGGGATTGGCAGGATGCATTTTGCACATGGACTTTTAAGGCTGATCAATATCTGGAAATCCTGAATCGGAAAGTTCTACAAACTGCAGGAGATATTTTTTCTGGACAGAATTTGGACTACTTTATTTTTCAAGACGATAATGCAAACTGTCACCGTGCTCAGGTGGTGAATAACTGGTTTCATGATATGAATATTGAAAGACTTTGGTGGCCGCCCAACTCTCCAGACATGAATCCTATAGAAAACCTGTGGGCTATGATGTGCAAAAAACTTGGTAATCAGACGTACAGGTCAAAAGAGGAACTTATGGCAGCAATTGTACATGTTTGGAATGAAATTGAGGTCGAATATTGTCAAAATCTCATTCATAGCATGCCTCGAAGGTTGGAAGCACTTAGGAAGGCCAGGGGTGGCCACACTAAGTACTAGTCAATGTATTTACTTACTATCATTTCAAATTGACATATCATAATGCATTTAAAACCTTTGTTCAATCTTTTTACTTGCAAAAATTGTATTTGTGCGAAAACGTTCTACAAGCTATATTTGCAATAATTGTGTTATTAGTTCTGTCAAGTGCATTATGTACGTAACTATGACTTAAATTATAAAAATATATTGTACAGATATAGTGTTTTATATAATTGTTACGAAAACAAATCGACAAGTGGAATTAAATCAATAAAACAACTGATAATTCACGAGGGAAATGCTGACGACCAAAAATAATGAAGTGATGCTATTTTTTTTTTTACAGAGTGTACAACACCCATGGCCAGGCCGGAATTCGAACCCGGGACCTCTGACACCGTAGCGTGCTGTGCTAACCACTCCTCCACGGAGGTTGATAATATGGCCTACATGTACTGTGAGCCAAAATTTGTAATTTAGCATATATTTTAACGTGTGGTTTTTACAAGGAAAGTTACTATTACCAAAGTGAGTTCAGAAAGTGGCTTAGAAATAATATAAATATAGTACATAAATATAATCTGCAAAATAATTTTGAGTTTCCTTACCTTGTTTGGCCTGGCCTCACTTAGTCTTTCTGATGTGTGAGGTGAAAATTATTCTAAATGTCTGTGCGGAAGGCAGAAAATTATAATCGGATTAACTGTTACACACGGAAATATTTTAATTTGCTAATTGATGGAAATATCAGGTAACTTGCGAAATAGCTTCCTTGTATATTAAATGAGTGCTGTTTGTTTGGACTAATTGCATACACACCTACACGACACACGTAAAATATTATATTTGACGACTTCTTTGTGAAGTTGTGTTCGTAGTGTTGATATACATGGATAACCAGGTTTATCAGTGAGCAGATGCTTATGTCGATATAAATAAGTGGAAGCACGTTCACAGTAAACTGTGCATGCGCACTTTCGAAAAGCAACGGAACTACTTAATCAGCCCCCGGCTCCAACATGTGTGAAGACTCTGAGACATGTGTCGCCACAGTGGAATCTGGCCGTGCTCACATTGTAAAACAGCATTGCAGCATCTGCGCATACATTTTTTTTTATATAAAATATTTATTGGTTGTGGCCAGAATCCATGCACCAGTTAACAATTTATCAATTGGTATTATATACATGTATGCACATAATATTTACTCACAATTATTCCTTTCATAATAAATAGTTTCCAAATTTCATTACACTTTTACAGAATTATATTAGACTTATTAAGATATTTTGTAAGAATATAGATTACCGAGGATGAAGGTGAAGTCAGTAAACAAGGCAGTGTCAGTGGCGCTTGATGTCTACTCCTGTACAATTCCTATAAAAATGGTTCTCTGTAATTTTCATAAAGTTTGCATTGAAATATAATGTGGTTTGGAGTTGCAGTATATTCATTGCACAAACAAACTGGTGAAGTCACTAAATTCTTCTTGTACAGATGAGCTGCGGCGATAGTGTGATTTAACCTGCAGCGCATTATAGTTGTGAGGGAACTCCGGGAGAGTTGAATCTGTTTAAACCAACATTCCTTTGTAATTCTTTCTTGTATAGAATAGTAGGCCTTACCGCATTGAGTGCCAGTATTTGTCCACAAGTTTTGCCAGTCAGTAAATAGTATTTTTCTAGTGTGTGATTCCAAAACTACGGACGGAATCTTAATTGAAAGCGGCCGTTGGATTGTTTGATTCGCTGCAAATTTTGCCAAAGTATCTGCTATATTATTCCCTTCTATTAAAGAATGTCCAGGTGTCCAAATAAAGTTGATATCATATCCCAATCTCGTTAATTTCAGTGTAAGTATTCTTATGTTAACAATGTACCATTCCGTATGACATGACCATGATGCAAACTGTAAAGAATTTAGCACAGAGGCTGAATCGGTTGCAATTAGAACTGAATTTAACTTCTTCTTTTGTACATAAAGCAATGCCTGTCGTATTGCAAAAGCTTCTGCAGTGTAAATTGACAGATACGATGGCAAAGGAAAAATTTTGAATTCTGCAGAATTATCACAGTAAAATGCTGCTCCTGTTTTTCCAGACGTTGATTTTGAAGCATCTGTATATATGTGATATTCACATTGTAATTTTGAATGTATGTAGTCTTGATATATATTATTTGAAATTGTAGGGATTGTCTTCCTGAAAACTCTACTTGGGTAGGCAGGAAAATGAATCCTCATGGGAGATATCATATTAAAGTAGTCTGTCATGAAGCATGGTGCATTAGGTAAACGAATAATATTAGCTTGAAATTTATTAATGTCCTTATAAGCATAATATAGTATAGGTAATCTGGATTTATATTTTGCTGTACGTCTGTTGAGCATCAAAGAGTAACAATTGAAGTTTTGGTATGATCGGAGATGTCGTGTTGGCAATTTTCTTAAGTAAAAATTTGCTCGCAAGATATTTAACTCTAAGTTTGTATGGTGGATCTCCCACTTCTACGAAAGTTGCTTGTTTTGGAGTTCCTTTCCAAAGGCCATAAATCCTGGATAAACTGCTATATTGGATAGAAGATAGCGTATTAAATGCCCAACTTAAATTATCATTGTACATAAAGGAACCATACTCTAGTCTTGAGTTTAGCATCTGTTTATGGATCTGATGTAATAATTTAGGATCAGCACCCCACTTTTTCTTAACTGTCAACATTTTTATTATGTTAAACACTTGAGATCCCTTACATTGTGCCAGTTCTACTTGTGACTTCCATTTAAGTTTTTCATCTAATATAAGTCCCAAAAATTTATGACTTCTTTGTTGACTAATAGTTTTTCCGTTTATATTTATTGATATGCATGAATGAGATCTCTTCTTATTAAAAACTACCACCGAAGACTTATCTGGATTTACTTCAATTCCATTGATATCACACCATGATGATAATTCATCCAGAGATTTTTGAATTTTTTGAGCCCCTTCTTGAATATTTTTACTACTAGTGTATATAACAATATCATCTGCATATTGTAATAGACGAGTGTGTTGAAGAATTTTTGAGCCTAAATCTGCCGTGTACATATTAAATAGCATGGGACTCAGCACTGCGCCTTGTGGTAGACCTTTATGTGTATAACGTGCGGTGGATAACTGTCTTCCATATCGAATGTACAACTTACGTGCCAATAATAATCCAAGAATACTTTTTATAAAATTACGTGGAACGTTCATTTTCTCCAATTTTTGTAACAGTATATTTGGAAGGACAGAATCATAGGCTCTACTTAGATCGAGAAAAACTACGATACAAAATTCTCGCCGTATGAAAGATAGCCATATATCTAAAATTAGTGTCGCTAATACATCTACTGTCACAGTTCCTTTCCTAAATCCCATCTGATGTTTCGGTAATTTCTGATTATATTCGACCCACTATGTGAGTCTGTATAGTATTAAATGTTCATATAATTTAGCAAGGCATGATGACATTGCAATAGGTCTATAGTTCTTATGTATTCCTGATTGCTTACCTGGTTTTAATATGGGTATTATCACCACTTCTTTCCACTGTGATGGAATTTCTCCACTATTCCATATTGAATTGTATGTATTTAGTAAAATTTCATATCCATTCAAAGGCCAGTGTTGAATACATTCGTATGTAATACCATCTAAACCCGGAGACGTTTTCTTTCGTTTATGAACAACATATTCTAATTCATCCATAGTGAATAGCGATTCTAACGTGGATGTTTCTGGATAATTCATGGAGTTTAACAATTGACAAAGATTAGTTTCAACCATATCTGGTGTCAACTTGCGGTGAAATTCTTTTATCCAGGCTGAATTGATATCTCCTCCAAAATAATGACAAGTATTATTATTGGAGATACTTTTTATTATTTTCCAAGTTACTGAAATAGAAGAATCTTTAGTTAATGTAGAGCAAAATGACTTCCAAAAGTATGATTTTGATTTCTTTAGGAACCTCTGAGTTTTTGCTGCAATTTCTTTATATCTAATAAAATTATTGATGGTAGGATTCTCCTTATAATTTATGTATGCTTTTTGTCGTTCGTTTACCCATTTCTGGCAATCCGTTGTCCACCACGGAGTCACTTTTCTTCTAGATCCAAAATTAGATACTGTTGCATTTATTTGTTCTTGTCGAATGAGAGACACCAATGTGTCATACGATACTTCTTGTTTCAACAATTCATTCTTTATTGCATTGTTTACATTTCCGGAGAATTTCTGCCATTCAACCCTTCTTGATATATATTGACTACTGTTTTGTTCAGAGCGCATAGTAAACCACGTTATATTTTTATTATGTTGAAAGGTTATCATTAGGGAACGGAACTTTATGTGCTAAAAAACTCAGAAATATTTATTTTTTATGTGTCATAAATGTTGAAAATATGTGATAAAAACAGGAAAATATGTGACAAAAATAAAAACATTTGGTAACAAAAACAAACTATAACATGCATTTTAAACACCTGAAATTAGTTTCTAAATGATTACCTCTTAGCGAGCTATTTTTTGGAAGAGTTGCAGTGGATCACCATAGTTTTTTCCAAATTCTCATTGTAAATCTGTGACGATTATCTCTAAAAAGCATCTTATATTGTGAGAAAGATCACTCCACGTCACAAGAAACAATTCTTGCATATTTGAAGCATGAAATGTCACTAACGCCGAAGTTTTCCAAAGCTTCCTCTTCCTCTACTTCACCTCACATGCAATTTGGCACATTGTTTGAAAACCTTGGTTTTTCCCCAAAAATTCTGTACATTTAGACATTTAGATCCAGTGAGTTCTTTCAGTTTCGTTTCTACTCTACGGACTTCACCAATGGAAGCAGCCAAAGTGTTCGCGGACGATTCAAGCTTTCATATGGAATTAGAGAGAATGGACAGGTTTGTTGAAATGTATGCCAATTCGACTTTTAAGGAGGGCTCCATCAACAGTTCTTGCAGAATTCTTCTTTGTTGAGATCATTTACAACAGATACAATTTTTTTCAAAGTTCTGGGCATAACATCTGCATCGCGTAACTACAGGTGTAGGGGGAAGGAGAACCTCAGGACATTTTTGTTTAAAAATGTCTATTCTTCTAGGCGACTTGATAAAAACTTTCTTCCCATTTGAAACCAGTTTATCGACATCGGGATAAAGAGCTCTTATCTTTTCACATATTCTATGCAATGCATGCGCCACACATGTAATGTGCACCATTTTGGGGTAGCTAACGGCAAGACCACTGCATGTAAGCTGCAGCATCTGTCAAGAGAAGAACATTGTCAAATTTTATGTCTTCTGGCCACAATAGCTGCATTGCTTCATTAAAAAGCCTTGCTATTGTTACGTGTAGCCAGCCCCAGCTACTTACAGCTATTTTCTCCCAATAGGATCGTAGGCGAGGTGCCAGAAGTCTGCCAGCGAGGGTGTTCAAAGACAAAACAAACCTAGCACTCTCGATATGAAAGAGGTGCGGAGAATAAACATTTTTCCTTCGAGGATTTCGAGGTAGATGAAGTGAATGAGCGATTTTATGTATTTAAAATGAAAATTCGCAAAATATGTATTTACATACAGAAAACTGGAAAATATGTGTTTTTATGTAAAATAAAATTTGCTGTGTTGACATATAAGGCTATGATCAGAATTTTGGCAAAAATGAGGGTCTCTATCTTATCGCAGAAAAAACATTTATTTACTTAAAGTTCCTTTCCCTAGTTATCATAATTGGCATGTGATTACTGTTGTAACACTTCTCTAATACACTCCAATGGATTTTTGAAGCTATATCATTTGAGGTAATAGTTATGTCTGGAGCACTCGGCTGTTCATTAGGTCTTGAGATTATTGTAGGTGTTCCGTCGTTGAGTAATACAGCTGAGGAATCTTGCAAGTAATTATACAAATCTTGACCTGATCGATCAGTTAGAGAACAGCCCCACATAGGGTGGTGTGCATTAATGTCCCCTGCCAGCACAAATGAAGTGTTTGGTGGAAGCTGCCCAACGATATTCTGACACACTGTAACAGGGAGGTGCACTGTGGGAGGGCAGTAAATTGATACATAAGACGTATCAGCAATCCGAACACCTGTAATCTGAATTTGACTGTTTATATTTTGAAACAAAATAATGTCATACTGTATATTTCTTTTAACACCTATAGCTGAACCACCGTATCCATCTAAACGATCATCTCTTATCCAATTGTAACCTTTAAACTTCAATGTTGAGTCAGTTTTCAACCACGTTTCTTGTATAAGAAGGACATCTGCAGAAAAATAAGATAAAATATGTTGTAAATTATGTCTATTAGGAATTAAACTTCGTATATTCCATTGTAATATTTTCAAGACTTTGTCTGGCATGCTGGTTGTTGAAATAAGTATTGCAAAATACTTGTAGCAATGCAAGTCCAGTCCTGGTTAACGTTCAATGTCGAAGTCCCTGCTAGGCTACATAATTGTTCTATAAATAATGAAAAATTATTTAGGAATTTTGTAGAATTTTGTTCTTGTGCCCGATTTGGCTGGATAGCTTGAGCCGCCTCTGCAAGAACAAATAAATTATTTTGTTGGCATGTTGTCGACAAATCCGGAGCATTGTCTTTTCGAGATCCTGACAAAGAATAATCAGGGTTTGTCATTCTCTTTTTATATTCATTTTGTCCAAATGGTTTCAATGTTTGAGAAGATTTCTGGCGTTTTCCTTGAGAAGACTCAGTCTCCTCCAAATATTTTCCAGCTTTCTTTTAACTGTACAATGGCCTTTTATTAGATACACTGTATTGATCTTGTATTATATTATTATGATATGAGGTGCTACTCGAATTGTTAGATATCGAAGCATATGTAAATGGCATTACTGTCTTTTCTATTTCCTGAACATGGCCAGTAGATATCTGTTCATATCCATACATATAATTAATTTTTGGGACTTTCTTCATAGCTTCGTTAAACGTAACATTCTGAACTGTCATAATTTTGATTATTTCCTTTTGGCGTTGTTTTTAAGGACAGTTTTTGTCAACTGCAGTGTGCTCCTGATTACAATGGAAACACTTGATCTTATTTGTGCAAGAGGACGATTCGTGATTCTCACCACAGCGTTTGCATTTTAATTTACTTTTCCAATTAGCCCTGAAGTGCCCATAATAAAAACAATTAGTGCACTGTTTAATCAAGGGAATGTACCTATCAATATCAAACTTTTTGTAAAACAGTGTGACATATTGTGGTAAGGATTGCGAGTCGAATGTTACAATTACCGTTCGAGTTGGAACAGCAACGCGAGTACCCTCCTCGTACTTATGCTTCACAATGCGTTTTACCTTTATTACTTTGGCTGTTGATGAATTTATATTTTGCAAACTTTCATCTTCACTTATTGACTGATGTACATCTTTCATGATTCCCATTCTTCGTACTCGGTGTGATGGAACGAAACCTTCCCAATTATTCTGTAACAGTAATGGATTCGAAAGGAAATCATTTGCATAATTAGATGTCGTAAATGTAAGTCTAGCTAGATTTTCCCCAAGGCTATCTATCTCTTTCAAACCTCTAATATTTTCTTTGCTGACTATTTGGCCTAATTTTAAAATGTGAAGTTGACCAATGTTTCCTTTTCCATTTCCACCTGAGGCATCCTGATGTTTAGATTTCACAAATATTTCATACGGACCTAAATGATTACTTCTGTACTTCAATACCTGTTGCTCATAAACTTTTTTGGAACTTGATTTACTAATTTGTTTGGTGTAATCTATATTATTACACTGAGAATTCAACTTATTAACTTCTTCTACAGAAGTTATGATTTCCACGTTGCTGGAAAGTTCCATGGCACTAATGTCCGTGTCCATGTTGGATTCAGCTGGTTTTGTACCAGCAAATTTGGCTTTACGGCCTTTAGATTTTTTCATGAATTAATGTTCACATTGTCGCACATATATTTAGAACGACACTAATATTCAAACAGTAAACTATAAAGTCTCAAATTCTAACTTAGAACACAAAATTTTATTTGCAACAAATCACTTACACAATCACATCTGTAACCACAGACTCCTCTCTCTCTATCTTCACTTCTCCCATCTAGCTTGGTTGCATTCAAGAATTCGTTGGCTAATGCCCTGCGCATACATTAATCCGGGCCATGCACGTTTTTCGAACACTGGAATGAATCTGCATTTCTTTTAGATATCAAAATTGTTTAATTTGTAACCTCTTTTGGCAGTTGAAAAATATTTTAAAAAGGTATGTAATTTCCAACTTTAATTGTTTTATGTAGATATTGTAAAAGCCTAAATTACATGATGTAATTATGCAAATCCATGGATACAAGGAAATATCGACCAAGTTATTTTGTCAACAACTTTTCTGTATAAAAAGGGACCAAATTGTGTACTTTTCTGACTCGTTTCAAGGTTATTAGAAGTATAGGTTGGGCCAATCCGTTGTTTACTCGTGATGACGAAACGACGGTAAGAGGTAAATTTATCCATGAAATGAATTCCAAATCTATGCGCTAGTGTTGCACTATGCAGATAGGAAACCATGCCAGAAACTGAGCACACGAAATCGAGTACACAAATGAGCATTTGCACCCATTTACATTTTGTGGCTTCAGACAAATTGAAAATAAATATCGATGGGTACTTATTGTTATGCGGGACAGAATATTATTGATCGGAACGTTATTTTTTTAAATCCCGACATTCGGGACGGGAAATTTCCGAAATTTCCCGGGGCTCTGGAATTCTCAAATTCTACACGTCATTTTCACCTTAAGTGATTTTCTTTGCATTTCTGAAATGAAAACTAACAATTTACGATAAGCTCCAGACACTTGCAATGTAGAAAACGTCAAGAATTAATATCGATTTAAAATGACCATTCGGTATTTCCCGACTGCTCGGGATCCAGAAAAGTAGGGAAGTCATTTGCTGAAGTCGGGATAGGGACGGAATTTTTCTTTCCGATCCCGGTCCGACTTTTCGAGATACCGCACACCACTTGTTATTATTATTTATTTTAGTTCTGCACAAGATACATCTTCCAAGTACGTTGAACATAATATACTGTGCATACCAGAACATAAAAGTTCAAGTGAGCATTTATGTACGCTATATTTACACTAGGCTATGCACTTATATTTTTTCGTCAGTGCACAACATGTTTCCGCGAATATATCAAAGTCTCCCTAACATGAAATGTAATACTGTTCAACTTTGCTTTCACGCAAACTTGGCATGAAGTAATATTTCATTCTCTCAGGCAGTGGCGTGTCCAAAGGGGAGTTGGTGGGGGTTATAACCCCCCCTTTGGCCCAGTATTCCTAAAAAAAACGTCAAATGTAGGAAAAGGTGGCAAAATGAGGGATGACTACCAAAAATAGTGTACGTAACCCCTCCCTTTCTAAAATCCTGGGCACGCCACTGCAGTCTCAGGTTAACATACAAGGGCACATTTTTTCCACCTTTCGATGTGTAGTCTTTAATTTCTGCAGTAGAAATTTACCGATGTGTAAAATGATTAATACAACTTACGTGTCGATATTTTATAAGAACAAAATATACACGAAGTTTGATATGGGATATGTCAATAATGTTAATGTATAATTTTGAATACAAGGAAATTAACCTATAGTCTAGTTATATGTAATAAATTAGTAAAAACAATAATACTTTAAGAAAGTTAAGAAGTAATGTAGTTCATTTTGTAATAATAAGAAAAGTTTTAAAGTTAATGTCCATTAATGGAAAATGTGACACAAATAATCTTCTATAAAACAAATGTTACATTAGCAAGCTCTTTAGTGTGGTTCTAAATTTAGATGTATTTTTATTCATGAAGAGATAGATAGTAGTAGACAAATTGTCCATCGCTATTTTAATTTTTTTGTTCTACATCCTGTGTTGTTTTAAACAATGGAAAGCAGATGTTGTCCTTTGCTTATTTCAATTTGTGATCACCAGATTGGGGAAAACAGACTGGAGGAAAATGGTGATGGGCAATTCGCCTACCATTTCTTTTGCCATTGGTGTACAACTCTCTCTCGTTTTTCCCTACATATTCACATAAAACAATAAGAATACAAACTGCTAATTTTTCATTCTATTTTGATTATTTATTAAACTGTACGTGTTTGCATTTATATTTGATAAATTTACTTTGCTCTTCCGGCCATTTAAGATAATTGAGATGACAAAGAAGTGATAAAATAGATGAATGACCAATCACAGTTCCCCTTACTTACAAGAGCGACCACAAGAAAAAGAACCTCCGTTGAAAAGTCCCCGCGCACCTTCCTCCTCTTCCGTTCAACTCGGGCTATAAGAGAGCATGCTCCACTCTCCCCCTCCCCTCAACACTGGAGTACGGTGCACAGGAGTCGCGAGTCTGCGCAGGTTTCTTTGCTTGTGGTTCCACTATAAAAGTAATATAAAAATGTACACTGACCTCACTTAGTTCTCCGGCAGTTTGTTTCTTTATACATCATATTTGAAGAAGATACAATTCAATCTATAGGTGTACACTGTATATAACACACCTTATTACTGACTTCCCTGACCCTGGATGTACAGGGACAAGGAAAAGAAAGAAATGAGCATAATTTTCTCTTGGGAGAAGATGTTGAACCTGAACCAAAAATAACACAAATAATGAACTCAGTAGAATGACAGCACTATGTTCCTACGCGTCAGCAAAAATTTGATGCGCCTGGTGTTATGTTACATCCGGTGTAGCGGGGTACGAGCGATTTTATTGTTGAGTCAGCAGAACGTGTCTGATCACGTTGAAGGCATCGGAAGCGGTGGGGGAGGGGGTCAATGGATTTGTCACGTTGTTTCTTGATGTATGCTAACCTAACACGTGCGTATGTTTGTGTGTGTGTGGAGGAAATGCGCGCGCAACCATTGCGTATGATTCAAAGACATGAAGAAATGATTTAAAGATGGCGCCGAAGGTGCTTTACCTCGAAAGCTTAGCGGCTAAGGTTATTGCTCTGTAAAACAAGAGGCGTCGGGGGTTCGATTCCTGGTAGAGTCAATATTGATTGATTGATAGATTGAGTTAGTTTTTTAAGTCCGTTTTATGCACGGCAAAACTAATCAGGATTGGAGCTACAGTTGAAAAGTGGTGATTCGGACCACTATGTGCCTCCACCGAGTATCGAACCTGGGACCCTTTGATTACAAGGCGACGATGTCAATATTGAATGGTCTCGATTAGCCTGTGTGTAAATAAAGGCAACAAAATGGTTGAGTTCGAAAATCGAGTTGGGTTAGTGGTTAATGTTGTCACCTGGCAATGAAGAGGTCGCGGGTTCGATTCTCTAGGTAGTTAAATTAGACCAATTGTTTAGTCCCGCCATTATAGGTCGCGATTAGTCCATCTGTGCATAAATAGTGATTGAATAAAATCAATATGGCGGCCTTGGGTTAGTGGTTAATGTTGTCGCCTGGTAATGAAGAGGTCGCGGGTTCGATTCTCTAGGTAGTTAAATGAGGCCAATTGTTTTGTCCCGCCATTATAGGTCCCGATTAGTCCATCTGTGCATAAATAGTATTTGAATAAAATCAATATGGCGGCCGCGTTTTGTGTTTAGCGGCGCGGCGCGGGGCGGGGCGGCGCGGGGCGGGGCGAGGCGGCGCGGGGCGGGGCGGCGCGGCGCGGCGCGGGCGCGGTGGGTGTTTTTTTATTCCGCAAGATGTTTCAACCAAGTGGTTGAGGGTTCGATTCCCAATGTTGGTGAAAATTGGATATTCAATTGTATTTGTTTAAAAGTTCCGATTAGCTTTTTGTGCACAAAGAGAAAATGAACTAATTGGAAATAGGATGTTTATGCTGTAATGAAAAGGTCCCCGGGTTCGATTCACAATGTCAAATTGGCTGATAATGATGTTGTTTTTAAAATAAAATAAAAAAGAAGTGTGTTGAGTCCCCATTAGTATTTATGCAGGAACAGATATTAAAAATCAAAACAAAATGGCTGTGACTGGTGTTTAGTATTCGAAAGGTTCCAGGTTCGAGTTCCTAGTTATAATTTTTTTTTTTTTAGTTTACAGAATTAGTCTCCATTTATTGCGTTTTGGCGAACACGTCCTCCCCCTTTGTGGCATTTGGACATGTTGGAGATATACATAGAAATTGTTGTCAAAGTGGCTAATAATGATTTTCTGTTTAAATAAAAAAGAAGTGTGTTATCAGTCCCGATTAGCACGAAGTTTTTTTAACGCAGTCCCGATTAACCGTAATGCATAAAGCTGTTTCAACGAATATCGAACCTGGAACCTTTTGATTACAATGCAAAGACTTTACCACTAATGTATGCTATGTTTTAAAACCAAAAATAAATAATAGTATCGAATTTTTAAAAAAATGCGTTACCAGTCTCGATTAGCCATTATGCACAAACAGATGTGTTTTGAAACCAAAGGGGGGTCGAGGGTTCGATTACAACTGGGTATGTGTGTTGAGGAAACTAAAGGTCAACAGGCATGGAAAGTTTTTATTCGCCATCTCAAAATAAGTTTTTGGGCTTGGTACAGGTAGCTTTTTGTAGAAAGCCCACAACGACATCAACGTGGCTACCATCTGTGGGGGCCTCTTTTTTTTTTTAAGTTGGAGAGGGGCACAAAGCCGTTTGTACCATACAGCGTTGCACCGAAGAACCAACTTGTCAACTAGTCACTCACTCCATCATTAAAGTGCACAACATAATATCAAATTTGCACTGATAATAAGCAAAAAATTATAGCGGCTGCATAATTATATTTCAATGACAGCAAATGGTTTCAAATGAATGGTTTTCACTTTTATTTTTTACTAAGTAACAGATTTGGTAATGAAAAGCTTTAACATTTGCATATAATATGAGATTTGTTTTGGTATCCAGTTTGTATGTTGACCAAATCACAGAATATACTATTACTAAGGATAGCATTAACTTAATCTAATAAAAATATATTCCACTGCATTACAAAATTAACTCATTCTGTTTTCTGTTTTTTGAATCCATATGGTAAAGTCTCGAAACTTGATGCACATCTTTTTCTTTTGGTATATACCACCTGAAAAACCCTTATTTCCGGCTTACTAACAACGGAATGTGTTTTTGTGCGTACGATTTTGTTCGAGTTGAGTAAAGTTAAAGAGGAGGTGTTGTTGAGAATAGCATTGGGTGAGTGATTCGAAATTGATTGTGCTGCTGTTTTTATGGTTTAGACATATGCCTTTCACCTTGCAAACAGTAGTAACATTAGTATTGTCTGGATTTACTACCTCAAATGCATAACTTTTCGGTCCACTGGATGAAAATGCTCTGATATAAGCATTTTTCCCATAGAGTTCTAGTTCATTTGTTAACTCCCCTAGGTAGTCTCCAACAGGCAGATCAACATCACCTGGTCTTTGAATATAAATAACACTATCGGTATCATAGTACAATACATTTTCGCCTAATGTATCCAAATATTCATAAAGCTCTAATCGTGCATGTGTTGTAGTGTATGCTGCAATAACTACATTTACAGTCGATAATGGAAGTGCAGATTCTTCGAGATATTGCCAGTGAACTATCAACATATCTTCATTTATAGGTATAACTTGATGTACTTCAACATTGGGATTTTCTAGTTTATCGAAAAAATCCTTAGGATTATTGATAATACTAATTTGACCAGGGTTTTCTCTCTGTCCAAATTTACCCCAAAATGAATTCAGCATAAGTTTTGCTAAGCTTCGTAATCCAGGATTACCACATATTCTGTTTTCATCCAACAACACACCCTCCTTTTCAAAAAATGTATTGATGTACTCTGCAAAAACACCACCTGATTTTTTTGCAGGATCATATTGTTCAACATTATATTCCCATACCTCATGTAATTCTAAAATTTTGTATTTCTTTTGAACTGCCTTCTGAACTTCATCCACAACCCAGGTTCCAGTTATAGCTCTTTCCCTAGCAGTATGGATACATTCCGCCTGGTTTATTTCATCGGCACAAGTTCTACATAGAGGGAAAGTTAATTTTGAATTGGTTCGATATGGTAACACAGGATGGTACAGATCTCTCGGTGGAAGTATTGTTGCTTTGACAAGCCCCTCAAAAGAATAAATATCGGGGCATTCTTCCCCCACATAAATTTTCACCGGATGGCCAACTGGAAACTTTTTAACTTTGCAACAATAAGGGTACAGGCTACATACATCCTTATATTGAATTGTTTCATTTTCTTTCACAGTGTAATGTAGTTTGGTAGCATTAGTTCTACCACCATAAAACGCCTCCCGGGGAATTATGGGGGCTTTAATTGATAACAGATGTTTTTCAACATAATGTTTCATGGTTTTGTTATTTCTCAACTGCTGGTGAAATTCGCACCCCCACATCTCATGGACAATGTAGTTAAGTGCTTTTAATCTGGTAATTTTATTTTCTGTTCTTTCATACCGAAAAGACAAAGTATCATATGGGTCATCATGAAGAGGTTCTGTACGTGAAGTAGGGAAACATTTGACACAACCATGTGTTCTGCATCCTTGATATTCAAATACATGCTCTTCCCCTTTTTGATCTTTAAAATATCCATCTACTTTCAAATTTCCTCCAACTTTTACTTCTGGTCCTCTGGCTGCATGTTGGATTTCGATTTTATGTTTTCTTTCCTCCCATACCAACTATTGAATAGCCTCTATAGACTGAATATCACACCATCTGTATCCGTTTTTAGGAATAATTCCTATATGTTCTGCTTTCAAAAATCTTTCACGGAATACTTTATTACAAGCTGAAGCGATGGTGATGGCTTCCAATAATGGGTTCACTGTTATTTCTTTTTCAAAAGTGGTCATGAATTTCAAACAGGCAGCACGTAGTACATTAACATCTTCTACACAGTATTTTCTCAACTCCTTCTGCATATCGAAAACTACCCCTGTTTTCTGTTGTTCACTATGCCATTCCAAAAAACTGGTTCTCTGATTCTCCATCATAGAATCAACAGCGTAAAATTCAGTACCAGGGATACATCCGACATATTCTTTATTTTTCAAAGTATTAAAAAAATGAGGAAAATACCCTTTGGACATTGGGAGATCAAATGCTTTCGGTAATTTGTTGAGCGCCATTGGAATAAAGTTGAGAGAATCTATGAAATGGATATTGTGCATCTTCAAAGATAATATTTTGGCTCCATTCATGATCACAGACGGTGTCCATTTCATTTTTTCGATCATAGTTTGCAGTACAAAATGCGAATCATACCCTCTACTATTGTGTGCAATACACACAATATTGTTAATTTTGGTGCGGTGAGCTGAAACAAATTGCAGAAAATTGTAAACAGGTTCTGTACTATCAAAAATGTGCTGTCTTTTTCCGCATACACTGCACCATTGAGACATATCTTTGTTCTCAATGCAATTATAGCATACATTTTGGCACACCAAAAGATTTGGAATATGCAGAAAATTGTTTTCAGTGCCTTCTAGTTTTGTGTCCTGCCTCGATTCAATATCGTAGAAAACAAGCATTGCTTTTTTTGATATAAGAGAAGATATTTGTTTGCTATAATTTTTTTGGATGTGACATAGATGTTCAGATGGTACCATATTTTTACAGCTGACACAGAATTTCTCTCCACATATATGAGGATTTCTGTTTGTACGGATAGCATACGCTTTCAGGCATTTTTCACAACATTTTACTGTCTGACAAAGAGAGTTTTTTCTATTGTAACATGTTTTATGATTATTGTAACATTTTTGACCATAGAAAAATCTGTTACAATCAGTGCACTTTATTTTGGTTTCTGAAACAGTACATTTGGGCTTTTCTTGGCATTGTGAACAAACAGCTGTACAGGATCCTAGATGTCTAGAAACATGATCATATTTTTTATGGCAAGTTTCACAATAGAAATTAGCGGAGAATGCAGCTGTAAGAGATGTTATAACATTAAAATGGTTGTTTATGTACACCAAATTTAAAGTTTCGCGCCTAGGTAATAAAGGACCTTCATATATCACATCACTCCCGGAAAATCCATTATATACGGTAATCTTGAAATCAGATAAATAGTCCTGAAATTTTTGAATTTCGGTAGTTCCTCCACCACCATTCAAATTTTCCCCAGCTTCTCTGCACAGTTTATTCACTTCTTCTTCCATAACACATTTATGTTGTCTAACATACTGATAACGTTTTTTAGGTTCATTTTTGTAAACATTAATACCTCTTGCCACAACCAACGCATAAGCCAAACACCTGCTATCGGAATTTTTAATAGTTATAATTCCTTTTTTTAGTTTACAGAATTGTTCCCCATTCATTGCATTTTGGCGAACACGTCCTCCCCCTCGTGGCATTTGGACATGATGGAGATATACATAGAAATTGTTGTCAGAAAGAAATGTTGTATTGCTCTGCAATACTTTTTCCAATGCTGCCCACAATATCTCCATATTTACCGCCTGTGCTTCCCGAAAATATAACCAAAAAGGGCGATCAGGGTGATCTTCATTTCTGATAGTAATACCAACTTGGTCATGCTCGGCCACATCACGTAGAACATATTGGACCAGTTTTTGCAGAGTACATCAATACATTTCTCAAAGCAAAAGTTGAAGCAAGCGGCTGGCCATTGTGGTGTATTGATGAAGAATCCAAAAAAAAATACATAGCTGACTATTTTGAAAAGGAGGGTGTGTTGTTGGATGAAAACAGAATATGTGGTAATCCTGGATTACGAAGCTTAGCAAAACTTATGCTGAATTCATTTTGGGGTAAATTTGGACAGAGAGAAAACCCTGGTCAAATTAGTATTATCAATAATCCTAAGGATTTTTTCGATAAACTAGAAAATCCCAATGTTGAAGTACATCAAGTTATACCTATAAATGAAGATATGTTGATAGTTCACTGGCAATATCTCGAAGAATCTGCACTTCCATTATCGACTGTAAATGTAGTTATTGCAGCATACACTACAACACATGCACGATTAGAGCTTTATGAATATTTGGATACATTAGGCGAAAATGTATTGTACTATGATACCGATAGTGTTATTTATATTCAAAGACCAGGTGATGTTGATCTGCCTGTTGGAGACTACCTAGGGGAGTTAACAAATGAACTAGAACTCTATGGGAAAAATGCTTATATCAGAGCATTTTCATCCAGTGGACCGAAAAGTTATGCATTTGAGGTAGTAAATCCAGACAATACTAATGTTACTACTGTTTGCAAGGTGAAAGGCATATGTCTAAACCATAAAAACAGCAGCACAATCAATTTCGAATCACTCACCAATGCTATTCTCAACAACACCTCCTCTTTAACTTTACTCAACTCGAACAAAATCGTACGCACAAAAACACATTCCGTTGTTAGTAAGCCGGAAATAAGGGTTTTTCAGGTGGTATATACCAAAAGAAAAAGATGTGCATCAAGTTTCGAGACTTTACCATATGGATTCAAAAAACAGAAAACAGAATGAGTTAATTTTGTAATGCAGTGGAATATATTTTTATTAGATTAAGTTAATGCTATCCTTAGTAATAGTATATCTGTGATTTGGTCAACATACAAACTGGATACCAAAACAAATCTCATATTATATGCAAATGTTAAAGCTTTTCATTACCAAATCTGTTACTTAGTAAAAAATAAAAGTGAAAACCATTCATTTGAAACCATTTGCTGTCATTGAAATATAATTATGCAGCCGCTATAATTTTTTGCTTATTATCAGTGCAAATTTGATATTATGTTGTGCACTTTAATGATGGAGTGAGTGACTAGTTGACAAGTTGGTTCTTCGGTGCAACGCTGTATGGTACAAACGGCTTTGTGCCCCTCTCCAACTTAAAAAAAAAGAGGCCCCCACAGATGGTAGCCACGTTGATGTCGTTGTGGGGCTTTCTACAAAAAGCTACCTGTACCAAGCCCAAAAACTTATTTTGAGATGGCGAATAAAAACTTTCCATGCCTGTTGACCTTTAGTTTCCTCAACACACATACCCAGTTGTAATCGAACCCTCGACCCCCCTTTGGTTTCAAAACACATCTGTTTGTGCATAATGGCTAATCGAGACTGGTAACGCATTTTTTTAAAAATTCGATACTATTATTTATTTTTGGTTTTAAAACATAGCATACATTAGTGGTAAAGTCTTTGCATTGTAATCAAAAGGTTCCAGGTTCGATATTCGTTGAAACAGCTTTATGCATTACGGTTAATCGGGACTGCGTTAAAAAAACTTCGTGCTAATCGGGACTGATAACACACTTCTTTTTTATTTAAACAGAAAATCATTATTAGCCACTTTGACAACAATTTCTATGTATATCTCCAACATGTCCAAATGCCACAAAGGGGGAGGACGTGTTCGCCAAAACGCAATAAATGGGGACTAATTCTGTAAACTAAAAAAAAAAAAATTATAACTAGGAACTCGAACCTGGAACCTTTCGAATACTAAACACCAGTCACAGCCATTTTGTTTTGATTTTTAATATCTGTTCCTGCATAAATACTAATGGGGACTCAACACACTTCTTTTTTATTTTATTTTAAAAACAACATCATTATCAGCCAATTTGACATTGTGAATCGAACCCGGGGACCTTTTCATTACAGCATAAACATCCTATTTCCAATTAGTTCATTTTCTCTTTGTGCACAAAAAGCTAATCGGAACTTTTAAACAAATACAATTGAATATCCAATTTTCACCAACATTGGGAATCGAACCCTCAACCACTTGGTTGAAACATCTTGCGGAATAAAAAAACACCCACCGCGCCCGCGCCGCGCCGCGCCGCCCCGCCCCGCGCCGCCCCGCCCCGCGCCGCGCCGCTAAACACAAAACGCGGCCGCCATATTGATTTTATTCAAATACTATTTATGCACAGATTGACTAATCGGGACCTATAATGGCGGGACAAAACAATTGGCCTCATTTAACTACCTAGAGAATCGAACCCGCGACCTCTTCATTACCAGGCGACAACATTAACCACTAACCCAAGGCCGCCATATTGATTTTATTCAATCACTATTTATGCACAGATGGACTAATCGCGACCTATAATGGCGGGACTAAACAATTGGTCTAATTTAACTACCTAGAGAATCGAACCCGCGACCTCTTCATTGCCAGGTGACAACATTAACCACTAACCCAACTCGATTTTCGAACTCAACCATTTTGTTGCCTTTATTTACACACAGGCTAATCGAGACCATTCAATATTGACATCGTCGCCTTGTAATCAAAGGGTCCCAGGTTCGATACTCGGTGGAGGCACATAGTGGTCCGAATCACCACTTTTCAACTGTAGCTCCAATCCTGATTAGTTTTGCCGTGCATAAAACGGACTTAAAAAACTAACTCAATCTATCAATCAATCAATATTGACTCTACCAGGAATCGAACCCCCGACGCCTCTTGTTTTACAGAGCAATAACCTTAGCCGCTAAGCTTTCGAGGTAAAGCACCTTCGGCGCCATCTTTAAATCATTTCTTCATGTCTTTGAATCATACGCAATGGTTGCGCGCGCATTTCCTCCACACACACACAAACATACGCACGTGTTAGGTTAGCATACATCAAGAAACAACGTGACAAATCCATTGACCCCCTCCCCCACCGCTTCCGATGCCTTCAACGTGATCAGACACGTTCTGCTGACTCAACAATAAAATCGCTCGTACCCCGCTACACCGGATGTAACATAACACCAGGCGCATCAAATTTTTGCTGACGCGTAGGAACATAGTGCTGTCATTCTACTAACTCGACAATGTACATTGATGAGATTTAGTAAATCATTTGATGAAGTGAACTAATTCTGAGTGAACTAATCGCAAAGGACATAATCAGCTCAGGTCCTATTACTTCTTCATGGTATGTGACGTAAAGTTCCCGCTCAACCGTTTGACGGCGTTAGTGGCTATCGTATCTCCTTTTCCACAGCCTGTAATACGTACACATCCTCATCTAGACATTGTTCTTGTTCTGGTGTTTAATATCTGCATACTGCAGCACTGTCGTTCTGTCATTTCACGTGACTTCACATTGAAGTGATGCATTCACTTGGCCGGTTACAACGTCATCGCACGCAAAAACTTCAACCGTTACCATGGATATGGGCCAGGGCTGATTTGTTTATCCGCTTGCCATAAAGCTGGTATCGCAAGTTAACTCCGTAGGGAGGACAACACTTACCTTCTGGCAGATTCGACATTAGCAGTGGGTAGTTCCTCACAAACCTACGCTTTCGAGCTAAGGTTTCTGAAATACAAACAAACCGTTGATTACTCTTGAAAGGGTTGCCCGTTTCAAATTTGCAAGCAGGTCTGGATCAGTCAACTCGATTCAGAATTGCCAGTGATTAAGTTTCATTGTATTTGTGCAAAAGGACAATAAATACGACTTTATTGGAAGAAAATTCCATAACCTTTCATTCCAAACTAAAGACAGGTATAAATCTGATACCAGTAACCAGTCAGGGCCTGATCATCTGTTGCCAGCCAAACAGGTACGTATCTAGAAATGTTTCGGGTGGGGTCCGAACCAAGTGTCTCAGGAATAATAATAATAATAATTATTATTATTATAATGTTTAAATTAAAATAATTATATTAAATTAAATTAATACTAATTACAATATACAAATTAATATTATATTATTATTACACGAATAGGTAAAACAACTGTATAAGAATATAGATATAACAGCGCATATTGATTGATTGATTATGTGTTTTAAGTCCACTTTATGCACAGTAAGGCTAATCGGGACTGGACCTACAGTTTTAATAGTGGGATCCGAACCCCTTGATTAGAAGGCGACGATGCTACCACTGCGCCATCGGCGAGGCCTAACAGTGCATGTTCATTACGTACCTTACCTGTATTTAAGATCGGAATAATTTACATAAAAACAAGTGCCCTGGCAATGAAATTAAATGTCAAATAGATGAATCATTGAATATTTATCGAATAACAATCATTTTTGTTATTCGAATAATTGAATATTTATCGAATAACAATCACTTTTGTTATTCGAATAATTGAATATTTATCGAATAACAATCATTTTTGTTATTCGAATAATTGAATATTTATCGAATAACAAAAATGATGTTACATGTAGTTGGAGAAAAGTAAGTTTCTGATTAATATTTTATGCATATTATTTTGAGTAGTAGTGTCCATAAATCTTCTTTGTAATGTCATTCAAAGCCGTATGATCCCAATATAATCCTTGCCTTCTAAAAAGTTTGGAGGAAATTAATAACCATCGATTATGCAAGAAATGCTAATATTTTCATTAATTTTAGTACTTGGTAAGCCTTTCCGGTGATCCGGACCCCTGGACACCGTAAATACGTCCTTCCTGTCCTTTAAAGCCGTATGATCCAAATATAAACCTCGTCATCCAATAAGTTCAGAGGAAATTATACAACAAAGGCTAAACGAATAATGTTTCATTATTTAATTTTAGTACTTGATAAGTCTTTCGGGTGGGGAGGGGGGTCCGGACCCCCTAAATACGTCCTTCCTGTTCATCAAAGCTGTATGATCCCAATATAATCCTTGTATTCCAATAAGTTCAGAGGACAAAGGCTAAACGAATATATTTTACATTATTTAATTTTAGAAGTTGATAAGTCTTTCGGTGGGGTAAGAACCCCCGGGACTCCCGTAAATACGTCCTTGCAGCCAAACGTAGAAGTCCAATTTGGATTAACTCAGGTGTGACCAGTCGTAGCCCCTAGAGGACCAGTGGAGGTGCGTGTCGCACATCCTTCCTTCGCCCACAGCTATAAGCTGTGCGGAAATCTCCCGAACAATGTACTCCTTCTGACCATAATGCTGTGGGAAATTTCCCGATCTTCGGTTTGATCCCGGTTGTGTCGCCCTAGTCGAGTACACGCTTTGTAATCACGAATTGAATCATCTATCTGTGGAAACAATCTGTGGTCAACTCCGTTTCGCGAAGAGATGTTTTAAAAAAAATATATTGTTATTATCATATGTGTAAAGATTTTTTCCAACTGATTTCTTACTAGAAAATAATGTACAGGTTATAACTTTGACATTTTGCAGAATGCAAGAAAATTGTGAATTATTATAAAAGACTTGTAACTATGTGAATGTATAAAGAATTATGGCGTCGTCTTGGATAAATATAAACTAATTTGCTGTATGAACGAGGAAATTTGTGTAAACTCGTGGGACACCCTCCTAGTTGCCGAAAGGCTGGTGATTTAGGACAACTCTTTGAAGTACCTTACCCGTACCTTGGTGCAAATCAAGGCAGGTACTTTAAAACCAGAAGCCGTAGGATGTGGTTCTTCAATCAGCAAATGACTAGGTATTTAAACTTCGATATAGGTAATACGCTTGGACCTACAAGCTATATCGGGTGAAAAGTCTGTTATGAATACCGCAGAGAGCTTGAATAAAGATTTAAAAAGAGAAAATAAAAACTTTTTATTCCTTGTAATTCTAGGTAAAACAACAATTCCTACACAACAGACCGCGCAAGGGCTAGATCCTACAAAAACCCCTTGATGCCTCCTGAGAAGTCTGATAAGAGGTTTTGAGTGGACTAACCTAAATCCCCAAACGCAGAAGATGAGTGTTACGGTTGCTATAAGTCTTTTCTAATCTTACGGCGGGCGGCCCTCATGCTGGCAAGGGAATTGGGGAACGGGGATTACGCCCCAGGCCAAGCAGAGAACAACAGTGGCGCTGAGAGTTACGACGTCGAGGGGAGAAGGTGCTTCCCTCACCTCGTTCTACATGCTGCTGCGTTTCTTATCGCGCTGGATTGGTCGCTTCCCGCTCCCCACTTCACTTGCCAGCATAAGGCGCCCGCCGTAAGACTAGAAAAGACCTATAGCTATATCGAGGCAAAAGGACGAGCTGGCCTCCTGTTGCGGAGTGGTTAGCACAGCGCGCTACGGGTCGCGGGTTAGAATCCCGGCCTCGGCATCAATTTTATCATATCATCACTCATCATCATCATCATCGCGATTAGCCAAAAGAGGCAGAAAAGCGACGTTAAATAACAATCATCAAAGTTAGAAAAAGATCGAAGTCTTAAAAACCTGGCCTCGGCCACGTGAAGTACACGGGTGAACCTGAGTCACTTCTAGGTTATTGGGGTATCGGGCACTGCTTTATTCGTCTGCACCATAGACGGATCTAGAATTTTTTTCCTAGGACGGGCACGGAATATTTTGTAAGCATATAAGAAGTAGTAATACAAATATATGTAGATTTTTTTTTAGATATTAAAAAAAACTTGAAAAATATACATCACAATCACATTAACACAATTACGAGCCCGATTTTGACCAAAAAAACTAATCACGGCTTCCGTACCGCTGTACAATCACCAGGAAATGAGTCCAGGCCCCTTTCATCAAACTATGACACATTAAGTAGATTTTTTGTGAAATACAAATAGTTCTAAGTTATTTGTATTGACAGTGATTACAGAAAGAAATATTGCATAAGTTATAATAAAAAAAACGACAAGGAGAGAATCGTGGTGACAAAATGACGAGTAGAATTTCAAGAGTATGTGTAAAGTGCACCTATTTTCTATGCAAATAAATAAGGAAGAGTATACGCACTTTCCGGTATGGCCTTCAGCTCCTTCTGCGAATTTTGTTTTATGCCTGCAATGGACTCAAAATGTCTTCCACGAAGAAGCGATTTGAGTTTGGGGAACAACAAAAAGCCACACGAGGCCACATCTGCGAATACGGTGCTTAATCGATGACATTATTTGAGGTTTTGGAAAAAAAAAATCGCATACAAGGATCGATGTGTGGGACGACACATTATCGTGGTGCAAAATCCAAGAATCGTTCTTCCACAAATCTCGCCTTTTCCGGCGAACATTCTCTCTCAAACACCTCACAACGCCTAGATAATATTGTTTGTTGATTATTTTCCCTTCCGGAAGGAATTTCGAGTGGATAACACTACGATAGTCAAAGAAAACAGTAAACATGACTTTGATTTTTGAGCGACTGTGACGTGGTTTTTCGGTTTCGGCTCGTTATCGAAGCGCCATTCTGAAGCTTGTTGGCTGGTTTTCATGTGAAACTCATAAACCAACGTCTAGTCACCCGTTATGATGCGTTTCATGAATGTAGGGTCTGGAATTCTGCAAACAAAAACACCGACATACTTACATGACAGACTCCAATTTAGACACGACATACACAACTACACGACTCGACACTCTAAGAAACTTCATCTGGACAGATTCTGATAATCCATATTCCTGTCATCCTTCAAAGCTGCTTCTGCATATTGTTGGAATGCGCTACCACCAGATGCTACCTCGTGTGCGATATACAACAGCTTTAAAAGGGCAGTAACAAAAGTACTTCTACATGAGCAAGAACAGAGCCTGAGTACACATGACTAGATTCAGCATGCTTACGTTGAAATCAAAACAAAAAATGAGTAGATTTGAAACCAAGATGAACATTTAGATGTGTGTGAATGAGTAAAATTGTATTTATCTTTTTAGAGTGTTAATTACTGAATGTATAATATAATTAATTCATTATAATTCATAATTAATTTGATGTGTGTGAATGAGTAAAATTGTCTTTATCTTTCTAGAGCGTTAATTACTGAATGCATAATTATAATTCATTCATTATAATTTATAATTACTTTGATGTGTGAGAATGAGTAAAATTGTCTTTATCTTTCTAGAGTGTTAATTACTGAATGCATAATTATAATTCATTCATTATAATTTATAATTACTTTGATGTGTGAGAATGAGTAAAATTGTCTTTATCTTTCTAGAGTGTTAATTACTGAATGCATAATTATAATTCATTCATTATAATTCTTAATTACTTTGATGTGTGTGTATGAGTAAAATTGTTTTTATCTTTTTAGAGTGTTAATTACTGAAATATTTAGAAGTGAAATGTAATGGAATTCTTATGTTAAAGTAGTAATTGTATTTTGTTTGTTTTATTGTACTAGATTTTGCGGGTTAAGTGGTAGAGCAGCCCAGGCTGAACTTCGCCCATGAATAAAGGATTTCTAATTCTAATTGGCTTGTTCAATTATGTGTTCAGCAACCTGCTTCTGGTGTTTTTTGTTGTTGTTTTTTTTTTTAAAAAAAAATTGAGCTCCTTGGGAGCAAGCGGTGCTGCGACGCGTCTCATGCCCAAAACATCAACTAAAATGGTGCGAACGGATTCGTGAGACATGTCCAGATCCTAAGCCATTTCCCTTAAGCATGAATGACGATTTTCCATCACAATTTCCTTCACTTTGTCGATGCTTTCGTGAGTCGAAGACGTTGAAGGTCGAACGGAACGAGACAAGCCTGCCATCACTTCTCGTCCTTCTTTCAATGCTTTGTATGTACGTACCACTCGTATGCTCGTGTTGTCGATAAAGCTGACTCACCGTAGGCCTTCTCCAACATTTTCAATGATTCAGTACAAGAAATTTCGTTGGCAACACAAAATTTGAGGCAAACTCTTTGTTTGATGTTACAAATCGCAGAGCACGCTTGAGGTCGACTAACTTAGCCAACAGTTGAAAACAAGTTGGTGGACAGATCGCGCCAAAAACTCTACGTCACAATTAGTTACATTAGTACAATGAAATATTTACAATCCGAATTACTCTATTACCAACAATAAGATTGTTCTCCATTCTCGTGAAAAGTAATTATTCTCCGATAGATGGCACTAACTCTCTATTTTATTACTGCTGAAAAGAATTACACATTCTTCCGCACACAATTCGCAAAATCATTTGTATTAAAGATTCAAAACAAGACTTCCTTACAACTTAACCATCTTTTAGGCAGTTTAATGGATATAATTTGCCTATTCAAGTAAATCAGTCAGAAGAGACAGAAGGGCAGGAAATAAAATTCATTTCAGATGAAATCAATTTATATGTATATATTTTTGTCTGCTACACAAGGGCTGTACCAAATAATAAAAATAATAACGATTTTTTAGTTTGGTCGTTGGACTTCAACCTCAAACTGTTTCAAGAATTAGAATTAAGAAATGTTTATTCATTGGCAAAGAAATAAAAATCCTCCTATGCCTGATCCACCACATAACCCGCTAACTTTGTACACAATCAATTTCAGATTGTTTTTCCAATTAATTGCAGAACAGCAAGTCGACCCCTTTTTTCGACATTGTGTAGCTTCAAACAACGCCTTTTACCGGACTAACTTTCAACAGCATCCTTGAAGAAGATATGGTGCAACAGGTTTCTGCTACACCCGCTCTTACGCAAAACCTGGCCACCAATCACGTTGCCCGCCGCGCGAGGGACACGAACATCAAAGGAACCGACACTTCGTAATCTCTCTCTCGTTCTCTCTGCTATAGTTATCTTCAGCCGCACCAAAGCACTACGGTTGTGCTAGCCATTTTAGATGCACTGGGCCTCAGGAAGCGCTTTTCTTTAGCGATCATGGGTTTCCCCTTCGGGTTTGATAAAGGAGATGGTTCTATATCCAGATTTATCGCCCCTGAATATATTCTGAGCTTTTGTTCAGGTCTTTTCGCCTATGAACCAGAAGAAATAAGAAGTAGATGATCAATTCTTCAGAAGAGACAAGAAATAGATGATTGCTGTAAATAGAAGAAATAAGAAGTAGAGATGATCCATACGAAATAGATGATTATTGTCATTATAAGAAATAATAAGTAGATGATCCATCCTTCGGAAGAAGTAAAAGAAGGAAGAAGAAGCTGACCAATTTTCCATCCTTGGAAGAAAGAAGAAAAAGGTAGCCAGGTTACTAGAAGAAGAAAGTAGAAGTAAAAATTTGCCTTCCACCTAAGAAAAATCTAACGTGTATATATATATATAATCTCTGTAAGCTGTGAATATTTTAAGAATATAGATCGTCATTTCTTATATTCCTTGGCATGTATCTTTTTGATTTACATTCTCAAAGAAAGAACCTATTACCCTGAAGAAATTGCAGTCGTGGTATATTCGTTTAAGCAGTGCACATAAGGCACGTAGCATGAGTGGCGACCAACGTTGCGGCTAGAGAATTACGAAGCAGAAAGGAAAAAGAGAGAAAGCCAAGATGGCGAAAGAAAATAAAGTCGAGGACGATGACAGAGAAACTATAGGGAAAAAACTAGAGCAAATAAAGGAAATATTAAACTGCTGTGGAGAAGAAGGAAATAAGGAAGAAATTATCCTATTCAGCTCATGTAAAAAATTGAAATACTGGCTATATGAAAAATATATAGGCTTAAGCGAAAGAGGAGAAGGTTACACATGCAGGAGTTGCAAGAAAGAAAGGATAAAAGAAAAAGAAGAGAAGACGAAGGAAGAAGAAAGGAAAATAGAAGAGATGAACATGACGGAAATGTTTCAGAAGTTATCCATGCAGATAAATGAAAGTAATAGAAAAGTAGAGGAGAAGTTGGATGAGAATAACAGAAAGGTAGAAGAGAAGTTGGATGTGAATAACAGAAAGGTAGAAGATAATTTGGATGAAAATAACAGAAAGGTAGAAGAGAAGCTGGAGGAAAACAGTAGGAAATTGAAAACAGTGAGGTCTGGAACCCAGAAGATGTACGTGAGATTAACTGTAGCGTGTGAAGAAAATGGAAGGTCATTGGAAAGGAAAATAGAAGAAATCGATAGTACAAGTTTGGATATAAACAGAAGAATAGAAGAGAAGATTTCGAACCTCAGAGAGAAAAATAAACAAGGGAATGAAAATCTGGAGAGAAAGTTGGTTCAAAGTAAATCTCAGATAGAAGTGGTCGTTTCAAGAATAGAAGAAAGCGAAAGCAAGATAGAGGAAGCGAAGGTCTGATAGAAGATAGAAATTGGGAGGTAAATAATAGAATAGAATTGAAAAGGAAGTTTTAAAGTTAAGAGAAGTAAACAAGCAGGAGCTTAAAAAGGTTCGAGAAAGGGCAGACAAGGAAGGAAAGGAAATGGGTAGGAAGATAAACGGAACGGTATCCAGGATAAGACAGAGAAGAGAATGGAAGAAGTGGAAAGAAAATTAGGGAGTATAGCAGTAAGAGAAAGGAATGCTAGGTCTAGTCTTCGATGCAGCGAGGAAGAGATTGATGTCAAGAGAGAGAGGAAAGAAGAAAGTTCCAGTGACGAGTCTACAACGGACGAAGAAAAGAAACATAAGTTTGGCAGAAGATCTCAACAGAGAAGAAAGAGAAGGTGGAAGAGTAGCGAAGAAGGGAGCAACAACGAGAAATTTTTGGACACGCTCGAAAAGGAATACAAAGGGTGCGAAAGATACAAGTCGAGGATACAGAGACCTCATGAAATGCAGCATATGCCGAAATTTAATTAAGCATATCGGAAAAATGCCAATCTTGAAGGAACTTACAACGAACGTAAGATTAATGACAATCCCCGATCACATGATCCTTAGTCTCATCGACACGTGTGAGTCATTCCATATGAAATCAACACAGCCCACGACCTGACCATCTCCGATTTTCATGAAATTTGGGGAGTTGAAACTATGAATGGAACTTAGTAGCTATGAAAATTTTTAGTTTCGTGCGTTTTGTAATTGTTAAATTATTCAAGGTCAAAGTTAGCATAAATTGTCCTTTTTGAGCCAGCTTAGCTATACTAACCCTAGAAAGCTCAAATAAAGCTTATTGTACAGGCAATTGAACAAGCTTTCCAGTGATATATAACAAGCCTACCTTTGGATAAAAATATAATTTTGTCACGTGACCTTGGCCTTTGACCTTGAATATCTCAAAACATGTCATCACCAAAAATCCTGAAAAAATATATTTGGTCCCTCATACCATACTCTAAAACATAGCAAAAAATCATTTTGGGACTCCAATAGGATCAGAAGATACAAAATAATATGTGTAACTATGTAACTGATAAAAGTCCCATTATATGAACTATGATGAGTCAAATTTCCCTTAACACCCCCTACAAAATGTAAAGGAGTTATCCTGGGTATAATTGGTCATGAAATAAATAGGTTAGGCACATGGAGATCCCTAGCCGTGTGTGTCAAGCGCAGGTCCGGCATATTGTTGACCGCCATATTGAATTCAACTCAAAAATTTCAAAGGAATGGGGGTGATGTGATATATCAAATCAGGCTAGAATTTCACGAGAAATGAAGTGACGAAAATTTTTCCAATGTATCTTTAGCCAGCAAAACGTTATACGCATATCTTTCACTTACGATATATGCACATTATAACGTTGTCAATGTTCCTATGAGCACACTCGTTGACGTCTCTCACACTCACATAGAACATTTGGCAATGTAGCAGGTGCAACAACATCGCAAGCAGCAACTATGCCTTCTGTCAGAAGGTCAATATCACGGACTTTTAGTGCATGCACCATTCTTTTCAAATGTTTCTTAAGGTAAAAGTCCTCTTAAGATGTTAGATATGGGGAATGTGTAGGCCTCCTGATAGATCTCTGTCTGCCCATCAATCTACCTAGAACTTTACCATGATGAAATTACCACAATGTGGACATAGTGTGGTCACACTCTGTCTTGTTTCAAAACTCTGGAAAAGTGCCATATCCCGTAAGAAAGGATGAAAAACCTATTCATTTAACAAATCCAAGAAGCCCTCACCATTTAAGGTTCCGTTGTTGAATATGGACCAACCATTCCAGTTCTCCATACACTATACCACATCATTAGCTTACCAGGAACAACCATTCGGCTGGGCAAATTATTTTTATTAACTTCACCGTGAACATAACAATTAGCCTCGTCACCGAAGAATCTTTCATTCCAAAGGAAGTGTCACCTAATTGTTTGAGATACTTTTCCCAATATTCTTCACTATTCAACTATTTGGTGAATGTCGCTGATTAAAATCACATGCAATGGTCCATTAAATTAGGCACACACACGAGATGTACTACGTAGATTTTCAGCGAAAAATGCAGGCTCGACCAGGACTCGAACCCGGGTCTCTGGCAATGCGTGCCATTGCTCTACCACTTTTTTTTATTTCATTTTGCAATTTATTACATTACATTTGCAATTTACATTTCAACTCATTGGGCAAGTATACATTGCAGTAAGAAATTTAGCATACAATATATTTCTTTTACAGTCAGGTATCTTGTGGTATTCCTGATGGAGGTAATTTACAAATTGTATATTAAAATCTGGTTGCCGATATGTCGATAGGAAATAGGCATAGTGTCCTAAGAGCCATTGTACACTTTTACGTTTTGTTTTTGGGTAATAGGCAAAAGCTGGATATAAAAGAATATCTACAGAGATGTTATACACTGTTGTACGACAAATAGTACTCACAAGTTTCCTTATATAAAGCCATGATGTTTCTATTATTTGGCATTCACTCAGTATATGGACTAAACTATCAGATACATTAAATTTAGCACACATTGGCGTATTTATTAATTTAAGATCATAGAGTCTCTCTCCAGTGATTAATTTTTGGTGGACAATTATATACCATGCTGATCGGACTCGTGATGTAAGATGGTGAGCCTGAATATTATTCCATATTTCTCTCCAATTCATTCTGGGATTTTGCTCAATAATTTTTTACTTTGGTTGTTTTAATTTACATAGTCTGCGATATATTTCCGATGTCACTGGTATTGTTAATATCGGAGATTGTAATAGGGCATAACTAATATCCACTATTGTTGACTTAAAATACCATAAAGTGACTACCAGTCTAGTAATATCAATAGGAGTCTCTAGTGAAATATAGTCCAAAGCTCTTCTCAAAACTTTACTTGTGAGGCTGAGTGGATGCTGAATCAATGTCTGCGTGTCAGCTTGAATACGTAAGGCCTGGCATTTGAGTTCTATATTCACAACATTCATTCCTCCCTCGGCAAAAGGCAAACAAAGTAACACATGTTTCACCCTCAATATCTGACCATTCCAAATAAACCAATTTACTGCACTCTTAAGTTTATTTATATCTAACTTCCGTAGTGGGAGGATTTTTGCCATGCACCATACCTTTGAGAGTGCATACACCTGTACAAAGGTCACCCTTGACTGTAAACTAAGGCTGCGAAATTTATTTGTTTGTAATATCGCTTTAACCCCCGTTAATACTCTATCATAATTTAATTGGATCATACTTTGAATAGAGTGCGTATATATTATACCTAGTATACGTATCGTTTGTACAACATTAAATTTACCTCGCTGCGAGTGAGAATGAACCAAATTTAAATTCAAAATTGACGATTTTTCTTGGTTTATTTTTAATCCCGACCAATTTCCAAATTTCTGCAATACTTGACATGTTTCATCAATATCAGACTGTTCATTTATTAATACAGTAATATCGTCAGCATACGCTAACACCTTCATGGTAGTAGAGTGTATGTTAATTCCTTGAACTTTTCGGCCTAATTCAGAAAGAATGGGTCTCAGTGCAATACAAAACGCTAACATCGACAAAGGATCTCCTTGTCTTACATCTTTATAAATATAGAGTTCTTTTGTCAGAAAACCATTTATTTGAATTTTTGCTGTTGCATGACTATAAAGACTTTTAAGTACTGAAAGAAAATGTCCACGTATACCGTAGCCCTGCAAAACGTTAAATAGATATTCATGATTTATCGAGTCAAAAGCACGTTCAAAGTCTAATGCTAATATAGCATTTTCAGAATTTTTGTTCTGTAGTCTATAACATGTAATTACTTCACGCATCGTTTGTAAAACATTTGTGATTTTCTTATTTAAACCAAAAACATATTGATCCTCTCTTACTAATTTGTCGACATAAGGCATAAGTCTGCCAAGCATACATCGCGCCAATATTTTGTAATCCGTACAAAGGAGGGTGATGGGTCTATAATGACCAGCTTCGCTTGGTTTTGGACATTTTGGGATTAGAATTATAATACCCGTATTGGAAGATTTACTCATTTGATACTTACTAAACACTGCATTTATCCAATCCGTTATTGTTTGACCCATCAATTTCCAAAAGGTTTGATAAAACTTATTGGGTATCCCATCCCAACCAGGAGCTGAAAGTGATTGCCCTACCTTAACCGCTCGAAACACTTCCTCACTTGTATATTCTTTGTTTAAGTTTTCACTTTCTTCATCTGTAAAAACCTCTGATTCGAATGCCAATGCATCCATGAAAGCTCCATTATGTGACGCTGGTTGGGAATATTGTTGCTCAAAATAATTATAAATGCAATTACGTATTTCAGGGGCTGAATTGATCTTTGTTCTCCCATTATCAAATATTTCACTAATACATTGTCTTTTAGCATTTTTTCTTTCATGAATTACATGGCTGATAGAGGCGACCTCATCGTTGTCAAAATGAGGAAGTCTACTAAGAAATTTTGACCCCTTGACGCCTTTCTGCAGTCATTTTTAACAGTACAGCTTGTATACGTTTGACTTCAGTTTGCACTTTTTTCCCGTCTGTTGCTTGCTGAATTTGTTCACGCAACACCCTGTAGTAAAAATTATATTTATTTGTCCAATCTCTCGACCGTTCCTTACAGTAACTGATACAAAATATTTTTATACCCCGTTTGACAATCTCCTCCCACCAGCGGATCATATCTATCCTCCTCAGACGGCGCGTTATCAATCTCGACCATTGGTCATTAAATGCTTGTTGGAAAATTTTCTCATTAAGAATTGAAGCATTTAATTTCCAACAACCGTACCCTCTAGGGACTATTGGAATGTCCACATTTATCATCATAATGACAGCACCGTGATCTGAAAAACATGTAGGTGTTATACTGATGGACTTTACGTACTGACGTTTGTGGGTGTTACATAAAATCTATCCAATCGGGATGCACAATTGTCACGTATATCCGTGAAACCTCTCTGCCCAAAATATTTGTCACTCCAGACATCTGTGAAGTTAAAGCCAGTTACTAATTTTTGCAATGAATTCGACGTGTTAAATCCAGGTCTTTGATCCTGCGGATACAATACACAATTGAAATCTCCCCCACACATTATGTGTTCTCTCCTACCCTGCATTTCAACAGCAACTTCCTGCGCAAAAAACTCATCCCTTTGTTTTCTACACTGTGACCCGGATGGAGCATATATGTTATATATCCATACATTTGCAACTTTTGCTGATATGATTCTACTATTAGGATGACATACCACATTTGTGAGGGGAACCGTATTACGTGTTAACAAAGCTGTTCCTGTCGATTGGAAATTTTCATTATTATGAAGTCTTATCGTTGGGGAAAAATTGAAATTCACTTGTCCACATTCTTAGAGAAAGACAATATCTAATGGTGCTTGCATAATAAAGTCCTCTAACGCCGCCTGTTTTATCAGGGATTTCATTTTGTTTATATTTATCGTCGCAAAACGAAGGGTCGTCATCATAAATACTATGAACAAAATTTTTGGGATTGGGTATTCCCAATACTTATACTTCCACCTTTGCCCCATCTGAGAGTAATAGTTCTCACACTATTTTTATATATCCCTAATGTTATACACCAAAATTTAACAAACACACTAACAATATTATTTTAGTAGGGGGGGAGGAAATACCCCTTCTCTTTGTATACCTTAATCCATAAATAACTACCACCACGCAATTCAATATCATTAACTTACTGACAGTCCATATACAAATATTCATTCCAAATAATACTATTTTCTAATCTTAAAGTGATTACCTGTACCCAGTATTCACAAACTTTCATGGCCTATCGGACTTGGATCAATAACCATGTCTTGTACATTTGTTTTTACATGTCGCAATGATCGTCTTTTCGTCCGATTGCTGCCTGACGCTTTCCTTATACTCTTTGGTCGTTTTTGTGAGCCGGAAACCGAAACGACCCGTACTACTTTGGACACTTCCACTCACTATCAGTTTCCGAATTTTTTTCCTGTTCAGCTTCTTGTCGGAATTCCTTTTTCTTGGTCTGATTCTGCTTCCTCTCCTTCTTGCTCTGTAGCACTTCATCACTCGATTCCTCTTGCACTTTAGTTATGTCTTCTTGTTGTCTTATTGGTCCACCCTTCTTCTGCTCCATAGTATCCAGCGACATTTCTTCACTTTGTCGCGTAAGTTGAACATTTAACACAGGTTCTTTTGGTTGCTCTTGCATATTTTCTTCAGTTCCTTCCTTGGTCAAAGTTTGTTGATCATTCTTGTGAATATTTTTCTCTTCTTGTATATGTATTCCCTGTTGAAGCCCTTCTATCACCGTCAATTGTGCTGATTCTTGACTCACATTTATATCTTCGTGTGTAGATGTAGACGGTGCAATTGCTTCGCTATAGGACCGAACTGCACGACCCATGACTTTGAACACTGTTGGTTTCCGTAAGTTACAATTAAACCGCATGTGATCACTACTACCACACCATTCACAAGTCGGGATTTGACCATTATATACTACATGTGCCGTATATTGGCCTATTTTCACAAAGGAGGGAATTGGCTGCTTAATTGCCATCAAAACGTGACGCACCCCATTATACACTTTGTACCTAAATTTGTCACTCCAAGTTTCTGCTTTCAATTCATCGATTGTCCCATATTCACTCAGTTTTTCACGAATTTGTCGTTCTGGCACTTCCAAAGGAAGATTAAACACTCGAACCGGCTTCACAATTCGATTCGCATCACTCAGTTTCACTTGTGTCACAGCTCCACTACTATAATAAAAATTCACTTCACCAGTATTTTCTTCTAATATTTTTCTCATTTTTCCAGGACGCACTAATTTCAAAAATACACATTTAATCGTCGTGGGAATTTGTATGGCTGCAATTTCACCCACACTCAGTTTGAATTTATCATGAATAAATTCATGTACTTCCAAAGGACTAGGTTTCAAAGTTCCCGTTTCAAAACTAATTTGTATCGTATTTTCGCGATCGATTCTATACTTTACTTTTGTGCAATTCTTCACTAGCACAGTTCAACAGCACACGCTCTCACACACGTACGTACCGATATCGCGCTGAACTTTCACTTTTCCTCAAAGCACAGAGCTCGTACAGCACGACCTACCTGTTCCGCTCTAGGCGCGAGACTGAAGACCACTGAGCTACCGAGCCGGCCTGGCCTGGCCGGCCGGCCTGGCTTTTGCGTGAAATTCTAGCCTGATTTGATTTATCACATCACCTCCTTTCCTTTGAAATTTTTGCGTTGAACTCAATATGACGGTCAACAATTTGCCGGTCCTGCGCTTGACACACACGGCTAGGGATCTCCCTGTGCCTAACCTATTTATTTCATGACCAATTATACCCAGGATAACTCCTTTACTTTTTGTAGGGGGTGTTAAGGGAAATTTGACTCGTCATAGTTAATATAATGGGGCTTTTATCAGTCACATAGTTACACATATTATTTTGTATCTTCTGATCCCATTGCAGTCCCAGAATGATTTTTTGATATGTTTTAGAGTATGGTATGAGGGACCAAATATATTTTTTCAGGATTTTTGGTGATGACATGTTTTGAGATATTCAAGGTCAAAGGTCAGAGTCACGTGACAAAATTATATTTTTATCCAAAGATAGGCTTGTTATATATCACTGCAAAGCTTGTTCAATTGCCTGTACAATAAGCTTTATTTGAGCTTCCTAGGCGAAATAGGGGCGGAGTTACAGAAGATTTAGTATAGCTAAAAAAGGACAATTTATGCTAACTATGACCTTGAATAATTTAACAATTACAAAACGCACGAAACTAAAAATTTTCATACTTACTAAGTTTCATTCATAGTTTAAACTCCCACATTTCATTAAAATCGGAGATGGTCAGGTTGGAAATTACACATATCTGTGTTGATTTGGCATGGAATGACTCATGTTTTGAACAATCAGCGGCTGGTTGGTACCAATTGAACCAACACAATTTCAAGGACTTTAGAGAATTAAGTCGAAAGTTCTTAGAGTATTATTGTAGCCAAGACATTAAGGAAAGTCAGCTGGAAGCCTTGAAACGAAGGTACGTCGATTGGTCGAAGATTGAAAGTCTGGAGGAACATACATGGGAAAAGTTGAGAAGTTTCAAGAATTTGAAAGAGAGATGCAGCGAGAAGGAGCTGGTTAAGCAATTAATACAAACGCTACCTTTGAGAATACAAAGAGCTATAGCAGCAGTGAAAATAAAGCGAGTAGATGACTTGATAGAATATTTGAGAACGGAAGACATGTTGAAGAAATAACAAAACTCGTGGGATAAAGAGAGGAACTATAGAGAGGGTAGACTTTACGCAAAGAGATCATATACGGAAGAAGACAACCGTAAAAGGTTAACATTCCGGAGGCAAGAGTTTGATGTAAGACATGTGGACCTAAGAAACGAAAATCAAGGTAGAGGAAGAGGAAATAATGTAGCAAATAGAAACGACTACGTAAGGAGCCAAGAATCTACTGGAGTTGGAAGGTAATTAGGTACTTGGAGACAATAAAATGACCGTAACAGCTTTCGAAGATATAACAGAGGAGGAAACCCAAGATGGAGAGGGGAGAGTGAAGGAGGGCAACAGGATAGACAAGTTTCAAATGATGAAGGGGAGAGAAGAAGCGTGTCCCAGACGGAAGAAGAGAGAAATGAGGCAATGGAACTAACAAGAAGTTATTGCAATAATGAAAGAAAATTCCTAGTAATATCTCGTAGGGAAGGAGATTTGGGAAACGCGGACATAAATAGATCGTCAAACATGTAATGCTCTTACAGCAGTATGAGAGCCAATAAAGAGGAAGATAAAACGAGTGGAGAAATAATAACGAAACCTATTAGGAATTTAGAATTATGCCTGATTGGAGGGCCAAATTTTGGAAAATTAAAACCTGGGAGAACTCTTTATGTTAATCCTAAGATCATCGAATTTGAAGTGAAATGTTTAATAGATTGTGGGAGCGTAGTTGAAGTCATGATTTATGAATGCTGGAAAAAGATCAGAGAAAAACACCATTAAGCTCGGTTAGACACATACGAGAAAGGCAGAATAAGATTAGTAATGGCGGATGGTAAGGAGGAGTATAAAATACAAGGAACAGTAAATATAATGATGAATATTCAAGGACTGAATTTCGCAGTGAATTTCCTTCTGGTAAAAGGGCTGAGGTGTGATATTATCTTAGGAGTATCTTTCTTAGAAGAGTAGTATGATGGACACATACATGTGAAGGAGAGAAGGTTAAATGTGGAGTCGTAAGAATCATGCAGGTTAGACATTCCTATGGAAACGATGGGCGATGAGTCAAGAAAAGAAATGAGCATTCGATTTGATTGATTGATTTAGTTTATTTTACTTCGCGTTTTGTGCCTCTTGGCTAATTTGCGAAGATGCGGATGAGTGATGAAATGATGAAATTGATGAATGGACATTCACAAACAACCAAGCCCGAGCGGGATTCGAACCCGGGACCCTTGGCGTCGCAGCGCGATGTGCTAACCACTCGAAATGAGCATTCTAAAACAAGGCCTTGTGTTTAAAAAAGATACGCCATATATGAAGAAATTGACGACGAAAAGGAATATGAATATAGAAGAATAAGGAGAAAAGAAGATGAATATAATTCGTCTGTTAAGGAGATACAAGAAAGGGTGAACGAATGCAAGAAAATCTCAGAAGAAGAGAACAAAGAGTTGCAAGATGTACTCATGAAGCATAGCAATTTGTTTAGTGAACGACCAGGACTCACTAATGTGTATTCATACGAAATCGAAGTAGACACTAATCAGCCAATAGTATCTAGGCAGTACTGTATACCATTTACCAAGAGGAAAGCTCTTGAAGAAGAGCTGCAGAAATGGATAGATTGGGAAATCATTGAGGACTCGAACAGTGTTCACATCAGCCCCATGCATGTAGTGGATAAACCGAACGGAAGAGGAAGACCTGTCTTATATTTAAGAGACCTAAACAAAAATGTGTTGTTGCCAAGAAATCAAGTAGAAAAGTTAATGAGCTATTGCATTCATTTGCTGGGAGCAAGTACTTCACATCTTTTGACTTGACCTTGGGTTATTTCCAGGTAGAAATCGAAGAAAAATCTAGAAAATATACGGCGTTTAGATATGGATCTAGATTGTTCCAATTTAAAAGGCCACTGAATTCATCTGCATCTGCATTTACGACAGCGTTAAATAGGATAATCGGACTGGAGACACGATTCTGGTTGGCAATCTACGTGGAAGATATGTGCATACATTCACAAGACTGGGTAGATCACATAAATAAGATAGATTGGGTCTTATGGAAATTGGAAGAAGCTGGACTTACAGTGAAGTTAGAAAACTGCTCGTTTGCCAAGAAAGAGATCAAGTTCCTTGGACATATAATATCTGGAGGGAATATAAAACACTGCGAAGATAAGAATGAAGCTATAAGGTGTTTTCCCAAAGCTGCAAAACGAAGCCAATTGTAGAGATTTCTAGGAATTTGCAATTGGAGGATCAAATTCATCAGAAATTTCGCCTTAAAGGCAAAGACTCTTTATGATTTACTAAGGAAGAGTGTAAAATGGAAATGGGAGAAAGAGGAAGAAAAGGCTTTTAACATACTAAAGGAAGATTTGACGTTCAGCTCTGCCATAGGTCAACCGGATTTCAAGAGACCTTTTGTTATAGGAACCGATGATCAAACATAGGCTTAGGATCCTATCTCTTCCAAAAAACCGATAATGAAGAATACATTGTCATCCAATACGCAAGTCGCGCAATGAAAGTATTTGATAGGGCATACAGCATTAGTGAATTGGAATGTTTGGCAATTATATTCCGCATTGAAAAGTTTTCGGTGTATTTAAAGGGAAGCAAATTTTAAATTTTTTGTGACTATAAGAGCTTAGTCTGGTTGAATTCAGCAAGGCAATGGGATCCCCGATTTACTCGCTGGGCATTACTTCTTCAAGAGTACAGTTTCGAAATAGTAGATATCAAGGGAGAAGATAATAAGATTGGAGACGCTTTAAGTAGGGCCCCTTTGCAAATGATACAGGAACCACAAGAAGTGTTAAAACTGTTCATCAACGCCATTGTTGAAGAGGAACTCAGTAATGTGCCTAAAGAGGAATGGATAGAGCACATAAAGGGAGACGAAGAGTTGAATTGTATTTTTAAGTTCTTAAAAGGAGAAGTGGGCGAAAAGGAAAAGTGAATGAGACGTGCAAAGATACAGAGTAAATATATAATGAAAGAGGGAATGGTTTTCAAGGTAAATATTGAAAAATCCAATCAGGTGCGGTTATGCGTACCCAGGTCACTGATTGGTAGAATACTCAAAGAAGTACACGAGGAGTCTGAACATTTTGGAATTGATAAAACCTTAAGATTGACGTTTTTCTTTTGGAAAATTATGAAGAGAGACGTGGTGGCCCATGTACGAAATTGTACAATGTGTATCCAGACTGAGCCTTCAAAGCTAAAAATCAAACAGTAGGAGCTACTTGTAATAGCTAAGAAACCTATAGACTTGATATCAATAGATTTAATTGGACCGCTACCTACAGCAAGATGATTTACTTATATCCTAACATGTGTGCAGCAAGTTTATCATGTGCTATAATCTCAGGAAGGCCACGGCGAAGGAAATAGTAAAATTTTTTGAAGAAGGCTTTAATAAACATTACGAAATTCTGACTGATAATGATACACAATTCCTGTCCGAGTACTTCAAAGAATATGTAGAGTTTAAAGGAATTAAAATGGTTAACGTATCCAAGTACCATACGAGCTCGAACCCTATAGAGAGGTACAATGGGGAAATAGTGCCACTATAATTATACTAAGTGGTCAACAGTGGTAAATAAGGCTATAAGATTGATCAATAACTCGATATCGGAGGAATCGAGAAGGAATGCAGCTGAGCTATTTTTAGGGTACATGGAAGACCCTAATATATATTTCAAAATTTCGATTGGCCCCAATATGAAGTAACAAAAGACGAGATCAAGGAAGTATTAATAAGCATATAAGCTAAGAAAACAAAGAAGAAGGGGGAGGAAAATGAGAATGGTATGAAGACAAGAATAAAGAAAGGGGATTTAGTTTTCAGCAAGGCACAACAAATAAGTAAAGCCTCGTAAGGAGCGATTAAAAAAATATTTTTCTTATAGGAGGGACCCTATGAAGTTACGAATATATTTCGAAATACTGTGTTGATAACACATGTAAAAACGAAAACAGAAACAAGTGAGAGAATCTGGACAACGTCAGAAGGTACAATTGTACCGAAGTGAGGAAAGAAAGTATCACTAAGAGAAAAATGAACCCGTAAGAAGATTCGGAAAGGATGACACAAAGATTTTTTTTCTAATTACAAAATGATTTTTACAATATATTTTTTTTTATCCCGAGGAGGGGGATATTGTGTTACGTGCCTAGTTGGCCGAACATAATCATTTACACGGAATGAACTAGTTACCGGAAGTGACAACAGGTGGCAGCGCGACAGAAAAGTGGAAAGAAAGTTGATTAACGAAAACGGGGAAGACAAAAGATGATTGTATTGATTAACTTTACTTTCGCAATGGTCTATGAGTGTTCTACCACAATATAGCCCGAGTCGCCCGATGGCACACTCATGGACCATCGTGCTAATTAAACAATTCATGTGATTTTAGGGTCTTCATACTTGTATGTGAGGTTTGTAAACGCTGACAGATGTTGAGATAAAACTTTGAAATGTCATGTGGAAGATCCCCCCCAGGACCCCCCTCCCCCCCCGACTCCAAAGTTACGTATGGAAGCTGGCGCGAATTTTAAATTTGTACACTTATTTGACATAAAATGTTATAACTCGTACACTATTTGACCAATCTATTTCGGGTAACTTTCGTTTCTCAACCGAATGAAAGTCATTTCATGTTCCTGGGTGCATTACATTATCGAATATGTGAAAAAACTAACCAATTTTATGATTTTTTTCATTGAAAGTTGGGGGCCGCAGCCTACCCAACCCCTCTTATTGGCTTTGGCGTTTTGATTTCTGCACGGTTGCATGCCCTGATGTTCTAGCTGAAAAACAAAAGTTACCCGAAGTAGATTGGTCAAATAGTCTACGAGTTATAACATTTTTTGTCAAATAAGTGTACGAATTTAAAATTCGCGCCAAAAGCTCTCTGTGAAATAGAAAACATGTTATAACTCGTAGACTATTTGACCAATACAGTTCGGGTAACTTTTGTTTTTCAGCTACAACATAAGGGCATGCAACCGTGCAGGAATCAAAACGCCAAAGCCAATAAGAGGGGTTGGGTGGGCCGTGGCCCCGAACTTTCAATTAAAAACTCGTTAAAATGGGGAGTTTGCTCCTCTTTCCCCGCTATTTTGGGAAGGGGAGGCAAACTTAGCCTTAATTTCAAAGCATGGTCCTTCTTAACCGAATGAAAGTCATTTCATATTCCTGGGTGCATTACATTATCGAATATGTGAAAAAACTCCCCATTTTTATGATTTTTTTCATTGAAAGTTGGGGACCGCGGCTCACCCAACTCCTCTTATTGGCTCTGGCGTTTTGATTTATACACGGTTGCATGCCCTGATATTCTAGCTGCAAGGCAAAAGTTACCCGAACTAGATTGCTCAAATAGTCTTTGAGATATAACGTTTTTCTGAAATAAGTGTAAAATCTAAAAATCACGCGCAAAGGCGGCGGCCAGAGAGAGGTTACTTTCGAAAACCCGCTCGGCAGTCTAAAGGTTAAAACAAACAAAAGATAAATCAATGCCGATTAAAATTTTGTATACAAAATATAGGAAACATAAATTGAAAAGAAAATTATAATGATTAATAATATACACATAGTTTGAATGTATAGCAAAAGAAGAAAGTCGGGATGTCATTTCAAAATCGTGTCTTTCGGTCTTTGATCGAATTTGTTTTTTCAGTTACTTCTGGCGAGGAGTATATCGCTAGATTTTGGTTGATTTGTCCTTGGTGGCGCTATTGTTGTCTTTGGCCGCCCCAAAGCAATACGGTTGCGCTTGCTATTTTAGACGCACTGGGCCACAGGTAGCGCTTTTCTATAGCGACCCGGGTTTTCCCTTATTGTTTTGATATAGGAGCTGGCGCTATTTACAGATTTGTCACCCATGAATATATTTTGAGCTTTTGTTCAGGTCTTGGTGCCAAAGAAAAGGGGGAAGCATGCAGGATCGAAGAAATAGATGATTGCTGTAAATATAAGAAACAAGAAGTAGAAGATCCATTCTTCCGAAGAGATATAAGAAACAAGAAGTAGAAGATCCATTCTTCCGAAGAGATATAAGAAACAAGAAGTAGAAGATCCATTCTTCCGAAGAGATATAAGAAACAAGAAGTAGAAGATCCATTCTTCCGAAGAGATATAAGAAACAAGAAGTAGAAGATCCATTCTTCCGAAGAGATATAAGAAACAAGAAGTAGAAGATCGATTCTTCCGAAGAGATATAAGAAACAAGAAGTAGAAGATCCATTCTTCCGAAGAGATATAAGAAACAAGAAGTAGAAGATCCATTCTTCCGAAGAGATATAAGAAACAAGAAGTAGAAGATCCATTCTTCCGAAGAGATATAAGAAACAAGAAGTAGAAGATCCATTCTTCCGAAGAGATATAAGAAACAAGAAGTAGAAGATCCATTCTTCCGAAGAGATATAAGAAACAAGAAGTAGATGATCCATTCTTCAGAAGATTGATTGATTGATTGATTTGTTGTTTTAAGCCCGCTTTATGCACAGTAAGGCTAATCGAGACTGGACCTACAGTTTAAAGTGGGATCCGAACCACTTGTGCCTCCACCGGGTATCGAACCGCGGAACCCTTGATGAATTCTTCAGAAGAGATAGAAGAAATAAGAAATAGACGATTCATCCTTCAGAAAAAGTAAAAGAAGGAAGAAAAAAGTGACCAATTTTCTATCATTGGAAGAAAGAAGAAGAAGCCAATTTGTCTTCCATCTAAGAAGAATCTTACCTTTGTAGACAAATAATATATATATAATCCTCACTTATAATCTCTGTAAACTGTGAAAATTTTCAGAATACAGATCCTCATTTCTTGTATCCCTTGGCATATATCTGTTTTTGATTTACATTCTCAAAGAAAGAACCTATTACCCTGAAGATATTGCAGCCGTGGTATATTAATTTAAGCAGTTCACACAAGGCACGTACCATAAGTGGCCCTCACAACGTGGGGCATGCTTCAATGTACGTGGCAAAATTCAGGGAAGCCAGGGGCAGCCAAGGATTCTCTCACGAGTAAAATTTCGGTACAAAATCATGATTTGTGGTTTTTCACGTAAATGTAGGGCCAATTTAGGCACATGTTGCGTGCGTCTGGTGACAAAATTTCGACCTGCTAGCGTTGCCAGCTGCGGAGATATGTCCCAAAAATGGCACTTTTTCACTCAATCCATAAAATCACCTGTCATAAATCCATGAAATGCTGCACATGATCATTATTGGCTACAAATGACAGATTGACATGGCATCAGTCATCAGACGTCTAATTATGACACACACACACACACTTTTCGATAATTTCTTCCATAGTTTTATCACTCAAAAGTGCATTTTTGGAAAAATGTTAAGTCTTCCTTCCGCCAGTTATTAATTTAATTAATTTTCTGTATGGAGTAAACTTATAATGTTAAGCATTGAAATATCTCAATGAATGAGGCTTTATAATGCAGGAAATCCGGTGTAGATATTTCTTACGATTTTCGTGAAATAATTTTTTAAAGTTTGGGTTGCGCGACTTTTTAAACGAGATTCTGCAAACCCTTACAAGTATTCAGTACCTGGTATCTTACAAATCACATCACGAATCACAAGTAGCGATAATCCTGGCAAGTAATTGCATGGCTGTGTTCACTGGGGTATCAAAAAAGTGATTTTGAGGCAACCCCCAGACGAACAATGAAGTAAATTCAGGTCGGTAACTTCGCAGACCAGGGAATAGAGCCAACCAATCAAGTCTGGGCAAATGATTTTGGGCATCCACACTGAAGTAAGGTGTTGTTCTGTATCTCCGTACGCTGGCTTTTTCCGACCTTAGGTTTCCCATCTCAAACTGTATAATGGTACATCACCTATTTCCTGTTTCCATTTTGCACGCTTTTTACTGAATATGTGTGTGTGTGGGGGGGGGGGTATGCGCGCGTGTGTGTGTGTTTGATTGATTTGGTGTTTTAAATCCACTTTATGCACAGTAATTCTAATCGGGACTGGCCCTACAGTTTAAAGTGGGATCCGAACCACTATGTGTCTCCACCTGGTATTGAACCCAGGTCCTCTTGATTACAAGGCGACGACGCTACCACTGCGCCACCGGGGAGGCCCATGTGTGTGTGAGAGAGAGAGAGGAAGAGAGAGAATGTGTATATATGTATGTATGTATATATATACAGGGTGCCCACCGTGAGACTCCAACATTCTAAACAAATATAGTGAACGGAAATTTTGTATACAATACATGAAAATGATAAAGTAACTCTTTAAGTTTTCAGTGTAACTCAAATTCAGTTCAGTGCACTTGCACATGGGCACCTTTGGTGGCACGAAGAATGTCTGAACCTCTTCCTGGATGCCGGGATTTCAAACAGACCGTGTCCTTTAACAACACTGCCGGTTGCCAAAAACTTATCACGCCATTTCTATATAGTCTTGAATGTCGGAGAGTCCTTATTGTACACACGAGAAAAGTTTCGTTGAACTTGAGTAATGGATTTTGTTTACCACCACACAAACTGTGGACGCTCGTTTAAAATCGCCATTTTAGAAACAGTTTATTGTTTAAGCGCCACTGTGGTTCTAGCGCAAACTACAACATTACCACGTAAACTTTTTGAGTTTCTGTTTCTGATCCTATTGGAATCACAACAGTATGACCGGAAATGAAAAAAAAAAGTTTCAAAATGTTGGAGTCTGACGATGGACATTCTGTATATTTCTGTGGGGGATCGCCGAGAGACGCATACCTGTAATCTTTTACGCATCAAAGGGTAGAAAACATGAATTGAGATGTCCCACAAGGAGAGATGATTCTTTGTGCAATATTCTGATAGGATTTCTTATGAGGTAACGTCTGTGCAATGAAGGAGAACTTCATATAGCTTATTTCCAATGACGTATTAATCTAGGAACTTTTCTATCCTCCGGAATAGCTTGGGTTTGACAAATAATTATCAAAGCGCTTCAAATAAGCTATTATCGATCCATATTGGGGATTAAAATTATCAAAACCAGCAATTAAAGCCATTTTATACTATAACTCGAAGCGTAGAAATAATACATATGAAGATTGCCGTGCAAAAGTTTATCAATATGATGTGTTTCAACGATAACTTTTTCAAACTTCATAGATTCAAGTGAAATTCTTATATGTTGGGCAGCAAGGTATCAAAAGGTGGTAGACCAGTTCACACTCTTTTCAAAATTATTTAAACATATTTATTAGATTTCTTCAAGCTGGCAAAAAATGAAACTTTTATTCCTATCATCGTTATACGAGTACATGAATGCTTTGAGCAACTATCACCAAACTCGTGATCGGTATCAACAAAGCCTAGTACTTGGTTTCACAATAAGAATACAAGTAAATTTTCTTGCAAGGTTAAAAAGAATTGAAATAGGGGTTCTTAATAATTTTGTAAATAGTTTGAACTGTGCCACCTGTTGATACGGATACACCTACCATGCTGTCCAACATATAATATTTTCAACTGAACCTGTGAAGTTTGAAAAACGTTATCGCAGAAAAACAAGATGTTGATAAACTTTAGCACGCCACTGTACTTCAATGATCATCATGATGATTCATGATAAGAACGATTTAATACCCAACTTATGGACCAATTTTTACACAGACAAAATTACAAACAATTGAACGTTGATATCAAAATACGGTTAACTAAACACAATTCAAATATTATCCACCCTTAACTTTCCCCTTCTTCATTATTTATTTAGTTATATTTGTTCTACGATGAACCTATGTGTGTGCATGTATATATCTCTATCATCTATGAACGATGAGGTTAAATTATGCACACACGTAGGTTCATCAATAAATTAATATCATCACATGGATACATAATAACTACCCAAATCATAGATCCGTTTCTAATATCCCTGAACTTACATTTTTAAACATAAACAACTTTACAAACATTTGAAAATTGATTCAAAGATCCACACTTATACTCTGTCCTGGGTCTCTGGAACAAGCGAACGATTTTATTTAGCTTATTTTACTTTGTTTTTCTACCACTTTTGGCTAATCGAAAAGATGATAACGAGTGATGATATGACGAAATTGATCAAGGGACACTCACAAACACCCATGCCCAGACCAGGATTCGAACCCGGGAACCGTGGCATCATAGCGCGGCAAGTGAACGAAAACATGTCTCTGAGCAAGTAGTGACGCGAGACAGCTCCACAAATGAACACGTGAGAGGGAACGCGATTGCGTGAAACGACTGTAGTTACCAGCCTTCGCAGTTGCCCACTACCCCCTCCCCCCACTCTTCTCTGGCGCTAATCGAGGCCTTGCTCCAGAGATTACTGGGATAGAGTATAACAATGACCTCTAGCGTGGTAGCTTGTTGTGCTAACCACTCCGCCACGGAGGTCAACAATGTGGCCTACATGTACTGTAGGCCAAAATTTGAAAATTTTCATATATTTTAACGTGTGGTTTTACAAAGAAAATTAACATTATCCAAGTGAGTTCGGAAAGTAGCTTATTGATAATATAATATAAATATAATGTAATTACATGAATATAATAAGGAAATAATTTTGTGTCTCCATATCATGTTTGGCCTCACCGTGTGTTTCCGATGAGTGAGGTGAAAATTATTCTAAATGACTGAGCGGAAAGCAGATAATAATAATCGGATTATTATTACTGTTACCCACGAAAATATTTAATTTGCTAATTGAGGCAAATATCAGCTTAACTTGCGAAATAGCTTCCACGTAGATTAAATGAGTGCTGTTTGTTTGGACTAAGTGCATGGACACCTACAAACACACTTAAAATATTACATTTGATGACTTTTTTGTAAAGTTATATTCGTAATGATGCAATACAGGGAACACCAGCGCCATCAGTGAGCATGTGTTTATACCGGGTGGTCCAAAAGTCCTGGAACGGTCAAATACCGTGAGAAATGCACATCGAATACGTGTTTAATAAGTGAACGAAAGCTATTCAATGATATCACACTTGATTCCCACCCCCGCCCCCTGGGGTCAACTGTGAAATTTGAAAGGGAAACCCCCATTTTGTATTGTAGAATCGGATTCTACGTAAGAAAATAACAAAGTTTCGGTACTACATTTCGCGTAACCCAGGAACAACGACGTTGACGTAGTAGTATTTTGTTCAAATCGGGGTGTTTGTTTTAGATGAGTCCCCTCGCCTGTGTGGTGACCGGAACTTAATTACCCGCTCACCACCGCCTTTTCTCCGTTCCCAACGTCGAAAAGCATAAACGTCTGAATTGCTCATTGATTACGTAACGGCCAGATTTGTTTTTCTTCCGCGCTCCCATAGGGCCGGTCGAAGGCGACTGGTCTGCCATCTGTCGACTCTATGCGGGCATGCGATTACCTTGACGTGCGTCGGCAGTTCGCTGCGTGAGCAGTTCCCAACGAACAACGATACACACACAGCGGGCTTACTCATCGTGCCACGAGGTCGGCTCGGCGTGAGGAGCTGCCTGAAATCTACCACGGTGAAGATCGCGTGCTTAAGGCGATAGTTGTGTAAGAGGTGAGATCTTACAGAATGTGAAAGTGGGCGGTCAAATTTAGTTTCAGTAAACCTGTGTGCATTCTTTGCAACTCACGAAAGGGGGGGGGGGATGGAGGAATCGTACTGGAGTATTAATAGGTCTACGAAAGAATAGAGAATCCATTACTGTTCGTATTCTGTCAACGATGGCATTGTCAGAGAGGGAAAGAATAACAGACAGTTCTCATGATGCGGGAGTTTGGTGATAGGGAACGATCATACGGAGACGTTGCGCATTTATTCAAAGATACGTTCCCGAATCGTGCACCTATTTCAAAATCTACTGTTTATCTACTGTGTAAGCGTATTATCGGGCCATACTTCATTGATGGTAATTTGACATCTGAAAAGTACGTAAATTTGTTGACCAATGAGATAATACCTGAAATACAAACTATCGTTGGGGATGCATTTGCGAATGTTTGGTATCAACAAGATGGAGCTGAAGGTCATTTTGGTGTAATTGTTAGAATGTGTTGAACAACGTTCTTCCTGACAGGTGGATTGGTAGACGCGGCACCATAGAGTGGCCACCGAAGTCACCCGATTTGAAACCTCTTGATTTCTTCTACTGGGGATACTTCAAAAGCAAAGTTTTTGAAACTAAACCCAACGATATCGAGGATTGAAAGACAGAATTCGTACAGTGTCAAATGCAATTAGTCTGGCGATGTTACAGAATGGTTCCAATGTTGTGTACCTTCGGTTGGGACTGTGCCAAGAAAAGGGGGGATACCAATTTGAGCAGAAAATGAATTGAGGTTGGCGAGAACACCGAATGATGAGAGGTGAGGGGACTCACCTTCAACAAGCACCCCGATGGTGAGATACGAGGGGACTCACCTACGACAAGCACCCCGATGGTGAGAGGCGAGGAGACTCACCTACAACAAACACCCCGATGGTGAGATACGAGGGGACTCACCTACGACAAGCGCCCCGATGGTGAGATACGAGGGGACTCACCTACAACAAACACCCCGATGGTGAGAGGTGAGGGGACTCACCTACGACAAGCGCCCCGATGGTGAGAGACGAGGAGACTCAATTACAACAAGCACCCCGATGGTGAGATACGAGGGGACTCACCTAGGACAAGCGCCCCGATGGTGAGAGGCGAGGAGACTCACCTACAACAAACACCCCGATGGTGAGAGGTGAGGGGACTCACCTACGACAAGCGCCCCGATGGTGAGAGACGAGGAGACTCTCCTACAACAAGCACCCCGATGGTGAGAGGCGAGGAGACTCACCTACGACAAGCGCCCCGATCGTGAGAGACGAGGAGACTCACCTACAACAAGCACCCCGATGGTGAGATACGAGGGGACTCACCTACGACAAGCGCCCCGATGGTGAGAGGCGAGGAGACTCACCTACAACAAGCACCCCGATGGTGAGATACGAGGGGACTCACCTACAACAAGCACCCCGATGGTGAGATACGAGGGGACTCACCTACGACAAGCGCCCCGATGGTGAGAGGCGAGGAGACTCACCTACAACAAACACCCCGATGGTGAGAGGTGAGGGGACTCACCTACAACAAGCACCCCGATGGTGAGAGTCGAGGAGACTCACCTACAACAAACACCCCGATGGTGAGAGGCGAGGCGACTCACCTACAACAAACACTCCGATGGTGAGAGGCGAGGGGACTCACCTACAACAAGCACCCCGATGGTGAGAGGCGAGGAGACTCACCTACAACAAGCACCCCGATGGTGAAAGGCGAGAGTACTCACCTACAACAAACACCCCGATGGTGAGAGGCGACGCGACTCACCTACAACAAACACTCCGATGGTGAGAAGCGAGGGGACTCACCTACAACAAGAGTAGTGGTATTTACGGTACTATAAACCCACGAAAGTATGAACCCCCCTCCAGCAGATTTGCTTACACTTAAAACTTGCTCAACATGCCCATATGAGCTTTTTGCTCTAGTGTGGAACCCCCGTTTAATCTAAGATTTTTGTAAAAATGCCCTCGGGAATATTTCGGAAAGTATGACCCCCCTCAGATTGATTTGCCTACACTTATAAAAGGCACTTCTGTGAGATTGTTGTCCATAAATTTGTTAAAAATATGCCTTTTTTGATATTGTATGATATCTTAAGTATAGTAACTGCTATAGTGCCCTAGCATGTATAGATTTCAAAATTTTGCTAATATTGCATTTTTCAGAAAATTCTATTTATAAAAATTAGGCATTTACAGCTTAAATATTGCATATATCAGGTAAATTATAGAGACAAAAAATGTAGAGAATCATGCCTAAAATATGCCTACAAAATTTCAAGTCTCCAGTACTGACAGTTTTTGAAAAATCTCAAATTCAAAAAATTATCGATTTTTTAACAAAACTTCTAAACAGCCTCTAGATTTCAAATATGCAACCCCCATGCACCTATCTTGAAAAATAGGCAAGTTATTTAAGATCTAGAGAACAACAAGAGATTTTTGAAAAATTATAGAGATCAAAAAGTTGCATCTTGCCATGCCCAGGCCAAAGCAACAAACCCCATGTCTCTAGGATTCATGGTTCCAGAGATAATCAAAATCCAAAAAATTATCGATTTTTTCAAAATTTGAGTATGTTGCTCTGGGGAACATGCAGAGTCACCCCATAAAATATTACTGGCCTAGGATCAAAATTAGTGAAAATTGCAAAAATAAAATAATCGATTTTTTCAAAATTTGAGTATGTTGCTCTGGGGAACATGCAGAGTCACCCCATAAAATATTACTGGCCTAGGATCAAAATTAGTGACAGAATGCAGAAACAAAAATTATAATAGGGCTTGGATACAGCTACCAGCCATTATATTTTTATTTTGAACACAGCACTTAAAACTAAGCCAAGATGCACCCCCACCCCCACCCACCCCCACCCCCACCTACACCCACCCACCCACACCTACCCACACCTACCCACCCCTACCCACCCCCACACCCACCCACCCACATCCATACATATTTACTTCCCGGCACACTTCTATTGCATCATGTTGTGCAATATTAATTGATTAAATGGTTATGACATAATGTGCTGATGTGGTGTTTTCTGATTGGCTAAAGCAAGCAAGGTTTTGATTGGTCCGACAAAACTATAAAAGCCAGGGCACAGTGCAGATTCTTCACCATTGCTGGATCGGCAGTGGAACCCACAAGTGGGGGATAGAACCTGAACAGGCTCCACCAAAGTATAGGAGACTTGAAGCATATAATTTGGCGGAATAACCCAAGTAAGGTCATAGAGACAATATACACTGATGCAATAAAAGCCAATTTTTGGCAGGGGGGCCAAAGTGGTTCCTAAATACAAAATAATTAATATCTCAAGAACTAATTGACATAGAGCTATGCAGTTTTTTTTGTCTGCACTGGAATAACCCAAGTAAGGTCATAGAGACAATATACACTGATGCAATAAAAGCCAATTTTTGGCAGGGGGGCCAAAGTGGTTCCTAAATACAAAACTCAAGAACTAATTGACATAGAGCTATGCAGTTTTTTTGTCTGCACTGAACTCAACTGATCCAGCATAGAGTTTTGATTTGAACCCCAAGAAATTGTATATAAATACCAAAGCCAAAAATATTAATACACATACACACATACACACACACACAAAGCACAGTGCTGAACCCAACTGATATTTTTTATTAAGCATAGAGTTTTGATTTGAACCCCAAGAAATTTTATATAAATACCAAAGCCAAAAATATTAAGTGTATACACACATATATACATACACACACACAAAGTACAGTGCTGAACCCCAACTGATATTTTTATCCAGCATAGAATTTTGATTTGAATCCCAGGAAATTGTATATAATAAACAACAACAAAAATGCCAAGTCAAAAATATTGTAATCAATGCAATAAGAATATATCCAGCCCCAATTGGGCTAAGCATCAAAAGATTTGTAATCCAGACAAATGCAGAACTCCCACAAAAATATGCCCCAAATGCAATAGAAAATACAGCATGCAATACTTCACATATACACATAAAGATACTTGCTCTGCACAACCATCTACATCTGGTCTGAAAAGAAAGCACGAAGCACCTCTTAATGCCAGAGCAGCAAAGCAGCCACGCCATGAACCTATCCGTAGCAGTTTTAATGGCCAATTAAGGGATCACCGGTTTGTATCAGAGCCAAGATGCGGCATTGAGAATTTCTTGAACAGTATAAATCCTAAAGTGCAGGCAATTCTAAATGCACAAAATGGCTCTTATAAGCTATCCCTCAAATTGTATACACAATATAAGAAGCCAAACGCTACAAAATTTATACACCCCCACGTAACAGAAACTGTACCTGTATATTCAAATTCAAATTCAGACAAAATAATAAGCAGATTGATGGATCAATTGAATATTAAACACTCTGAATTTGCAGCAAAAGAGTCTGGATGGACCCTATGTGGCTCTCCACACAAGTTATATGTTAATATTTCTGAATTCAGCCCATTACAAGGATCTACATATCTGCCATTACCTGCCAATATTAAAAACAGAAGAGCCGTGGTTAATATAGAAAATACCGACCAGAAATGTTTTCTGTGGTGTATATTAGCTGCTTTGTTTCCAGTTTCAAGGCATCCTGAGAGAATAAGCTATTACAAACAGCATGAACATGATTTTGACGATGCAATGGAGGGTTTGGAATATCCAATGTCAGTTCAGAATATTGATAAATTTGAAAAAAAGGCCAGGCACATCGATGGCAAACAATTATCTATTAATGTATTTACTTGTTCTACTGGCCGTGGCAATTGCTTGATAGAACCTCTCAGAATCAGTACACTTGATGATGAATCTGCAATTCCGATTGATCTGCTCTTAATTGAAAAGGATGGTACATATCATTACACTCTGATACATAATCTTGAAGCTTTAGTCAGAACACAACTAGACAAATATAAAAAAATATTCAAGTTGTGCAGAAGATGTTTAACTGTATTTTATGGTCAAAAAATGGTGAAGGGGGTTCGGGAAGAGAATGCAGAAATTGCTAAAAACAAGTTAATTGAGCATCTGAAATACTGTGGGAACCATAAACCTGTTCATATGGTGATGCCCAATCCAAGTGAAAATTGTAAATTCAAAAAGTATGAAGCCTTGTTGGAACACCCAGCATATATTGTCTGGGATTCTGAATCAAATCTCAAATCTCTTGCATTCTGCAATCCAGATCCCGAAGAATCTTCAATTACACCATACCAGCTGCATGAACCTTCCAGCTTTTGTTATGTGGTTGTACAGGATGGTGTTGTTAGTAAAGAATTTTCATACATGGGACCAGATGCCATCAAAATATTTGCACATAGAATAGAAAATGAGTGCCGTGACATAGCATATAACATCTTATTAAAATCAAAACCCATGTTGCCTTTAACAGAGGAACAGATTGAAGATTTCAACAATGCAGAAAAATGCCCGGTATGTGATTCTGAATTTTCAGATACAAATATCAAGGTACATCACCATTCTCATACAGATGGTCGATATAAACAGGCCCTGTGTAATAGCTGTAATATTAAGATCAAGAGACCAAGATTTGTCCCCATATTTTGCCATGGAGCATCCAATTATGATTTCCATCATCTGATCAGATATGAGGGGTTTGAGAAGCAGAATTTAAATATTTTAGCTGAAAATGATGAGAAATATATATCTATTAGCAAAATAATTAAAGTTGATGGGGTTCCTATTCACATAAGATTTCTTGATTCTTACAGATTTTTATCTGCTAGCCTGGCTACACTGGCCACTCAATTATCTGATAATCAATTAAAAATCACACGTGCATTGTTTCCAAATCAGGACCTGAAATTAATTAGGCGGAAGGGTGTATATCCATATGACTATGTTACAGATTTTTCTAAATTTGATGAGTGTTCCCTGCCACCACAAGAAGAGTTTTACAGCAGAATCAGAGGATCTGGAATCACTGATGAAGATTATCACCATGCCCAGTTGATGTGGAACAATTTAAAATGCCAGACATTTGGTGATTATCACATGGCATATTTGAAACTTGATGTCACCCTCTTAGCTGATATATTGCAAGCATTCAGAAAATCTTCCATGCAAAATTATAAACTGGATCCAGTGTATTTTTACAGTGCCCCGGGCCTAGCATGGGCCGCAACGTTTTTGAACACCAAAATGCAATTGGATCTGATCCACGATCAAGATATGTATCTGTTTATGGAGAAAGGTATAAGAGGAGGGATGGTGCAATGTTCCCAGAGATATGCCAGAGCAAATAACAAGCATATTATGCTGCCTGATTATGATCCAGCACGGCCATCAAATTATATACTGTATGTAGATGCAAACAGCCTCTATGGTCACGCTATGATGGATAAATTGCCATATGCAGGGCTTGAGTGGGTTGAAAATTACAATATTGAGGATCTTAAAAATTATGATGACAGTGAACATGGCCTCTTCTTAGAGGTTGATCTGATAATTCCAGATCATTTGCACAATAAATTTTCTGATCTGCCCCCAATTCCCGAGGTTCAGTGCTCACCTGGCTCTAAACAGAAGAAACTCATGATGACTCTGGAGCCGAAACAGGGATATGTCATATATTACAAAAACCTCCAGTTCCTGATGAAACATGGTGTTCAAGTACCCAAAGTTAGAAAAGTTTTGAGGTTCAGGCACTCAGAATGGTTGAAACCATACATTGATACAAACACGGAGCTTCGAACATCTGCAAAGAGCCAATTTGATAAGGGCTTGTTTAAATTGATGGTGAATTCAGTGTATGGCAAAACGATTGAAAATGTCAGAAAACATACCGATGTTAAAATAATTACTGACCCCAGCCTGAGCAAAAAATTGGTTGCAAAGCCCAACTTCAATTACAGAAGAATTTATGATGAGCACATGGCTCTTTTCAACATGATGAAAACAAAGATTAAGTTTGATAAACCTATTTATGTAGGGGCTGTGATATTGGAATTGTCCAAATTACATATGTTAACATTGTATTATGATGTGCTGAAACCTTTTTATGGTGATCGTGTAAAATTATTGTACATGGATACGGATAGTTTTATTCTTGATATTCAAACAGAAGATGTTTATCAAGATATGTCACAGCCTGAATTGTTTCCATACTTTGATACCAGTGAACATACAATAATTCAACCCCACAACAAAAAGGTGCCTGGCAAGTTAAAAGATGAGACACTTGGTGATGTTATTGTGGAATTTGCTGGGTTAAGTGCCAAGGTGTACAGTTTTAAAACATGTAGTGCTGTTGTCAAAAAGGCCAAGGGCATTGGCAAAGTAACTGTGGAAAAAGAGCTTGTATTTGAAGATTATAAAAATTGCATCAAATCACAGAGTTCAATTAGAACATCAGAAAATAGAATTCAGAGTGAGGATCACTTGTTGACTAGCAATATTGTAAGAAAAGTGGCCCTGGACCCACATGATGATAAGAGATGCATTTTATCATGTGACATACATACTTTACCTTGGGGGCATTGTGATTTGAAAAATGGGGATCAATGCCCAATTACAGAGCATGATTTGAAATAAATAAACATGCCTATGAACTTATTTGGGTTCAAAAAACAGGCTATTATGGATCTGCCAACACCACAACCCTCTCCTGATATGCTGTCTAAACTGAGTGGCTTGTTAATTATTCATCTGAACAGCATACTTACAGATGTTGATGATGAAACAGGTAAAATATTGTACATATTTAACAATAATTTAAATCATTACCAATTACCTGTAGGTGGGCAATTCCAATTTATTACAACCCCTGAGGGCGATGTTAAAATTTCAGTAGGGAGAAATATTTATAGAATTAAGCACTCAAACATGATTTCTGGCACTGTATATACTGTTTCTGCTGGTGACTGCTTATATATTGAGGTCCCTGGGTCATATGACAAGCTTATACCCTTTTTTATAGAATTAAGAATCAGATACTCTATAATAAATAACCAATAAAGCAAAAATGCCTAATGATATATTTGGCCATACAAGACATGAAGATCACAGTGATGAGATTCTGATGCTTGATGTCAGAGTCAAGAAATTAAGAAGTGATTTACAAGCTTTACAGACCACACTCAATGCCAGTCTTCAATTAGAAATTACAAATTTGCAATCACAATGCATGGACCCTCTTCTTAAAATTGATTCTGAACTCAAAGTGCTGCTTCAGAAATATACTGACCTGGCAACTTTGGATAATTTTCAAAGTTTAGAAGAAGCTGTAGCAGCTCTTCAAGCCAAATTTAAGACCCAGGCCACCAACTCTGAGCAATTGAAACAACAATTGGAAGAGCAGATAAATAATGTCCAGGCACAGCTCCAAACAATTGTCAAAAGCATAAAATCACAAGAAGATTTTGATCTAGTAATTTCCACTCTAAAAGAACAGATTCAGTCACTCCAGATACCTAATCTGGACCCCTTGAACAATGCCATAGCCGAGGTTAAAGAAAAAATTGAGACACTTGAAAATTTTATGAACAATTTGCCATCTTCTGATGCTTTGAATGCAATAACTCGGAGTGTAGCAAATATTAAGCTGCAACTTGAAACATATGAAGATTTTGGAAAAATTCAAAGTTCCATAACCCATCTTCAAGGTACAATAGCAGCAGTGCAAAGTGATTTGGCAAATGTGCTAGAATCCCGATTGCCTGGGATTGTAGATACCCTTGTTAGTGTCCAGCAACAGATCACAAAGCTTGAAAACCTCAACACTGAATCTGAGCTATCTCATTTTCATCACTTGATCGATGATATCCAAACAAAACTTGAAATTTTACAACAATCAACACCCTCTCAGGCAGATATAGCCCTGCTCCAAAATGCTATGCAAAATGTGGCTGATGCTTCTGAATTAAACAATGTGAAATTGGCACTTGAATCTTTGCAAAATACAGTATCAAATCTTCCCACATCACAGGAACTTAAAAATATTAAGAGGGCAGTGAATCGCATATTGAAATCAGAAGATATCAAGAATATCCAGACAGAGATCAAACAACTCACTCAGACAGTGGCCACTCTACCAACTAATCAACATATTAATGAACTGCATGCCCTGTTTGAGGATATCAGAAGGCAAATCCATGATCTTACTGCTCAAAATTCAAAATTGGCAGTTGTTGAAAATTTGCAACAAATTGTAGCTAATATCAAGCAACAGCTAGGGACCATGGAATCCAATCAAGCAAATGCTCTGTCTGTTTTTGCCACCCAGCTTCAAGAGATTGTGCAACAATACAAGAAACTTGTTGTGGACGTAAAGATCAAGCCAGGCCATGATGATGTTGTTAGGACCATCAATGAGCACCTTGAATCTGTAACAAGCAGATTGCTCACAGCAGAAAAAGAAATAACAGGCATAATCGAGAATCCAAAACATACAGTAATTCTTGAATTGTACAGCATCCCCAACAAAGAATATGATTCACCATTTACACCAGGTGGCAAAATATATATGCTGTCCCCTGCACAATTTTATTACCAATTTTTTGTTGGGGGTATACTGAGACCAATCAAGATCAAATATTGGCATCAACCACAGGCACACCACTACCCTACCTTATCAATAACAAATGCTGACAACAAACCAAAAATCACCAGTGTAGAGTTAGAGGATTTTACAGATCCCAATACATTAGAAACAGCCTATGCTGAAGATGATGGCTCTCTGGAATTTAAAATACAAATAGGGGACAAATTATATTTAGAAAATCCTGGAGTATCAGCTGCTGAACACCCCATAGTTGCAATATTCTTGTTTACATATTATGTCTAGAAAAATTATTGTTGATGAATTACACAGACAGGCCAGGCATAATTTTAAGAGACTCCCAGTAGTCACAAAGGGCATAGATGATTTATGGCAGAGCGACTTGATTGAAATGGCAAGTGGACAGTTGAAAAACTTAGACAAAATCAACAAGGGCTACAAGTATCTACTCACTGTGATAGACACATTTTCAAAATTTGCCTGGGCTGTGCCACTCAAATCCAAGACTGGAAAATGTGTTACAGAAGCCATCAGGACAATCATCAATCATTCAGGAAGATCCCCGCGCTATTTGCAAACAGATAATGGCAAAGAATTTTATAATTCTGTATTCCAACAATTTATTAAAAGCCAGGCAATAAAACATTACTCGAGTTACAGTGACCTCAAAGCCTCAATTGTAGAGAGATTCAACAAAACCTTAAAAAATCTTATGTATAAACAATTTACCCTCCAAGGTAATTATAAATGGATTAATATTCTTCCAGAACTTCTACATAAATATAACAACTCGGTCCATTCCACAATCAACATGAAACCCTCTGAAGTAACTCCATCTGATGAGAAAAAATTGATCAGGACTGTTTATTATCCTAGATACCAGCCAACAACAAGAAAGGCCAAATACAGGGTGGGCGATCAAGTAAGAATCAGCAAATATAAGCACTTATTCAAAAGAGGCTTTACAAGAAACTGGAGCACTGAATTATTTACAGTGGTTCAAGTTAAACCCGGCACCCTTAACACATATATAATAAAAGATCATCGAGGAGAAATTCTCAAAGGCCGATTCTATGAACAAGAACTCAGCAAAACTAAACAGCCTGACACATATCTCATAGAAAAAATCATCCGCAGAAAAGGCAACAAGTTATTTGTCAAATGGCTGGGACTTCCAGAAAACAGCTGGATCGATGCAGACAAAGTGATAATATGAGCACCTGGGATGTTATAAAGAGGCTGCCAGAACCTGAACAGCAGATTAAAAGAAATGGCAAGTTGCTGCCTGAAAATATTAGATGTCTTATTGTTGGGCCATCGCCTTGTGGTAAAACTACACTAATGATTGATAATTTTTTATTGGCACCCAACTGGTTAGACTGGAAAAACAGGCACTTGTATGTTTTTTCTAAGAGCTTGGAACAATTAAAATATCAGCAACTGATGAAGCTATATGATGGATTGGATATAGCCACTTTTGAACCAGATGTTAAGCCACTTCACGAATGTCTCGATAATTCTGTTGTTGTGTTTGATGACATTATACTGGATAATCAAAACAAGGTTAGAAATTTCTTTACACAGGGCCGACACAAAAACATTGATTGCTTCTACCTGGCACAGACTTTTTCTAAAATACCGAAGCAGCTAATCCGAGACAACAGCAATTTTATATGTGTGTTTCATCAAGATCATACCAACCTCAAACACATACATGATGAATATGTAGGTGGGGACTTGAGCTACAATGATTTTTCCAAGTTTTGCAGCAGGTGCTGGAACCAGGACAGTTATGGGTTTGTCACAATTGATATGACAAGAACACCTAATACTGGCAAATACAGAAATAAAATCAACGATTTTCTAGACGTTGAGACATATATAAATAACCATGAAAAGGCCAATAATTGATGATCTTAAATTAAGAGATTATCTTGTAAAAAGATTTAAGGGATGGAAATCAGAGAACCGGGGAATTTATGAAAAACACAAACAAACAGAACAGCCTGTCATTGATGCTATTAATAATTTAGGTAAGAATATCAAAACTGTTACAGAGCAGAATCAAAATTTGATCACAGAGCTTGTACCTGTAGCTGCTAGGAACATTTTAGATTATCCATTCACCCCACTTTCCAGTATTCATACACCTAGTCCTATTGCTCCTAGAAGAATTGAAGCTACTCAGGATCCTATTGAATTGGGTCTTCTTGCTCAAAAATATTTAACCACACCTAAAGACAATAAAGATGAGGTGTTTGGCTTATATGCTGACACAGAGCTTGATGGGAGCATCATTCATAGAATTGGCAATTTCAGAGTAACATTTATGGGGGATGATATAATTGTTTATTCAGAATCTCGTCTCGGAGAAAAAGGTGCTTTTGTTAAGTACCCCGGCACACCTGGATTGTGGGAACTGATGACTAGGAAAAGGCCTGGCAGCTATACAGATCAAGATTATGAACATTACAAAGAAATATTAATAAAATCAGATGCTCTATACCAGAACAATGATCCCACACAAAAAAGAGTCAAGTCAAGCAGTGGGGCAAAATACAATAATTTAATCAAGCCCATATGGTCACAGATCAAGACAGGCAGTGGAATCAAACAATACAACACCCTGCCTAAAGAATTTGTGTGGGTTGATGATGTCAGGAAACTTGTGGATAGGTTATTGGTGATAGCTGGGGAGGAAAATGCTGGCAACAACAATTTTTACAATGAAAAGATTGGAATTATGGACATGATAAGCACAAAATTGTCTAATTTTATAGTGAATGACCCTAAGGGGATTGGATATCTCATAAAAATTATTAATACTCTACCACCTAAATTTTGGAATATTTCTGAGGGTCGGGGTTTAGTTAATGACATTATAAACAAGCTGCCATTTGAACTACATATTCCAGGCTATCAGTATTGTGGTCCCGGTACAAAATTGGACCATAGATTAAACAGAGGTGATCCTGGTGTTAATCCCCTAGATGCTGCTTGTAGAGACCATGACATAGCATACAACACACATACTGATCTTGACAAGAGACATGTTGCAGACAAGAAATTAGAAGAAGCTGCATTTGGCAGATTTGTAAGCAAAGATGCTTCTTTAAGTGAAAAAATAGCAGCATTGGGAACCACCATAGCTATGAGCACCAAACAAAAACTGGGGTGGGGGTTGTGAATATGTATATAATAAACCTACAATGAAGGCCAAGGGTGTTATGTATCAAATACCTTATGCAGGTCTCAAATCTCTTAAAACTATTGATAGTCTCTTGACCAAAAAGCAGCGCAAGAAAAAAAGCTCTTGTATTGCCAAGGGACATGGTATGAAATTGTTGCTTAGTACCCCCCAATTAAAAAAATTACAGCAATCCAGGAAAAAATTGCATACAGGGGGATTCATATTTACCATCCCTGCCATCTTAGCAGCTTTGGGGGCTGTTGGGAGCTTGGCTGGGGGATCAGCTGCCATAGCAAAAACAGTAATAGATGCCAAGAAAAATAGGGCAGAATTAGATGAGCAGAGGCGCCATAACCTGGCCATGGAGAAAAAAGGCAAAGGTGTTAAGAGATCCATGAATAAGTTTAAAAAAAACAAGAGCCGCTTACAAACCAAGATATTGAAGCTTTAATCAAGCCACTGGGCATCAAACATTTTAGGGGTGTGTACATGTCTGATTCTTTACCAGAGCAACCACTCAACAAAGAGTGTGGCATTGTTAATTTGGATAAGTACAAAAATCAGGGCACTCACTGGATCTGTTATCTTAAATATTTAAACAATGAGGCATTTGTGTTTGATTCATTTGGAGGTGTTCCTCCTGAAAATTTAATAAAATATCTAAATTCAGCTAATCTTTATTACAATAATGCCCGTGTTCAAAACTTCAAAGATGTTAATTGCGGACATTTGTGTTTATCTGTTCTCAGATATATGTCTCAAATAAATAAACCATCAATTGAAAATTTTCAAAAGGCCTTGTGGTATCTGAAACATCATGGGGGTATTCCATCTCACCAGCCAAAATTCAATATTGAAACTCAAATTGCATGATGACATAGTGTATCCCAAAACAATAGCTCTCAGAGCATTTTACGGCATGTACCTGATCCCAAATATTACGCACCACAACAACACAATTGCAGTAGGGGATCAAAAAATTGTCATCACTCCAGGGCAATATAATCTGTCCACTCTAAATGCTCAATTACCCAGAGGTGTGGTGTTAAGTCAAAATTCTGTCACTCACAGAGTAGAGATTGTATCTGCTACGGAAACAGTGGATCTGGATACTATAGGAGAGCTGTTAGGCTTTGAGAACAACACAAAACTTGAAGCAGCCATCAAACACACTGCTATGAATATACCCAAATTCTTAGCCATAGAGACTCTGAATATTCACTGTAATGTGGCCGAGGGTATGATCACCAAATCAAATGGCATAGGCACTCACAAACAAACTGGCATCATTGCAACATTCAAACCTAATTCCGAATTCATGGAGCCAATCATCTACAATCCATCCCCAACATTATATTTTCCTGTGTGCCATAATAGAATAGATTACATTGAATTGATGGTCACTAATGAAAAAGAAGAATTAGTTGATTTTGCTGGAGCCACAACAACTGCAATCATAGAGATTAACATTTAAATAAAAATACATACAATGGAAAATATTGAGAGTTATGAGCTACAATCATTCCCTCCAAACAGGAGGACATTTGCAAATTTAAATCAACCCAACACAGAAATTGAGGTTGATCTTGATGTAGGGGATGGATTTATACACCCTCACAGAGCAGATCTATACATCAAATTTGATGTTGTAAAGCTCGATGGAACAGATTATCCGGCAAATTCAAATATAAGATTGGTGGACAATTTTGTGCCGCATCTGTTCTCTGAAATTGAGATCAGAAAGCATGGTGTTGTTATAAACAGAGTAGATTATCCCGGCATTACCTCCACAGCTTTGGCCACTCTAAAATTATCCAAAACCGAAGCTTCTTACTACAAAATAGGTGGATTTGAGGCTGGTGATAAAATATTATCTAAAAACCACACAGTGCTGTTCCCTATGCGCCTGTTGCCAGGATTCTTCTCGGATTACAAAGATATTATGTGGAAGGGTGGTTTAAGAATCACATTTAGAAGAGCTGCAAATGATAACAATGCTTTGATGAGGTACAGCACATTAAACCCTACAGGAGAAGCTCTGCCTAATACCTTACCTGATGAAGGCAAATGCATTATTCAGACTATGGAGTTAAGAATCCCGGTTGTTGAATATGAGGCCAGTTATGCTCTTAAATACAAGGCAGATATAATAAAAAATCCACAGATTCCTCTGCAATTTTATACATATCAATGCGTACAGAAGCCTGCATCTGGTTCTTATTATGAGTTTGATGCCACAAATTCATTCTCCAGCATACAATACGACATGCCTGATTTTGTGGTGGTACTGTTTCAGACTGGGAGACACAACAATCAGGAAAAAAATTCAAGTAAATTTGATAGCTGCAACATCAAGAACATATATCTTAAAAATGGCAGAAATGAGGTATTTCCTAGAGAAAATTACAATTTAGACATGTCCAAGGATGATTTTCTTAAATTATATGAGGCATTTTCGGCTTTCAAACGTGTCACTACTGGCAGTACTGATATGTATTACTCACCAGATGAATTCAAAGCACGGAGACCCATGTTTGTAATCAACACTTCAAAAAGGAAACAAGTTGTAGTTAATGACAGGACAAACATTAAAATTATCTGTGAATTCCATGAGGCTTTACCTGAAGACACCATTTGTAGTGTTATTCTCATAGGTGAAAAATCATATGTTTATGACGTAAGAAATGAGAGAGTCACGGAGCAATTCTAGAAGAATTACATTGTTTTAATATTAGATAAACAAATTGAAGCTAGTATCCAATTGAACTTAAACCAGAAATAAATATGTGTGTATGTATGTATGGGTGGCCTAGTTTTAAGTGTGGCCAAAAGAGGGGCATATTTTTAACAAATTTATGGACAACAATCTCACAGAAGTGCCTTTTATAAGTGTAGGCAAATCAATCTGAGGGGGGTCATACTTTCCGAAATATTCCCGAGGGCATTTTTACAAAAATCTTAGATTAAACGGGGGTTCCACACTAGAGCAAAAAGCTCATATGGGCATGTTGAGCAAGTTTTAAGTGTAAGCAAATCTGCTGGAGGGGGGTTCATACTTTCGTGGGTTTATAGTACCGTAAATACCACTACTAACAAGCACCCCGATGGGAACAAAATACTACTATGTCCACGTCGTTGTTCCTGGGTTACGCGAAATTTAGTACAGAAACTCTTTTATTTTCTTACGTAGAATTCGATTCTACAATACAAAATGGGGGTTTCCATTTCAAATTTCACAGTTGGCCCACGCCCCACCCACAGGAGGTGGGGAATCAAGTGTGATGTCATTGAATAGTTTTCTTTCACTTATTAAACACGTATTTTTTTCGTTTTCCGATTCGATGTGTATTTCTCATGACATTTGACCGTTCCTGGACTTTTGGACCACCCGGTATATCAATTCGATATGAATAAGTGGCAACAGGGTCGCAGTAAACTAGGCACGCGAACTTTTTGAAAGCTACAGATCTACTTACTCCGCTCTCGGCTCCAACTCTGTGGAGAATCTGAGACATCCTTACTTCGCCTCCGGCCTTAAGCTTTGCAGAAACTCCTCAAACAATGTACTTCTCTCTTGGCCATAACGTTGTGGGAAATTTCCCGAACTTCAGTTTGATCCCGTTTCGCCCTAGTCGACTACTACTTTGTAATCGAGGATTAAATCATCTATCTGTAGAAATAATATGTGGTCAACTCCGTTCTGGAAAATATGTTTAATAATATCTTATTGTTATTAACATTATATAACGATTTGTCCAACTGATTTCTTACTAGAAAATAATGTATACAATTTCAACATTTTGGAGAATGCAAGAAAATTGTAAAATATTGCAAAAGACTTGTGACTATGTGAATGTACAAACAACTATGGCGTCGTCTTGGATAAATATAAACAAATTTACTGTATAAAAGAGAAAATTTCTGTGAACTTGGTACACACTCTCCTGGTTGTCGAAAGGCTGGCGATTCAGGGGGTCTCTGGGAAGCACCTTAACCGTACTCTTCGGAGTGGATTTTGGTGCAAACCAAGGCGGGTACAAAACCAGAATTCATAAGGTGTGCTTCTTTGAGTGACCAAAAGACTATAGATTTACTCTTCGATATAGCTAATAGGTTCCGGTCTACAAGCTATATCGTGTGGAAAGCGTGTATAATGTTTGCAATTTGTCTAAAGTTATTAATTTCTCTTCTTTATAGCTTGATTAAAACTTTAAAGAAGAGAAATTAATGACTTTTTTATTCCAAGTAATGCTAGGTAAAACAACAAATCCTACACAACAGACCACGGAAGAGCTAGGTGCTACGTTCGATACCCGGTGGAGGCACATAGTGGTTCGGATCCCATTGTAAACTGTAGGCCCACTCCCGATTAGCCTTACTGTGTGTTCAGTAGTGTAATATAATTATAATTAAAAATGATGTAGAGTTGCTCGCTAGATGGCAGTGAGGTCTGCCACGTGAAGTACGCGTCATATGCATGACGTAATAGGACTGAACTCTGTCTCTTCGTGTGTGTGAGAGCGAGCGAGTTGCGGCCAGAAGTGGTAGTAGTTATGTTCCCGGATATAGTCCGATAAATCAATTGATTGGAAAAGATCGATGAAAGATCAATTGATGATAAAGGGCAGTGGACAAGCAAGCATTGTTTGTTTTTGGAGTTCGGCCAGAAATGGGCGGGGTTTGAGATATGTGGATGGGTTTTGATTGGTTTGTGGGGTATGGGGAGATGGTGGCGTGGGCTGGTGAGTGAGAGTGTTGCCCGAGAAAGGTGAAAGGTTACAGATGAGAGTTTGAAATGACGAAATCAGGATGTGAGTGTGGGACTGTTGGGTGATATGGAAGTGGGGTAGAACAAAGGAGGTATTGTGGACGGTGTAAAGGTTGGAGATAAAGTTCGTTGTATGTTTCCGGGAAATGTTTGTGCGTGTTTATCAATAGTGGTGTCATTGTATGTGTGGTCGGTATAGGGTAACGACCGTATAGGGTAACGACCGATGGAGGGAGAAGTGAAAAAGGAAAAAGTTGTGGAGAAACAGGGAGTAAATAAAGTAAATAGAAAAAAAGTACAATTTGCGTTAGAGGATAGTGTGTATAGTATTCCGGGGTGGGAAGAGGATAGGAGGGGTACGTGGTCGTTGGACGCTTTGCGCGAGAGGATGCGCAGAGAAAATAGGTGCGTGATAAGCAAGGAGGATGAGGTATATAAGGACGATTGATCTGTTTATGTTTACATCACAGTGAGCACCCTGTGTGGCCATCGTCGTCTTCCAGAGACTACCTTTTGGAGCCAGTTTCGAATAGATAATATCAGTGATCTAACAGGTATATCATAGTAAGTATATGATGGTAGATTATTACGTTGCAATGTTTTGATTGATTGATCGATTGATTGATTGATCGATTGGTTTAGTGTTTGAAGGCCTTTTATGCACAGTATTAACTTTAAAGTAAATCCGAACATTGATTGATTGATTTAATGTTTTAAGTCCACTTTATGCACAGTAAGGTTAATACCGGGTTCGAACCCGGGGCCTTGATTACAAGGCAACGACCCTACAACTGCGCCAAGATTAGTACGTTGTTGTAATGTTTTAATTGATTGATCGATTGATTGATCGATTTAGTGTTTTAAGTCCGCTTTATGCACAGTAAGGTTAATCGGGAGTGGACCTACAGTTTAAAATGGAATCAGAATCACTATGTGCCTCCACCGGGTATCGAACCCGGGGACCCTTGATTACAAGGCAACGACGTTACCACTGCGCCAAAATTATTACGTTGCTGTAATGTTTTGATTGATTGATCGATTGATTAATTGGTTTAGTGTTGTAAGTCTGCTTTATGCACAGTAAGGTTAATCGGGAGTGGACCTACAGTTTAAAGTGGAATCCGAATCACTATGTGCCTCCACCGTGTATCGAACCCGGGGACCCTTGATTACAAGGCAACGACGCTACCACTGCGCCAAAATTATTACGTTGCTGTAATGTTTTGATTGATTGATCGATTGATTGATTGCTTGATTGATTGGTTTAGTGTTGTAAGTCCGCTTTATGCACAGTAAGGTTAATCGGGAGTGGACCTACAGTTTAAAGTAGAATCCGAATCACTATGTGTCTCCACCGGGTATCGAACCCCGGGACCGTTGATTACAAGGCAACGACGCTACCACTGCGCCAAAATTATTACGTTGCTGTAATGTTTTGATTGATTGATCGATTGATTGATTGGTTTAGTGATGTAAGTCCTCTTTACGCACAGTAAGGTTAATCGGGACTGGACCTACGGTTTAAAGTAGAATCCGAACATTGATTGACTGATTTAATGTTTTAAGTCCACTTTATGCACAGTAAGGTTAATCTGTACTAACCCTACACTTTAAAATAGGATCCGAATCACTATGTGCCTCCACCGGGTATCGAACCCGGGGCCTCTTGATTACAAGGCAACGACGCTATCACTGCGCCATCGAAGAGACGATCTGTAATGTTAATGCAAAAATTAGTGGATTATTGTTACAACCCATTACTACGAGATGATGTAAGAGGTATATCTTTTTTATTTCTAGTCTTCGTAAAGTAGAAGAACAGTTTACGAGAACTTTGACCTCACCTCACCGTGAATTCCCGGATATCATCGAGGAGACCGACACATCAGAAGTTGAAGACGTGTAAAGGTAAAAGGTGAGAAAAAATATTACCTATATCTATTGATTAGGCTATAAATCACCATCCTCTTCATCGGTGATATCGATAATGGGAGGCGTAGCAGGAGGAGACGGTGGCGCAGCAGGAGAAGGTGGCGCAGCAGGAGAAGGTGGCGCAGCAGGAGAAGGTGGCGCAGCAACAGAAGACATCTCATATAACAGGAAGGTTTCGAAAGGGTCAGCTTCCGGTTGTTCTAAAATGAAAATGTATAACTGTAATCAAGGTGTACGTGCGATATATATCTAACATAATTTTTCTATATTTTCAGATATGGCATCCCTACCATTTGAGTTCAATGTATTACATGGGAATCTAAAAGATACAGAACATTCCGGGGAACGAAGGAATCTGTGGAGCAAGGTCTAAGCTCGTCAAGTGGAGAGACAGATCGCATGCTACATAGTTTTCTGCGAGGAGAACGGATTAGCAGAGAACCTGATGAAGAACCTGGAGGACGTCTGCCGTGATATGGAAGTCCAAATCGACACGCTCACTAAAATGTTTAGTTACATATCAGAAAAAAAGAACACGTCCCCAGTATTTGGGGATTTTTTGGAAAATGTAAAACAGGCACAGTATGTGCCATCTCATTTATCCCTTCGTGTATGTTTCGAAATGATGGAAGTTTTCAAAAATATTAGAAAACAAAAAACGGAGGAGACAAAAAAAAGAACGATGAAAAGGAGATGGAGAGTAAAATGTCAGAACTTCTAAAGAAAAGAAAATTGGACAAATAAATACTAATACCACTAATACACTAACACTTTTGTCCGATTTTCGTTTGTCTACACCCGAAAAATTAAATGAGAAAGTGTATAAATGATTTAGTAAATGAAATGTATATATTTTAAAATATAACTAGATGGATATGAAATGTTTATAATAAAATATATTCAGAAAATATGTTATTTTTATATTAATATGAAATACCTGTATGTTAATTACGTTTTTCTCATAATACATTGGTGACATAGCTGTTTTATAATCAGAGTTCCGGATCTGCTATTCCATAAAAATGGTTCGAATCCTATTTTAAACTGTAGGTCCGGTCTCCGTGACACTATGGTGACATACCTCGTAATTAAGGTCCCAGGTTTGATACCCGGTAAAAATACACAGCAATTCGAACCCTCTATTTTCATTGGTTGTTTTAAGTCCACTTTTGCACAGTAAGGCTAATCGGGACTGGACATACAGTTTAAAGTGGGATCCGAACCGCTATGTGCCTCCACCGGGAATCGAACCCGGGAGCCTTGATTACAAGGCGACGACGCTACTACTGCGTCATCGGGGAGGCCTAGCAATTCGAACCGGTGTAAACTGTAGGTCTAGTTGTGATTAGTCTTTCTACATAAAATAAGTTTGAAACACACAAACATGCAAATTACTTACCAAGTTTCCGTTCTCCATTTCTGTTCTGCTGCAGACGGTAAATGTGAAGAAAGACTGCTATAAATATTCCATATATTGACGGTATAGTTTGATCCAAATTTTGTAACATCCTCCGTGTATCATTTAAAGGTTAGCGGTCAAATTGTAATTGGGAATCGGAAAACATATTTTACAAGCTGTTTTGACATTCTCTGACAGTATCTCTATGTATCATTCTAAAGGTTAGAGGTTACGCAGCAATTGGCAGTCTCGAGAAGGTTCTCTGTCACATTTGAGAGTATTGAGAAATAATGAAGGAGTCGATAAACTCTCGAGTCTTTTTCATTCTCCGGTGTTTATAAATTCTGTGTTTCAATATGTCGGTAGATGTAATGTTTAAAAGTTAAGGATGAAATTGTAATCAACAGTTTTGAGATGAGGTTAAAGGTTTATAAGAAGAATAAACCCTAAGGAGGTTATTTGCGGTCGATCTTTTACGAAACTACACAGAACAGACACTTTAAAAATATGGAACCGGGTTTTGTGTCAAATGATATTTATTGAAAACCTGGGCCGGCCCGGGCCCCCAAAAATGATGAACAAGGTCTGGTAAAGTTATTACTGCATGTTAAAACCAGGGCCTGTCCGGACCCTCGGGAAATGGTGAATAACCATCGTAACGTTATTTCTGTATGTATATCGAAAACCAGGGCCGGCCCGGGCCCCCTAGAAAATGATGAATAACGATTGCGGAAGTTATCACTGCATGTTAAAACCAGGGCCGGTTCGGACCCTCGGGAAATGGTGAATAACCATCGTAACGTTATTTCTGTATGTATATCGAAAACCAGGGCCGGCCCGGGCCCCCTAGAGAATGATGAATAACGATTGCGGAAGTTATCACTGCATGTTAAAACCAGGGCCGGTTCGGACCCTCCGGAAATGGTGAATAACCATCGTAACGTTATATCTGTATGTATATCGAAAACCAGGGCCGGCCCGGGCCCCCTAGGAAATGATGAATAACGATTACTGAAGTTATCACTGCATGTTAAAAAACAGGGCCGGTCCGGACCCTTGGGAAATGGTGAATAACCATCGTAACGTTATTTCTGTATGTATATCGAAAACCAGGGCCGGCCCGGGCGTCCTAGGAAATGATGAATAACGTTTGGTGAAGTTATTACTGTATGTTAAAACTAGGGCCGGCCCGGGCCCTTTGGAAAATGGTGAATGACCTTTGACCCCGACCTTTGAACTTTTTTTTTAACTTTTTTTTTTTTTTTTTTTTTTTTTTTGCAAATTTTCAAATCATTATATCTCCGTGCCTAATTGAAATAGAATAATGATCGATAGGTTGTTGAACTCGGAATGAAGTCCTCTTTCTATTGGAAAAGGTTTCATCACTCTAGGATCAACAGTTTCCTACTTCCTTTATTACCAATCGAAGACTCCCCTTCCGACCACTCTACTAAAAGGTCTCGATGTGCAGATTCCAAATCTGTAACGGTTTTCAGGCTAACTCGATCAGCAATACGACTATGCCCTTTTGAAATGTTTAGGTTTTCTGAAATTTTGCCAAGTTTTAGGTTATCAGACAATTCGACCTCTGCAATTGTTGTTCTATTTTAATAGAAATATCTTTTCATTATTGAAGACTTTAACCTTGTTTATAGATAAGAACCAGGAAACCGTTACACATTTCTAGAAAGTTTACAATACAACCGGGAAACCGTTAGATAAATCATTAAAACAAAAGGGGTCGTAGATACCGGAAAGATTGTTACTCATTTCCTGGAAACCTATAAATCAGACAGTAAAACCGTTAGAATCAGTATTGTGATGCTGAGGTATATAACATAGACACCCTCTTTCGTGAGTAGTTTCTGGAATACTATTATCCTCCTATCATGGACTTACAGTTATCTGCTGACGAATTGTTAGTGTTATATCGTAACGGGTATTACAAAACAGCTGACCAGTTACGAAAACTACTGGCGTACATTGCACAAAGGATAATTGAAGGAGAGACTGTCTCTTTAGTTGAAGAGTATGATCAATTACTACGGGCAGTAACAACAACAACAACAACAACAACAACAACAACAACACCCGAACTTTTCGGAAAAGGAGTATCATCGCCACCGAATATTCACACATCCGATACTGCATCATCTCAAGGAACTTCAAGGAATGCCGTATCCAGACCAGACCCGGAACCTCTACCTGGACAGTCTTGGAGAGAGGACCCCTTACCGACAGTTGAACAGTCACCTCAGAATATTTCTGAATCACATAGAAGAGGTAAGAAAAGAAAACGTGATACAATACCTCGTGAACACATAGGAAATATATTGTTACACAATATTCAGGAACGTGAATACCCTAAATTTCGTTCCAAGGGACAACGTGTGGAATTCAGTTTCTCACATCCTCCAGAAAATGTTGACCCTCACAGTTGGATTCGTCAAGGTGTTGAAAACCTTCTCACCTATGTGAAAAAGAATGCTAAGGACGGAGATAAAATAGGTTTAACACTATCTAACATATCCGACCCAAATGTAAAAGATATTTATATCGGATGGCATAGAAGTGATCAGTTACATAGTGATATGGTATGGACAGTTATGCATAAAATACTACAAAGTGCAAAAACATTTTCAAGTACAGACCGTCTAATTTTACGGGCTGACCGTGTTGATATACCTGTCGGAGGAGGAGGAGACGGTAAGCGTGCCTATTGTTTACCAAATTATATCCTAAGTACACTGAAGAGAAGTGTTGTCAGTGTACCAAATAGAAAACAACCTCTTTGTTTAGCTGAAGCTTTGGTTAACGGGAAAGCCTATGTAGATAAAGATCCATCGTATACACAATACAGAAAAAATAGAAATCTTCTTAGACCTGTTTTAGAACTAATGCGAAAGGCAGGTGTAAATCTAACAGACAATACGTGTGTCGGAAGTGGAATTCCTGAACTCAAAAAATTTCAGCAAGTTCTTACAGAATATAAAATCACTGTGTACAATAACCTTCGTGATGTTAAAGATATTATTTTTGAAGGAGAGGTCGAGAATGTCTCCAAATACATATATCTTCTATACGACAGTACTCGGCAGCATTACGATGTTATTGTGAACCGTGTTGGAGCTTTTGCAGCAAAACAGGAATGCCAGGGATGTAACGAACTTATATTTTGTAAACCACATATTCATCAGTGCAAACAAATGTGTTCCATGTGCCGCGCAATCCCTCCATGCGTACCTGAAACAGGAGTTTATAAAACATGTCAAACATGTCACAGGATTTTCAAAAATGAGAAATGTTTTACAAATCATGTTTCTACACTATTTCGAAACGGTACAGTATGTAGTGAAATCCAACAGTGTCCTCGATGTTTTAGAATTGTTCTCACAAATAATTCGTATGAGAAAGTACATAGGTGTAACATGAAATACTGTACTGTCTGTAACTGTGTGAAACCTATAAATCATATGTGTTACATGTCCATTCCAAAAGCTAAACAGAATTCGAAATTTCTATTTGTGTTTTATGATTTCGAATTTTATACTGATATTCCGTACTGCGATAAAGAAAAAACTTTTCTTCATGTTCCGAATCTAATCGTGGTACAAACAACCTGCCATGCATGTCATAACGAAGAGGATTTAACAGTTTCGTGTTCTGTCTGTGGTACAAGACAGTTTATATTCTGGGATGATCCTGTAGAAACATTTCTCTCCTATCTCGAACTGCAACATAAGTTTTCCAATATAACTATTTGTGCACACAATGCACGAGGTTATGATTGCACGTTTATATTGAGAAAAATGTTGGAAAAAGGGATGAAACCTCGTATAATCTTGGATGGAACCAAAATCATCAGTATGACGTACCAAAATCTCTACTTTATCGACAGTCTTAATTATGTTCAAACGAATCTTGCAGGGTTTTCAAAACTGTTCGGTCTTCCAGTGCAGAAAGGATATTATCCGCATTTGTGGAACACATACAAAAATCGAAATTACATAGGACCTACACCTCCTCCTGCTGCATACGGATATGAATATATGAAAACAATTGAAGATCAGACAAATTTCATGTCTTGGTATGATACTGAATGCAAAAAAAATATGCCTTTCAACAACAAAACAGAACTACTCCAATATTGTATTAAAGATGTTACTCTGTTAAGACAAGGATGTCTGAAACTGAGACAGAATTTTCTGGATATATGTAAAATAGATATTTTTAGGAATTGTATCACTATAGCATCAGCGTGTTCATTAATTTACAGACATAAATTTATGCCCGCTGACAATATAGGAATAATTCCTAAAGGAGGTTACCATCATGCAGATAAAATGTCAAAATTTGCGTTGAAATGGTTGACCTATGTTGAAGAACAAAATCACATAATACTTCTCCACGGCGGACGTACTCGTGAAAAATATGTTTTAGGAGGACGTTATAAAGTAGATGGATATCACGAGGAGACAAATACAGTGTACGAAGCGCTTGGTTGCTTCTGGCACGGCTGCAGACGATGCATATCAACAAACAGGGATATGTATCCTAAAAATATCACGGAAGATGAAAACACCCAGGAAAATGACGGTCAAACCAATAGTGACATGCTAAACACTGCAGCTTTTAGATACGAAACAACATGTCGTAAACTTGCAGCTTTACGTTCTGAAGGTTACCATGTTGTCACAATGTAGGAATGCGATTTTGATAGAATATTAAAAACTGATCCTGAACTCGATAGACATCTATCTACACACCCTATTGTCTGCTGTATTCCTTTAAATCCGAGAGATGCCTTATATGGCGGAAGAGTTGAAACAGTCAGAACTTATTACAGAATCAAGGAAAATGAGAAATTACAATACAACGACTTTACAAGTTTGTACCCTTATGTGAACAAATATTGTACCTATCCTGTAAGGCATCCTACCATATTTTTAGGAAATTCTATTCCTCCAGTCGATGAAGTTTTAAACATGGAAGGACTTGTTAAATGTACAATTCTACCCCCTACAACCCTTCTACACCCTGTTTTACCCTCCAAAATAAATGGAAAACTGATGTTTGTATTATGTAAAGAATGTGCTATCACACTAAAATGTGAAGGTATTTGTGAACATTCAGATGAACAGCGTGCACTTTCAGGAACTTGGGTTATCGCAGAAGTACGTAAAGCTTGCAGTTTAGGTTACAGAATGTTGGAGATGTCGGAAGTGTGGAAATATGAAACATCTATGTACAATCCTGTTACACAAACTGGAGGACTGTTTGCTGAGTATGTCAACACATTTTTGAAAATAAAACAGGAAGCCAGTGGGTGGCCTACTTGGTGTCAAAACAGAATGGATAAAGAAAAATACCTACAGGACTATTTTGATAAAGAGGGGATTCTATTGGAGGAAAACAATATTGAGATCAATCCTGGAAAACGTACTTTGGCTAAACTTTGTCTTAATTCTTTATGGGGCAAATTTTGTCAACGAGATAACCTTTCCCAAACATCTATTATCAAGGAGTCGAAAGATTTCCTCGATAAAATGACCGATCCTAATATAATTATCGGAGGAGTTATATTTATCAATCAGGATACTGTTATAGTAAACTGGAAATATGTTGAAGAGGCAATCACCCTGAACAGAAAAGTAAACGTTCCTATTGCAGCTTTTACGACATGTCATGCTCGTTTGAAACTGTATGAACTTCTTGAAAAATTGGATGACAGGGTATGTTATTGTGACACAGATTCGGTGATTTACATAGATAGTCCTGAAATGGAATATCATCCCCGAACAGGTGATAAATTAGGGGATCTCACCGATGAATTAAGTGATTTCGGTCCCGATGCAATTTGTGAAGAGTTTGTCTCAACAGGACCAAAAAGTTACAGTATGAAAATTAAAAAACCTCTTTCTGAACCCCAATATATCTGTAAAGTTAAAGGGATCACTTTAAACACTTCCACATCAAAATTGGTCAACTTTGATACTATGTGTGATATGATGAACAATGAAAAATCTGACGTTACAGTAGAAAATATCTTTAGAATTAGAAGAACAAAACAGTTTCAAGTTATCAGTACAAATAAAAAGAAATTGTTTCAGCCAGTATTAATGAAACGTTTTTTTGACCACCGACATTTATCATTTCCTTTCGGATACCGTACAGATTAGGTTATAAATATGTCTGTAATCCTAATCTGTAATAGGTATTGTAATAGGTTTTAGGTCCAAAGTTCAAGTTTTTGTTTGAGTGTATTTAATATTGTATACTTGTATTATATAATCTTGTACAAAATAAATATAAAATGTAGTAATAGTCTGGTAAACCGTCATTTTCTTTCAAGTTCCTGGATACAAATCTGTAAAATTTTTGCTTAATATAAAATGTTTCCTAAACTTATCCATCCTTTTACAATGATGGTTTGTGGAGCATCAGGAAGTGGAAAAACTACTTTTGTAACAAAACTTGTCAATTCTATTTTTTCTTTTGTCGAAAAACCTGTTAAAAAAATAGTGTGGTGTTACGATCAGGAAAATAGTATCCCAAAAAATATTGGTGATGTGGAATATCATAAAGGAATTGTTAATTGGCAATCATGGAACGGAAAAACTCCTACCCTTATAGTGCTAGATGATCTTATGATGGTTGCTGAAGGAGAAAAAGTTGCAGATCTTTTTACGAAAGGTAGTCACCACAAAAATATTTCAGTTGTTTTTATAACACAGAATCTTTTTCACCAAGGAAAAAATTGTAGAGATATTTCTTTGAACGTAAAACATTTTGTTATATTTAAAAATCCACGAGATATGAACCAATTTACTGTTTTTGCACGACAACTTCAACCTCATCGCATGAAGGAACTTGAAAAAGTATATATAGATGCAACAATAGAACCTCACAGTTATTTGTATATTGATCTTTCCCAGTCAACACCGGATCCTTTACGTTATCAAACAGATATTTTTAATACAGATCATTCAACCATATATCTTCCTCAGGAATGCCTGAAACCTCGAGATGAAGAAAACGAGGAAGAGACGTACCAACTTACGTTCTAAACAGAATATCTCTTTTAAAACACATTCACCTTTTTTGCACATGTTGAAAAATTCCCCAACAAAAGTTCGTAAAACATTATTGAAAAGTGCTCCCAAAAAAACAATCCGTTTTATAAGTGAATGTTGTCTGAATGTTTTAAAAGGCAATATAAAACTTCGGCCGTCTGTAAAGCATTGTCTAACACCTTACAAAACTGTTTTACGTAGACTTGTAAAACCTAAAGTAAATATCGAGAAACGAAGAAAAATTCTTGTTCAAAGAGGAGGGTTTCTACCCCTACTTTTAGGATCTCTATTATCAGGTCTTCTAGGAACTCTCATTCCACATTAATAATGACACCTGTTTACAAAAAAATGATTGTTCTTTCACCAGAACAATTGACACGTATTCGCGGTTCCGAACAGTCTATAAATCAAAAATTATCTGTTCTGGATAAAAAAATGAACGAAATTTTTAAAATGAAAAATATACCAGATGACCAAAAATGGCGTCTTTATAGAAAAGAATTGGATGAGTATTTATGGTTGAGTCGAAAATCGAAAGAACCATTAGAGATTCCTATTATCCAGGATAATGGTGATTCTAGTATTTCACCAGGATCAACATATTTTCCTCCAAACCTGGTAGAAACATTACCACGTAATACAAGACAGCAGTTAGAAAATATTATTGATGAGTATCAATCTACAGCCCAACGTCTAATCGAAAAAGATCAGGAAAAAACGCTTCCGGAACCGAGATCTTTAAATTTTTCATCGTCATCATCACCAACGGAGATTCCTGGTCCGTCTCGTAAACGAAAACCTGCGAGAAAAAAGAAGAAAAATGTTGTCTTACGTGTTTCCAGAAAAACTTCACCATTTTTGAGAACACCTGATGCATACAAACTCGTTCCTTTAAGAAAAAGTCGTAGACAGAGAGACCAATCATGGGAGTCCCTAAAGTAAAACATGATAAAATTCTTGCTAGAATATATTACGATCCTCAACACAGAGCCTCATTTTCATCTGTGGATCGTTTATGGAAAGCTGTACGAGATAGGAATATATCTCGTGATACAGTAAAAAATTGGTTAATGCACCAGGAAACATACACTCTCCACAAAAGTGCACGAAAAAGGTTTCCTCGAAACCATTACAATGTATGGAACATAGATATGCTCTGGGAAGCCGATCTTAACGATATGACATCGATACAAAAACATAACGACGGATTTAAATATCTCCTAACAGTGATCGATGTATTTTCAAAATATGCTTATGCATTACCCCTAAAAAATTAAACAAGTAATTCTGTAACCGAAGCTTTCAGAACCATTTTTGAACAAAGCAAAAGAAAACCTGCCACATTACAGACAGATCAAGGAACAGAATTTACGAATTCTGTGTTCCAGAATTTTCTGAAAAATGAACAAGTAGACTTTTCGATCGCAATTAACCACCCTGTAAAAGCAAGTATAGTGGAACGTTTTAACCGAACGTTAAAAGAACGAATGTGGAAATATTTTACAGCAAAACAGACAAGACGTTACATAGATATTTTACCTCAACTTCTTGAAGGTTACAATACTGCGATCCATCGTTCCATAGGAATGGCACCTCAAGATGTAAACGAAACTAATGTTTACACAGTGTGGAAACATCTCAATAGACACAACAACCGTATCTCACACACAATTTCAGAGTTGAAAGTTGGGGACATTGTGCGAATTTCTGTTCTTAAAGGACATTTCGAAAAAGGATACGAACAATCGTGGTCACGAGAACTTTTTAAGATTCATTCCGTCGTTCAACGGCAGCCGGTACCTGTTTACATATTGGACGACTTAAATGGTGAACCTGTAAAAGGAACATTTTACAAACAGGAGGTTAAGAAAGTATATTCGAATCCTGACGAAGAGTATAAAATTGATAAAATTTTAAAAACACGAGGTAAAGGTAAAAATTTAGAATACCTTGTTCGTTGGCTGGGTTATCCCTCCAGTTTTGATTCATGGATCAAGGCATCATCGCTAAAACCGATAGCAGACAACTAAACCTCAATATATATCGAAATATATCACCATTTCGAATCAGTGAGTTCTTCTTGTTCAGTCAGAATGGATGATAATTTCTACATCTACCTCCCATCGTCTTCATCAGAAAAATATTTTTCAAACAACACATTAACTCATTTTACTGTAAAATTGGCAAAACGTATCGATCTGCCTCTAGATTTGTGGGAAGTCGGTTTAGCAGAATTATGTCATTCAACTCTTTATGATAACGTTCTGGAAACAGATTCAGGACAACTAACATTTCCTGTTCGAACATACACAAATGTTGACGACTTGATTTCGTCGATCGTAACTTCCCTTCCCGATAATCGAGAAATACGAAAATCTGTGCTTTACAAATTCTGGCATCTTCTGGCTGACCCGCAATGGAGTTCATTCGAGTCATCTGTTTCTACAGATAACACACTATATATTAACGATCAACCGTTTTATTTTCCTGCAGCTACTTATACAATAGATGATCTTATTTATTTCCTGAAAACCTACCCTGCAAATGTAGCTATTCCTACTCATCTTCGATTCTATTTTAAAGCTGCCGTATATAAACACTTGTACGAAACAGGAATGCTCGACCCTGAACCCGATGCCTCTGTAGACAATACAATAACACCAATAGATTTAACAGACGACTATGCTAAATTTCGATATGATATATTAAAATCTATCTACTCTTCGCACGTAATATCTAATAACGTTGTCGATAAAAATCCTTACATATTTGTATATTCAGATATTGTAAAACAACAGTTGGTCGGTGAAGAAATGATACGTCTTTTACGTCTTACTCGAAAACAATGTTCAGAAGTAGATACCACATGTACGATACCTGTAGCTCATCACACATTCAATCCTATTCACTATGTTTCTCTGGATAAAAGTTCTTTTGAAGCAATAGAAATTACTTTAAACGATCAAAAAGGAAACTTTTTACCTTTAAGAAACGGTTCCGTTCCTACTATCGCTGTTTTACATTTTCGTAAAAAAACAAAATCCTTTTAAAAAACCGACATAACACTATTTTCTCAGTCTATATTGGTAAACGAATGAGTCATCATGAATTCGCAAGCAGAATATTACACAACCCAAATACATGGAGGAATCGGACCCATTTTTCGTTCTAACAGAATTCAGAAAGGAAGAGGATTAGGTTCTCTTTTTGCTGGACTTTTCAGAATGGTGAAACCTCTTCTCTGGAGTGGTGCAAAAGCTATCGGAAAAGAAGCTTTAAAAACTGGTGCTAATATTGTTACAGATATTGCAACAAGTCAGCAAACCCCGAAAACTATTGTTCGTCAGCGAATACGTGAAGCCGGTCAGAATCTTAAAACTAGAGCACAACAAAAAATCGATTCTCTGACAGGTTCGGGTATAAGAAGAAGAATTGCAAGAAAAATATCATATATAATCATATACCTTCTTCTGAAGAGTAACTATAAAATTCTAGTGACGTATTCGCTGAGCTAGTATTGTTACATACTGCAAAAACTTTTGTGCCTAAAGCACATTATTAAATAATAAGTCTGCTTTTAATCTTTAATATTATTAGTGCTATTTCATTATAACTTATTATTATGTCACGCGAGTGGATTTCAAATATTAGACCTGTTTCACTTTAATAAATGCCGTAACTTGGAGCAAACTTGCAATATTTATATTTAAGATTTTAAAACAATCTGCATTTTAAAGTTTTTAACATTCGAAGCTACAACGTGCTAAGGATAAATATTCAACTGTCAAACGAAACAATGTTTCGGACAGGAAAAAAAATATATATAAATATATACTAACAAAAAAAATCTCGTTAATATGTGAGAAACGTCCACGCCGTGTGATGCTCTCCTAATTCTCTTCTAGTTATTCAAAATAAGTTGGCTGTGCCTAACTTTGCTTAAAGCATATAAGTATATGTATATCTGTGTACGGACTCATTCTCGTCACTACTGCTTACCTGTGAACGGACATCTCTCGTCACTGCAGCCTAATTATACATCTATTACTTCTCAACTAGAACTTTTAATTAATCGGGCGGTTTATACCCTAAATCACGGTACGAACATTGTACAGCGTGTCGAGGAATATAATTAGCGTTTCGTTTCTTTACATATTAACATGAATTAAAATTTTCAGGCAATGTATGCGTAAGTTAAGGTAACGTAAGGCAAGTGACTATCTCGTATAAACTTGACTATCTCCTTAATCTAAGCTCCCTTCATGAGGTGCTAGGAGACTTCAGTCATTAAGAATATAAATGAGTGGTCCTCGGGGCCTTATACGTTCCCAAAACTATATATGTATAAAATGTACTATCCTCGTTGCAAAAGTCTTAGCAGTCATAGTTCAAGCATTCTAAATCCTTTACAAGTTACGGTCAGTTTTAAACCAAATTTAAATTAAACTTTTAAGAAATTTCAATTAATAATAATAACAAAATATTGACTCAAACAAGCTTACTCTGTGCCATAATTCGTTAAAATGCACCATAGTGCCGATTGACTCTGACTCGGTGGCACTAATTTATTTTCCTCATTCATAAATAACTTTAAAATCCACTTTTAATCCACGTTGTTAATTAGTTAAAATGTTAAGGGTAAAATCGTTTACTGTTCACTGTAGCTTACTGCATCCTCATAACCAACGTTGTAATAATTTTCGTATTCAAGATTATGTAAAAAAAATTCTAAAATCACTGTCAATGCAAGAAATCTTCAAATCTAAATGCCTTTCCCTTATTCCTTATTTAAAATTCTGGATGATAAAAATTTCCCAGGTGGGAATTTGTCGTAGCCATGGTACCGGGTTCGTGAGTGAACCACAGAGCTACCAGGAGCAGATTGATAGGGAATCGTCCACGGACGTCCCTGGGCCGGCCACATTTTTGATGAAATGGGCCTCTCTAAAATCCGACATCAAACCTTCCGCCACGCGGACTGCCGGATGCTCCTGATACCATAGCGCCAGCCCGACGCGGGTAACCGCGACAGAGCTAGGGCGCAGTTTCTCCGCATTCTTACATTTCGCTGATTATCGACCCAAACTTGAAGTCGATAAATTTAATCAAATTCATCCTCATGTTAGACTAAACATCTATCATGGCATATATAAATTCTTCTCCCCCCATTAATGCAAAAAGCTTTAAGCCCTATGTATTTTCAAAATAATTTTGGCAAGGACATACCAAAAAAACTAAACTAATGAGCAAAATTTTGGGGTGGGTAATGAACTAGCACTCCACTACGTGTCAAAATTTGGGGTGGGGTTGAATCCTAAACTGGTTAACAAACTTTTTTCTCATCGCATTTCCGAAAAAATGCATGAGAAGCCCTAGCAAATCCACCACGAGTCAAAATTTTGGGTGGGGTTGAATTTAAACTGGTTAAAAATATCTTTTCATTTCTGAAAAAATGAAAAGACCCGCTAATCTCCACCACGTGTCATGCTATTTTCTCATCGCATTTCCGAAAAAATGGATGAAAGCCCTAAGCACCTCCATCCACGTGTCATTCTATAGAATGAAGGGATCTGAACCAGTTAATTGATGGGGTGATGTAAACTACTCATCATTCATCCTCTTGATGAGACCACTCGTCATTGACATGACGAGTTATTGCTTGGCATGCGAAAGGTACAAATAACACAAAGGAATTAAACTACTGAAAAGACAATGGCAACTCGTTGGATTTTGTGAACCGTTGAACCTGTATCATGGCTGGGTGTAGGATAATTACCTGTCTAACTGAAGTCTCTGAGCTGAATCGAAAATAGCGAAGTCCTCTGTGAGCTTCTCTCTAAGTGTTGACCAAAGCGTGCTTCCACTATCGACCTCCTGTCTTGCTGACCTCCTCTCTCTACCAACTCAATTCCCAAAGTCCAGTCCCTTCCCAGCTTGTCTCACCTCTATATTCCCTGGCCATCGAGCTCTTCCTCGATGCCGAATCGCCGAATCGTGTTTATTATAATTGCTACCATGCAAACCGCTGACACCAAACCCAGAAGTGTTACCTATTTCCTGAATGCTCAGGAGGTTTGCATGGCACAACACAATGCATTGTAAACATGCCTAAGAGGCTTGAGACAGCTGAGAAAAACAAGTGAATGCCCTGGTCAACTTGAAGCGTTCAGAGAGACTTAATAAAATAAACATACAATCCTATGGATTGATACGCTATCGCTGTTTTACATTTTCGTAAAAAAACAAAATCCTTTTAAAAAACCGACATAACACTATTTTCTCAGTCTATATTGGTAAACGAATGAGTCATCATGAATTCGCAAGCAGAATATTACACAACCCAAATACATGGAGGAATCGGACCCATTTTTCGTTCTAACAGAATTCAGAAAGGAAGAGGATTAGGTTCTCTTTTTGCTGGACTTTTCAGAATGGTGAAACCTCTTCTCTGGAGTGGTGCAAAAGCTATCGGAAAAGAAGCTTTAAAAACTGGTGCTAATATTGTTACAGATATTGCAACAAGTCAGCAAACCCCGAAAACTATTGTTCGTCAGCGAATACGTGAAGCCGGTCAGAATCTTAAAACTAGAGCACAACAAAAAATCGATTCTCTGACAGGTTCGGGTATAAGAAGAAGAATTGCAAGAAAAAATACCCATTCGGTGTTAAAACGTTCAGGTACCCGTGCTAGAACCTCGAGAATCAAGAAAAAACGTACATCCGTAAAACGTCGAAAAACATCATCGAAATCTAGAAAAACACGTAAAAGAAAAACCAGACAAAATATCAAAGTCAGAGATATTTTTACATCATGATACAGAACAGCACCTGGGTAATTTCACAGTTCGACCTTTTTTCAGAAAAACATACTATTCCGTACAAACCTATTGCTTCCTTCGATAACCAGAATGTAACTTCGTTTCTCGAACCTCTCTATCTTCGCTTACAGCGGCCGCCCGATAATTTTTTTTGCTGGACTCTTCAGAATGATAAAACCTTTTCTCTGGAACAATACAAAAACTATCGAACAAAAAGCTTTAAAAACTGGTGCTAATATTGTTACCGAGATTGCAACAAGTCAGCAGACTCCGAAAACTATTGTTCGTCAGCGAATACGTGAAGCTGGTCAGAATCTTAAAACTAGAGCACTACAAAAATCGATTCTCTGACAGGTTCGGGTATAAGAAGAAGAATTACAAGAAAAAATACTCATTCGATGTTAAAACATTCAGGTACCCGTGTTAGAACCTCGAGGATCAGAAAAATCAAACAGACTATCAAAGTCAAAAATATTTTTACACAATGATGCAGGACAACACGTGTATGATTTCACAGTTCGATCTTTTTCGGAAAAAACCTATTCAACAAAATGTCGAAAAAACCTACACTGTTACCTACAAACCTATTGCATCCATCGATAACCAGAACGTGATACAATTTCTCATACCTGCAACAGCAACAGATTTTCTGGATCTTCCATCTGTTTATCTTCGTTTACAGGTGGAGATGGTTAAACAAGATGGGAGTCGTATGAGTGCTTTGCCGACCAATAATGCAACCACAAAAAATTGTGGGGTAGTAAATTATCTCCTCAATACTATATTTTCACAATGTAACGTTGCTATCAACGGTATATCTGTAACAAATGCTGACAACAATTATGCATACAAATCGATTTTTGAGGTACTTCTCAATTACGGTACTGATGCTGCAAATACACATCTTACTAATGCTTTATGGTACCTGGACACACCTGGAAACCAAGATAAAATCACAACCAATAACGAAGGTTTCACCACCCGAAAAATTTTTTTCCAGTACGTTCCGTCATCAGGAAATCCTATGGAAGTAACAGCCGAAATGGAACTTATGGGAAAACTCCACATAGATGTTTTCAATCAGCCTAAATATCTACTCAATGGTGTGGAAGTACGTATCGAACTTATCAAGTCACGTGATGCTTTTTATATCTGGGGAGATCAAGATTCACCTAGCGTACAAATAAAAATTTTAAAAGCTGCTCTCGAAATAAATCACGTCATTCCTACTCCTAGCACCAGTTTGGCTATAGACAGAGCACTTTCTTACGCTCCTGCACATTATCCGTTCACAAGAAGTATTATCAAGGCATACTCTTACGTTGCAGGAACGCAGCAGATTTCTATCGACAATGCTTTTCAAGGTCCTTTTCCGAATGTTATTCTTTTTACTATGGTATCCACCGCCAGCTTTCTCGGAGACAGTAAAAAAAATCCGTTCGACTTTAGAAGTTTTAACCTATCTTCTTTCCATCTTGTAAAAAATGGAGAGCTCACACCTTCTGAACCTTTACGAATCAGTACAGGAGGAAATAGCGGTTTAGTAACACGTGCCTACCAAACTCTCTTTTCCGGCACAGGTATCCATCACAATAATTATGGACATCAGATAACAAGGAAGATGTTTGAAAACGGATCATTTTTTCTAATTTACGACATTACACCAGATTTTTCAGGAAACGATACACACATCAGTCTACAGGAACAAGGTACCTTAGGAGTAGAAATGCAGTTTTCTCCACAACTGTCGGAAAATGTTACCTGTCTTCTCTATGCTGAATTCGAAGTGGCCTTGGATGTGACAAAAGACAGAGGTGTTATCCTTCACTAATAAACCTAACAATTTTACTCTATAAATTTGGTGTGTTCCTCTTTTCTGCCACAGAAACCTACCTGTATCGTAATAGAAAAAGACTATCGTGTTTGTGTACTTTATTATAAACGTATCCGACATGAACACATCACAGATCAGACATATTTTATCTCACAACTGTTCCACCAAAACAATTTTTTGTGGTGTTTACCCGAGAGATCTTCTGCCTCGAACGTTCTCCACCCCTGCTTTGATAATCGCAAACACGGATACTTCCGATTCCGAAGGAACACACTGGGTTGCTTTCTATTTCGACAAAAACAATAAGGCAGAATATTTTGATTCATACGGTTTCCACCCCTATTACCCAGAATTCATAACATTCTTGAACCGTCATTCCTCTATTTGGACTCACAATAATACCCCCTTACAAGGAATATTTGCTACAACTTGCGGACATTACTGTTGTGTATATGCTTATTATAAAGCACATCACGTCACAACCAGGGATTTCATCCGGATATTCCCACCGGGTGTCAGTAAAGATGAATATATTTTACACCGTTTTCGTCAGATCTTCAAATGTTTACCGCATTCAAAGTGTCCTAAAGGAGCACAAGTGTGTCGTTCCATCAAACCAGTTCGGGAGTGTATAAGGTGATTTCTATATAAAATATGTATGATGATTCTGCTCACTCTCAGTATCATCTTGACACCTTTAGTGAAAACATCATGGAACCGGTCAAAAATTCTACAATGGAAAAACATGATCAGCTTCTAGACCGTATTACTCATAAGGATGGTGTTTCTAGATGCAGAAAACGTAGACGTCTGCCCCCTACCAAAATTGAGATTCCTGTTATAAAAACTGAACCGATCGAGAGTGAACCGGATGTGACAAAGGATTGTGATTTCATGAAAATACGTCAAGAAAACAGTTCTTCCCAAAATAAAACCGAATGTTCGGAACTGCAAAACATAGATGTCTGTTTGGATCTTTATCTTGCAAATATATACTTTCTGAACACAGAAAAAACCAAATATGTAGCAGTAGGATTCGAAAAACAAACACCTTTCAATCTGGTATGGGAGTTTTCGCAACAAGGAAGATTACCCGTACGAATTAATTCTTCACAGATTAGAGAATTGTGTGTTTTGAAATCTGATGTACTTAACTACATCGAAACAGGTCGACGATTTAATTATCTCGTCACAGGGAATGTTACTGTCAGTGCTGTAAATTTTTTCGGAAAACGTTGTATTTCCATGTATCAACATTCCTCACCGGATGCTTTTATTTTTACACCCCCGGAACTACATTTATTTTTTTGTGAACTTTTCACACCCTTAAGAAAATTAACGAACGAACGTTATCATAAATTACAGCCACATATACAGACTTTTGTGCATTGTATCGAAAAGAATATGTTTTCAGAAAGAAAAGAAGTACCGGAAAACCTGATAAGCCATTTTCACGTTCTCTGGTACAACGAATTGATGATTGAAATATATCTTCAACACAATCTTGGACATTCATTGATATTATAAATAATTTTATTATCCATTATGTATTGTTACTGTAAATGTATATCTTTATATGTATATTATTAAATTGTAAGTAAAACATTTGAAAAAAAGGTTAAACATTTTTTTATTTTTCTCTATTACAGTAGAAATGGTACATTTTCCAAACATTTTCAACTGCACAGGTTTTGTTCACATTTTTTGATTCACTATGTTCTCTACATTTCTTTTTCTCTACCGAAAGTTTCACACTCTCCAATTTTGGACACCCAAATTCTTCAATATTATCTACGGTTAACGTACTCATACGTTTTTCTCCGATACATTTTTCCAACCATTTAGTTTTTCAGTACCTTTAACATACACATTTTCATTTACAAGTACAGAATATAAAAGATCTCCTAACTTCTCATACGGTACCCAACCATTTTCCCAGGAGAGTCCGTGTTTGTTTGCACGGAGCCAATAATTCACACGACGATATTTTTCACTTAACAAATGTAGAGGTTTTACTAAATAATCAAATGTACATTCAAAAGGAGACTTCAATATTCCGACTTCTTTCCACACAAATTCACCGTCCTTTCCTCGTAAACCTTGAACGTCCAAAAAACATACATCCATTGTTCAACAGGTAAAAACTGTCAATGTATTTTTAATAGATCCACGACATATAGCACACTTATCGAGTTGTGAGGCACAGGATCGACAACTGACAAAATGTCTGCACGGGAGAAACACTATATCGCAAACATTCAAAAACAGATTTTACAAATCATTACAGAATCTGCATTTTTTTCAATAACTCTTTTTGCAGACTTTTCTCTATTAGCACAATATTTACATTCGACCTTATAATGTAGTAATGCAACACTTTGTATAAAACTACAATGGGGCACTGCTGCCAGATGTCTTATAAAAGGACAAAATTCCGGTGTCCAATCACAAAAGCCATAAAAACAATATGAACACAGTACTCTATCACCGTGGCCTGAATAGTAACATCCTGCAGTCACTAACTCTTCAGGTGTCTGTTGTAATCCTACAGGCCACTTTTCGTAAGTTTTGTATCGAGAATCGACTGATAGGTAGTTATTACAATGCCCCGAAAATCGGTAGCAGGGGTAACTGAACACTTTCATAAATCAGCCAAAGAAAAACAATCTGATACAATAGGTGATGGGGTTCCAGGTATTGGTGATAACGGTACCGGCACAGTATCTTCTACATCACTATCAAACAGGGCTCTGGAAAAACCAAGACGATTCGAAGATAACACTGGAAAACAGGGGTGTCCTTCTAATTTACGTAGTAGAGAACGGTTGCAGGTAGTACACCACAAAATAGTTTTGTTCACTAACACGGCAAGCCATTCTTTCACTCTTTGTTTTAAAGCTTCAGCAATCTCATCTTCATCCTTCCTCTGAATGAGTTCACACGAACATTTGTGACTGGGAAATCCTGTTCTCTCATCCGTAAACTTTTTTCTTTCCACTATCTCCTTCAACGTCTCGCAGGAATGATGGACTGCTTCTCCCGATCTATTGAACAGGTAACATCCGCACCATGGAGCTTCACGTAGTGCTACGTACATAAACGGGAACTGTTTCAACACTCGCTGTACAGCCTCACGATCGGTATCGATATCGCCGCAGGATTCTATGACTTCCCAAAACTCTTCGTAACTTATCTCGTAGAAATTCAGAGCTTTCTCCGGAAACGTTATGTAATACTCTGCCATTGTGACACACTCTCGTTCTTTTTATACCGTCTACATATATATATACCCTTCTTCCTATTACGTCATTTTCCTTAAACATGTCCAAATAAATACTTTTTGTATTCTTAAATTAATACAACGATCTTTGAATCAAATGAGTCAGCAACATTTTCCCGGCTTCTCAAAGACAGGTTGTTGACCTCTATACTGAATGAGTCATTAAATTCGAAAACCTAAATCAACCTCTGTACCGAAAAACAAACATAATAAAATAAAAAACAACAGTAAAACATTCCCCATCCGTTATCTATACCCTTTTAACCTCTATCTCAAACTCCACACATTTTTGGAACCCTGCCAAATAATAACAATATCTGCTTGTTCACTCGAACATTAACCCGAGCCGGGAATTTCCGGTCACGTGACTTTCACGTGATTTTGGCGGGAAATTCTCAGAATCGACCCGAATCAACTATTTCCTATCACGTGATTTTCACGTGATTCACACAACATTTTCTAAACCTCAACCTCTTATCTATAACTTTTCACCTTTCTCAGACAACATTTTAATCATCATTCAACTGACTCAGTAATTTCCTGTTGAAATCAAGCTCGGGAATTTCCCGTTCCGGGGTCAAAAAACTCTTCAACCAATCAAAACTCAAAACACCTATGACGTCATCATCTCCTCATCCAAACAACCAATCAAATCTCTCACCCATATCTCAAACCCCGCCCATTTCTGGCCGAACTCCAAAAACAAACAATGCTTGCTTGTCCACTGCCCTTTATCATCAATTGATCTTTCATCGATCTTTTCCAATCAATTGATTTATCGGACTATATCCGGGAACATAACTACTGTGGTGGTACTTCGTCGTCTGATAAACTGTGTTTCAGAGGCGCAACCAAGAATTTTTAATTGGGGGGGGTCAAGTGACAGGATAAACGTACCAATAATAATAATACATTTAATAATATAATGCTAATATTAATAATGTTAATAATAATAATAATATTATGACATTATTATTATTATTAATTTGCTTTATTTTACTTCGCTTCTTGTGCCACTTTTGGCTATTTTGCGAAGATGGGGATGAGTGATGATATAATGAAATTGATGAATGGACACTCACAAACATCCATGCCCAAGCCGTGATTCGAACCCGGAACTAACATTATTATTATTATTATTATTATTAGTAGTAGTAGTAGTAGTAGTAGTAGTAGTAGTATCAAAGACGTTATTAAGCTCGTAAATTATGCAAAAAGCGGGTAGAAGTTGGTGCTAAAGCCTTTGTGTTCGAACAAACGTTTTATTTTTTTTTTAACACGTTCAATTTCACATTAACAACGTGGACACTAAATTGTGTGCGTATTCAAAGTTTCTTTAATACATATTATATACAACATTTATTTTTTAAATACATTACACAACCAATTCATCCATCTCACAATAAACGAACAGCAAAAATGACATAAATTGTCTCTCAAATGTGCACTCTCCCTTTCCTCAAAATAATTTTTCATGCATTTAAGACAAAAATTAGTTAAGAGAAGTGTTATTTCTCTGTCTGGGTACTTACAATGCACTACAGAGGACAACGATATAGTGCAAGCGAAGCGAGCAAGGAAAGTTTCGGATCCAATATTTTTCCAGGCTGAAATCAATATTGATTTAATAGGGCGTAAATAATTTCACGGGACGCCAATGCATTCTCTCTTCTACAACTTTTGTGTCTCCCCGATGGTGTAATGGTAACATCGTTGCCTTGTGATGAATGGGTCCCGAGTTCGATACCCGGTGGAGGCACATGGCACAGTGGTTCGGATCCCACTTTAAACTGCAGGTCCAGTCGCGATTAGCCTTTCTGTGCGTAAAGTCGACTTAAAACCACAAACCAATCGATCAATTTTACAACTTACTTTCATTTACATCGTTCGGCGCCCAGGGCCGACTCCCGCCGCCTCCTAACTACGGTCCTGAATTTGATAAGAGCAAGAAATGAAGGAATTGCGAGCTAAGTGAGCAAGAAAATTTTATGAGTAGTGTTTCTATTTGCATAAAATTTGAAGTTGTGTGCCCCCTGCAGTTACACTTGGCCGTCAATGTTTCCCCCCTTGCCCCCTAGAACTTATTTCCGTCCAAGGTTGAGGGCCAATGCCCCCCCTGCTCCTCCTGTGGTTGCGCCACTGCTGTGTTTTTGTATATAATATCTGTTGTTATAATAGGCTATATGTTTGTGTTCATGAGCTATGAGAGAGACTTCATTCATTTATCCAACACGGGATCAACACACTCCTGGACTTGGGAAAGTTACGCCAAGTGTTTTAATGGTGTAACGCCGCTACACTGTGCATAAAGGGGACTTAAAAACACCAACTCAACCAAAAAAGTAGGTGCTACAAGAAACCCTTGATGCCTCCCGAGAAGTTTGATAAGAGGTTATAAACTGTTATAAACGCAGAAGGTGCGTGTCACGGTTTTTAGCTGTGTCGAGCCACAAGGACGAGCCGACCTTCGTAACGGAGTAGTTAGTACAGCGCACTACCGTTTGGAATCCCGGCCTTGGCATCAACTTCAACATACCATCACTCATCCTTATCGTCGCTATTAGCCAAAATAGGAAAAAAGGCGACGCTAAATAACAATTATCAAAATAAAAGAAAGTTTCATGTCAGATAAACCTGGTCTCGGACACGATGTTGAACCTAATTCACTTCTAGGTTATTGATTGATTTGCTTTATTTTACTTAGCTTCATGTGCCACTTTTGGCTAATTTGCGAAGATGGAGATGAGTGATGATATGATGAAATTGATGAATGGACACTCACAAACATCCATGCCCAGGCCAGGATTCGAATTCGGGACCCCTGGCGTCGTAGCGCGATGTACTAACCACTCCACCACAGGGGCCGGCACTTCTAAGTTATTGAGATACCGAACACTTCCTTATTCGTATTCACCATTGGCGGATTTAGACATTTTTCCTGAAAGGGTTACAGCATGAGTGTAACTTGCGACCTAATTTTGAGGGGGCAGAGTCAGTTGGGGCCTAATTTTGAGTGGGCAGAATCAGTTGGGGGCTAATTTTAAGGGGGCAGAATCAGTTGGGGCCTAATTTTAAGGGGGCAGAATCAGTTGGGGCCTAATTTTGAGGGGTCATAATCAGTTGGGGCCTAATTTTGAGGGGGCAGAATCAGTCGGGGCATAATTTTGAGGGAGCACAATCAGTTGGGGCCAAATTTTGAGGGGGCAGAATCAGTTGGGGCATAATTTTGAGGGGGGCAGAATCAGTTGGGGCATAATTTTGAGAGGGTAGAATCAGTTCGGGCCTAATTTTGAGTGGGCAGAATCAGTTGGGGCCTAATTTTGAGGGGGCAGAATCAGTCGGGGCATAATTTTGAGGGAGCACAATCAGTTGGGGCCAAATTTTGAGGGGGCAGAATCAGTTGGGGCCTAATTTTGAGGGGGCATAATCAGTTGGGGCATAATTTTGAGGGGGCAGAATCAGTTGGGGCATAATTTTGAGAGGGGTAGAATCAGTTGGGGCCTAATTTTGAGTGGGCAGAATCAGTTGGGGCCTAATTTTGAAGGGGCACAATCAGTTGGGGCCTAATTTTGAGGGTGAAGAATCAGTTGGGGCCTAATTTTGAGGGGGCAGAATCAGTTGGGCTTAATTTTGAGGGTGCAGAATCAGTTGGTGCCTAATTTTGAGAGAGGTAGAATCAGTTGGGGCCGACCTAATTTTGAGAGGGGTAGAATCAGTAGGGGCCGGCCTGATTTTGAGGGGGCAGAATCAGTTGGGACCTGATTTTGAGGGTGCAGAATCAGTTGGGGCCTAATTTTGAGGGGACAGAATCAGTTGGGGCCTAATTTTGAGGGGACAGAATCAGTTGAGGCCTAATTTAAGGGGGCAGAATCAGTTGGGGCCTAATTTTGAGGGTGCAGAATCAGTTGGGGCCTAATTTTGAGGGTGCAGAATCAGTTGGGGCCTAATTTTGAGAGAGGTAGAATCAGTTGGGGCCGACCTAATTTTGAGAGGGGTAGAATCAGTTGGGGCCGGCCTGATTTTGAGGGGGCAGAATCAGTGGGGGCCTAATTTTGAGGGGACAGAATCAGTTGGGGCCTAATTTTGAGGGGGCAGAATCAGTTGGGGCCTAATTTAAGGGGACAAAATCAGTTGGGGCCTAATTTTAAGGGGGCAGAATCAGTTGGGGTCTAATTTTGAGGGCGCAGAATCAGTTGGGGCCTAATTTTGAGGGGCAGAATCAGTTGGGGCCTAATTTTAAGGGGGCAGAATCAGTTGGGCCTAATTTTGAGGGGGCAGAATCAAACTTGGGCCTAATTTTGAGAGGGGTAGAATCAAACCTGAGGCTTAATTTTGGGGAAGAGACTCGAAAAGTTTTCCATCCCATTGAAGCAGCATCCAAGATTATTTGCTAAATTACCGTGACGTTTTGCGAAATCACAAATATTACTCTTTATTATTACTTTGCTCCTCAGGTCCCCTAACTTGTAAATTTGAATAAACCTGCAAATTTAGGGAGGGGCAAGTGCTCCTCCTTGCCCGCGCCAAGTTACGCCTATGGGTTATAGAATATTCTGTAAGCATGTAAGAAGTAGCACTGAAAATATAATGTGCAGATTTTTCTAGAAATTAATTTGCATTTTGAATTTGGAATAAAAATTTTTGGGTGCGTCAGCACTGAGGCTAGTTTGCACCCGTCACACTATACGGGGTCCAGCCCCTTATCATAACAAAAATAAAAGCGTGTCTGAAAACTAAAACTTTCTTACCTTGGTTAAAAGCTGAGGCTAGAAAGGGCGCTCAGCACAAATAAGGACAGAACACAAGACGACACAGAATTTGTAATCGAGGGGTCCCGGGTTCGATACCCGGTGGAGGCACAAGTGGTTCGGATCCCACTTTAAACTGTAGGTCCAGTCCCGATTAGCCTTACTGTGCATAAAGTGGACTTAAAACAGCAACCCAATGACAATGACAACGACACAGAATTATACTGGCCATGGGGCCAGTCGCCAGAGCCTCGTTAGTCTGCAGTCCATGGTGTACTACGTGGAAGTGAGGTTGACTATTGGGTGCACTACATGTGAGGAGCACCTCTTACACCCCTTTCTAGACGTTAAAAAAGTCTTCAAACATACGTAGAAAGGTAAACCTGCATAATATCGGATAGCCGTCCAATATCGGATACCCTCGTTTCTCGGATCGTGGGTGCTGCCATCTGCAGCAATTCACTGAACTACGTCCATCGATTGCCGACATTGCTCTATTGTAAGTGGGAACGCTGTTGAGCACCAGAGGCGTAGCAAGGGATGAGCGAAGTGGGCGACCGCCCGGGGCCTTGCGCCTGAAAGGGACTGGCGCTCCTAGATTTATACGTAAAAAATACAAGTTGAAACGAACCTGAGAGTTTAAGGTTTTATATTTGTAAGAAGTTAAGTTTTTAATTGTTTGTTATTTCAAATAATGTGCAAGTTGTCACAGACATCTATAGTTAGATTGATACAATTATGGTTGGAACTTGTATATATGTTTATAAATACGTCATAATCTGTTCGTGTCGACGTCACTTCCTCATCTCAGCAGAGGAAGTGAACCCACCTGAATGTTTCTCACCTGACGACAAACTGAGTTTGGAAAACAGGTGAAGGTGAAGGATCAATAAGAACTTGGAAACGGAGAGAATTCAAGTACAGATTTTGGGTTTTCATGTTTTCTTCTGGCCGATAAGTTGAAAGTAAGCAATTATTTATGTAATTTGCGGACTAACGTTCTGACGACTGGTGTACAACCGGGGGACGTTGCATAGTTATTTTGACACACCAACGTGGGACCCGAGTGCATAGTTATTTTTGGTACAATCGTGGGGGCTTGAGTGCAAAGTTATTTTTGCAATTCAAACGTGATGCCCGATTTAGTGCATACTGAAAGTGTTCGTCCATAGAATTCACGAAGGTGATAGTGAAAGTCCTTGGAATTCACGAAGGTAAAATTGTGATAGTGAAGTGAAGGTATTAACTGGGAAGAGCCATAGACGGTGTTGTAGAATGGATAAAGACGCGACAGGAATGAATCTGCGAAGCAAAAGAAGAGCGACAATGGATGCAGAAACCAAGTTTGGATGCTGTGATGATCTTACCAATGACAGGGAATTCTTCCAGTGTTGCCAATGTTTGCAGAGGTTTCATAGTAGTTGTGATGGGCAGGAAGTAACGTTTTCATCAAACAAAGAGATGCGATGCACATCATGCTTGTCAGTACCAGAGAGAGAATCAGAACCGAGTGTTCCTACCAAACCCTCATCAGATCACTGGCTACTTGATTGGTTGATGAAAGATAAAGCAGAACGAAACCAGAAAGAACAGGAGGATGAGAAGCGTAGACAGAAGGATGAGGAGCGTAGACAGAAGGAAAGGATAGAGGATGAGAAACAGCGTAAGAAAGAGATGGCTCAGATAGAGAAAGTTCGAAAAAAGGAGATAATAGAGTTTAAACTCATAGTTTAGTCTAAAGGAGAAAAGAGAAGAAAAGAGAAAGAGGAGGAAGAGGAAAGGAGGAAAAAGGAAAAAAAGAGGAAGAAGAAAAAAGACAGAAAGAGTAAGAAGAAGAAAAGAGAAGGAAAGAGAAAGAGGAGGAAGAACAAAGGAGAAAAAGGAAAAAGAAGAGGAAGAAGAAAAGAGACAGAAAGAGAAAGAGGAAGAAGAAAAGAGAAGGAAAGAAAAAGAGGAGGAAGAAGAAAAGAAAAGGAAAGAGAAAGAGGAGGAAGAAGAAAAGAGAAGGAAAGAGAAAGAGGAGGAAGAAGAAAGGAGAAAAAAGGAAAAAAAGAGGAAGAAGAAAAGAGACAAAGAGAAAGAGGAAGAAGAAGGAAAGAGAAAGAGAAGGAAGAAGAAAAAAGGAAAGAGAAAGAGCAGGAAGAGAGAAAGAGATAAGAAGACTTAGATATTTTCCGTGCATTGATTGAAAAGCAGGAAGAAAGGAGGATACAGGAATATATAAAACTAAGGTCAGAATTACAGGCTCTATTCTCTCAGCACAAACTTAAACAGGTAGAGAGCATCAGAGGAGAGATAGAAAGACTTAGTATTAAATTCATGAAAAGGTGGACGAAAGGGTAAAGGAAATTGTGGAAGAACAGCTAGAGTTCTTAACAGTTCGACAAGGACTGATAGAGAAGGAACAGGAGCAATTGAAGAAGAATATGGAAATCTGTCTTGAAATTGTCCAGACTGGAAGATAATCTGAATGTAACCCTCCACAGGGAGTTCAAGAATTAGAAAGTTCTGTAGAGTCTATTAATGTAGCACTAAAAACCTTCGGTGAAAGAACGGAACTTATGGAAAATATAGTGCAAGAACAGAAAGTCGAAATAAAGGCAGCTGGAGAAAAGGTTAATTTTCTCCATGAGAAGGCTAAAAAGATGGACGTGTCTCTTCGCCAAGAAATTCAGGAACAGACAGTTACAATTATAAGTAGGGTCAGTGAACTGCAGGAAAAGATCCATAATTCACAGATTCAACCAGAAACCTCTTCCGATATAATGCCTGATCCAATCCGAGGACTGAACCCAGAAGTTACTGCCTATGAACCTCCTGTTGTACTTCCAAACCCATTCTTCCCCGGTAATACCACAACTTCTGATAGATGCAAGAGGCCTAGAGAAAAGGATAGTAATGACGAATTTTCTCCTCGACGCAGAACAGATTTTAAGATGCCCAGAATGGCTGATATCGCGAACATTCCGAAGTTCAAAGGCGATATCGAAGCTCAATCTGCCGAAAGATATCTGCGTGAATTAAATGTCAGTTTCGACTTAATGCAAGTGCCTGAGCACTATAGATTGGAATTATTACCTCGGGTTTTCACCGGCAAGGCTGAGCATTGGCTAGCTGGTAATATGGACAACTTTGTGAATTATGCTGATTTCTGCGCACGCTTTAAGGATGAATTTGCATCAGAAAAGGCAAAACAAAGACAACTAGCGGCTTTGAGGAACCGAAGGTATTCTCGTCTGGTCCACGACAACTTAGAAAGTTTTGCCTGGAGTGTCTAAGCTGCGTATAGAAACCTGGCTGACAATTTTAATGAGAGTGAAGTACTTAATTTGATCATTGGACAGTTGCCGTATCGCATTCGGAATCTTTGTCTGGCGCACGCTCCACGAAGTGTGGATGAATTGACACATTTCTTAAAGGACTTCGATATTTATGATGACCCTGATGCCGGAGGAATAAAGAAGACTCTAAGAATAAAGAGGCTGCAGGCAATAAAAGTTTTAAGATCCGGAATATCCAGACGGATTCAGAGAGTCGAGGAGAAAATTTCTCACGACCTCGAAGATTCAACAGAGGATTAGGCAGGATAGGTTTCAACCAAGATCAAAACCAGAGACAGATAAATTTCTACAGGCCTCGTCCAGAACAAGAGCGGAACTCTCAAGACGGATGGCGTTACCAAGAACGACATAGTCCTACTTCGCCCAGACGGCACTCTCCACCACGTAGAGGTGACAATTGTGGTTCCTTCTCACCAAGACATGACGTTGCCTCAGAGCAGGAAGAAGCAGTGGAGACTACTAGAGAGTTTCTGCAAAATCAGAGATCACAATCAGTCAAACAAACTAGGACCTTGTCTAGGCGTTTCGCTTCCGTTTAGGCAAGGAGCCTCTGAGGAGCGTCTCATACAAGAATTACATGTAAATTTTCAGTTAACAGAAATAAAAGAAATTAATTTACAAAGCCAATTAAAATCAGCTCGAACATCAAAAACTAAGTACAAATCTCTTGCAGTTCCTGCTAAATTAATGGACTTGCATTATTGATACTGAAAGTGAATGTTCAATATTATGTTACGAGATCTGGACCCAGTTAATTAATCTGATACCAGGCATTCAAATGCAAAAAGTTTCTGACAGAAGACTGGTAGATGTTTCCGGAAGTCATAAGAAGAGAGTGTTCGGAAATAGACGGGTAGAACTGGAAATTGGTGGCATGAATTTTAGCACAGAAGTATTCATCTTAAAAGGTTTTCGTACGGATCTTCTTCTAGATATGCCTTTTCTAAGACAGCACGAAGCAGAAATTAGTTTCAGGAAGAATTCAGTTACTTTGTTGTTCGGTAGAACTCCTGATCAAGAAGAAGAGAATCCTGTAGATATAGAAATAGTGCGGTACATCCAAAAGGTCCAGGATGAGGATGAGAAGTGGATGTATAAAACCGCGGACCTCAAAGAGAAGGTTGAAACTATTAATATTTTAAATGATTCCCAGAAGCAGGAGCTAATAAACGTGCTGACTCGTTATTTTAAGGTATTCTCTGACAAGCCCGGAACAATGGAGAGTGCTGAGTGTGAAATACTCTTAACAAGCACCGAACCAGTCCATCGTCCACCATACCCCGTGCCACTTTAAAAAAGCGCTGCTTATGAAAAGGAACTAGATTTATGGAAGGCCTGGAATATCATTGAACCGTCAGTATCTCCTTACTTATATCCTCTATTGGTTGTAGACAAGCCAGATGGGAGTGTCAGACCATGCATAGATTTCCGACTGCTGAACTCCATCATGTTAATACCTAAACGTTCGGTTCCGCCAATTGATGAGTCTCTTCAGAAGTTTAAAGGATCCCGGTATTTTACAAGTCTGGATCTTGCCTCTGGTTATTTACAGATTCCTTTAAAACCAGTCTGCCGCAAATACACGGCGTTCTCATATAAATGCAGACAGTATGAATTTTTGAAAATGCCTTTTGGTTTGTCAAATGCTGTGTCCACTTTTGTATACGTAATGCATCGAGTGTTTGGGCCAGAAACAGAGCATTCGTTAACAGTTTATATCGACGACCTGTTGATTTTCGATGCGGATTTGAACACTCACATTCAGCACATACAAGAAGTACTTCAAAGACTGAAAGACGTAGGTCTTAAAGTGAAACTTAGGAAGTGTAATTTTGTTAACGGAGAACTAGTGTATCTAGGACACTTGATTTCTGTAGACCATGTTAGAGTTGATCCAAAAAAGAATGAAGCAATTTTAAAATTCCCAAAACCTAAGTGTAAGAAGGATGTTCGAAAATTTTTAGGTTTAGCAAATTGGAGGCGGAAGTTTATAAAAGACTTTTCCATCAAAACTGAGCCTTTATTAAGATTGCTCTTAAAGTCTGCTAAATGGAACTGGGGCCAGGATCAAGAAACTGTTTTTGACCAGCTGAAAATTGAGTTAACAAATACTCCAGCCCTAGCTCAGCCTGATCTAAACAGAGAATTTTGTATTCAATGTGACGCCTCTACCAAAGATCTAGGTTGCATCTTATTTCAAGAGCAAGGCACGAGAAAACTGTCGTGCATTACGCTAGCAGAGAATTAAAAGAAAATGAGAGACACTATTCGATTCACGAATTGGAATGTTTGGCTATTCTTTTTGGTATCAACAAATTTGAAATATATTTGAGAGGAAGGCATTTTAAAATATACACAGATCATCGTGGATTAATGTGGCTTCAAAATTCTAAAAATTAGAATTGAAGGCTAACAAGGTGGTCTCTAAAATTGCAGTCTTACTCTTTTGAAATTAAATACATCCAAGGAAAGGATAACGTGGTACCGGATATTCTGAGTCGCTATCCCATCGATGAAGGTAAAGGGAAGGAAGAAGCTAACTATTTCCATGTAAATTATATATGGCAAGAAAGAGGAGAAATAGAGGACATAACAAATTGGGCTGAAGCTCAAGAAGATGATGTTTTTTACCAAAGCATAATAAAGCTTTTGAATCAGCCAGAAACGTAAGACTCTCCGACTGAAACTAAGGTGAAAAACGTGTATCAGGTTTATGGAAGTCTCTTATTCCGAAAAACCTCAGGTGAAGAATTTACTTGGAAATTGTGTGTCCCTTTAAAGTTCAAAGAAAAAGTGCTTCGAGAAAATCACGATGAACTAGGACATTTAGGGGTAGCAAAAACCCTAAAGAGAATAAAAAGGAGATACTTTTGTCCAAAGATGAAACAGGATATTGCTACACACACTAGGGATTGCGTCGTATGTGCCAAGACTAAAATGGACAAGTTAGGAATCATCAAATACAAGTTACATATTAATCAAAAGAGTCCTCACGAACTACTATCAATAGACCTGATCGGTAAATTGCCCATGTCCCAAGGATTCCAATACATTCTATCCTTGGTAGATTTAGGAACAAAGTTCGTCTCCGTTTACCCACTGAAGCGTGGCACCGCCAGAGAAATAATCACTGTGATGGAGAAAGGGTACTTCACCCATTTTCCCAAAGTTAAGGCAATTTTATCGGATCGAGGTACGCAATCCACTTCTGCGCTGTGGAAAGAATATTTGCACAAAAAGGGTGTTAAGTATTTATTCACTACGGCCTATCACCCTAGTAGTAATACTATAGAACGTATGAATCAGGAGATTGTTCGACTGCTCAGGTTATTTTGTCACCACGAACATCAAAGTTGGTCGCAATATTTATGAGAAATTGCCTGGTTACTGAACAATTCTGTTTCGGACACTACTGGGTATGCCCCTTCAGAACTATTTTTCAATCGCCTTATGCCCAATGAAATATTGGACTACTTTTATCGGCCTGATAACGACGATGATCCTCATTTAACTAACTGGGATAGAAAGATGTTTCTGGTGAAGAAAAGGAAACGCTCGAAAAGTGATAGGAGAAAATTCAAAGTCAAGTTCAATGGTCTTCAGCTAAAGGAAGGAGAATTTGAGCTCGTAAGAAATCACAAACTAAGTTCTAGGAAAAATAAAACCATCGCTAAGTTGTTTGAGGTTTATATTGGTCCCTACATTGCAACAGATGTTCGAAGCAATACTACTCTACTGTTACATCCCGAACCCAAGAATCCGATCGAGCGAGTAAATTTTGACAATCTTAGGATCTTTAATTGTTCTCAAGAACACAGACAGGCATTGGTTGGTGAAGTTGATTTAGTGTCAAGATAATTTATGTATTTAATGTTTCATTATGTACTCAATTTTTTTTTTCAGAACTTGCAAATTACAATTTCTTCAAAAATTTTCCCCGGACGAGGGGCAATTATAACGAACCTGAGAGTTTAAGGTTTTATATTTGTAAGAAGTTAAGATTTTTAAAATTTTTGTTACTTCAAATAATGTGCAAGTTGTCACAGACAACTATAGTTAGATTTATACAGTTATGTTTGGAACTTGTATATATGTTTATAAATACGTCAAAATCTGTTCGTGTTGACGTCACTTTCTCATCTCAGCAGAGGAAGTGAATCCACCTGAATGTTTCTCACCTGACGACAAACTGAGTTTGGAAAACAGGTGAAGGTGAAGGATCAATAAGAACTTGGAAACGGAGAGAATTCAAGTATAGATTTTCGGTTTTCAAATTTTCTTCTGGCCGATAAGTTGAAAGTAAACAATTAATTATGTAATTTGACTTTCGCTATATGTGAGTGAATTGCCCAACGTTAGTATTGAATGTTCTAGTGTTTTATTGGTAAGTGTTTATGAAATATACGCGATTATAAAACTGCGTTTAACTTTGAAAACAATGTTGTGTTTCTTTTCTACCCAGCAAGCCCTGATGATTTGCAAAGATTCTCATGTTCCCGACTAAAGGAGCAGCGGACTAATCTTCTTACGACTGGTGTACAAGCAGGGGACGTTGCATAGTAAATAATAATTAGAAGTGAGAAAAATATGTGAAAAAAGTTATATTGTTTGCCCGGCAATAAACGTAATACTGAATACGTTACATGTTTAGCATTTGAGAAGCCACGCCTCTCTAAACAAACTACGAATAAAAGCATGTTTTCTCTGTCTATTTATTATTCTTCGTTTTATGCGCTTGGAAGCAATGTTGGAAACCTTTGAACATAAAACGGGCCGGTTTCTGTCTCCGACGGTATGCTTGGTTTAAGCTTGACAAAAGAATTTGAAACACACACACACACAAATAGGATTACTAATAATTTAAATTCACGAAAGATTTTACGGCAGTGTGTTATATATTTATCTGAATTCTGATATCATGAAACTCAAACGAAGGAATAGTCTTACTTATTGTTACAAACTTGCAACCCACAGCGGTAGATGTCACAATGCATTGAAATCCAAACCTTACGCGGCACCGCGACAACAAAAGAGACGAAAAAATCCAACAATTTTTCTTTGTGTTGAAGTTCTGTTAAACACAAGCGTTGTTGTGATTGTTGTAACTGTAAGATCTTCACTGCTGACATATTTTGAAGCCTTGAAGCCAGACACAGAAATGCACACAGAATGTTGTGCACGGTAACAAGCCGTTCTTAGCGTTCTCGCTTTATTAACTCTCCACCGTGTTTAGTGTTCGGTAGTGATATTACATTAATGTCGGGTAGAGATCGCGATGTGGAAAGAAAATTCCCGTCCGGTGCGTCTAAGGGAAAAAGAGAAGCTGAAATAACAAAACAGAATAAAAGTTCATGTGGTTCACTGATGAAATATCCGAAAACAAATGCAGGGAAAAGTGTTGCAAGTGATGTTAATGAAATACATGAAGATGAGTGTCGACCGGTACATTCAGAGAATGGTGGATGTGTAGATCATAGTGTAAGTGAATTACATTGTGTTACTACTATAGAAGATAATTCGAGTTCCTGTTCGTCAGTAAGCAAAGACTCAGCGGAACCAAGTTTCAAAGATCCAGGTAGAGTCCAGCGCAGATATTTCTGCCGTGCGATGCGCGAAACAACTAAAGAAGCAGTGTTGCTAATGGAGCAGATAGAAAAATCGCTGCAGTGCGCCGATGCACAGCTGTTACGTACAACAATAAAATTAGAGAATTCAGGTCTATTTAACGTTGAGTTTTAAACGTCATGCATTATACCAGGACTAGGATTAATATGTACTAACAAGTGGTTTTGTATGTAGCTACATACATATGGACTAAAAATTCGCAAAATATGAACTAACACATAAGTAAAATTACCAAAAATGCTGCAAAGAAGACTTCTTCATACGATTCCTTATTTGAGTGATTTCAAACAATATATATATATATATATATATATATATATATATATATATTATTTTTCATTGCATTAATGCACTGGTGGCGTTCTAACTTTTCACTCCCAAAACCCGTATACACTGGTATGGAACTGCAACGGCAGATAATAACATGCCAACGTGTTAAACCGCTACAATTGCACCATAACACTCCTCCTCAAGCAGTAGTATTATTTCCTCTCTGAGATCGGCGACAGTCGGTTGCCTTTGTTGTACATTTACAAAGGATGCCGGCTTCCACAACAATAACAAGTACATATACTGCCACTAGACGATAAGCTGCGCGGCTTTTTCTTTTGTTATGAACCAGGGCCGGCGCTAGTCATTTTGCCTCCCTGGGAGGTGGCGGCTCTATTCGACCCTCCCCCCCGGTCATTACGCAGCAACGGAAAATTGAAAATCAATATATTCCTTACTAAAACATCAAAATATAAAATAAATAATGAGACTTCTTATGGTATTTCAATACTATTCAGCGCAAAAGAATATCTCGCTCGATCACAGTTTTCAATAGGCTTATTTTTTTCTTCTCTTCAAATTTTGCCGCTCTTTCGATGGCACGGTACGCCCTCCCCTTCCGCCGGCCCTGCTACGAACTTGGTCACCCATCAAAGCATGGCAATTTTAACACAGAAAACAATATGTATCGCATTAAGCAGCAAAAATGAGAGCCTCCTCTATGCAATTTCTACAAGAACACGTGCCGGAGCCAGAGTTGAAATGATGTTGGAGCCACATAATTTATTTATTTTGAATAATTTAAAAATTATGAAATATGAACAATTTGTTGCTGCTGTTCGCTGCTCTCTTGCCAAAATGCTTTATTGGGATGCTAACACCATGACTGGCTTCCTCCTTCATGAACTCGTGCACGTTGCTTAGAATTTCCCGAGCTTGGCTATGCAAGGTTTTTGATTTCACCTTCGACAGAACTGGAGGCATTATGAAATTTAACGTTCATTAGAAAACACACACTTTTACATACACACACGCAATACACGCACACAACGTCAAACCGGTCAAATACTTAGTATAAAAAAAAAAAGTGCTTCCAATCCAACAAAACTCACCACCACTTTACCTGCCTTTTCCCCTTCCGTGACAGAAATAGTGCTTCATTATTACAGTTGGCAACACTAGTTACTAGCTAGCCAATGAACATGCACTGCTTAAAAGAAGCAAGCACTACGCCGTGCTATATTGCCACATTACCGTCCCTGCCGAACGGTGGGAACCGCGAGCTGGAGCGCTATTCAATTGTTTTCAATAATGTTTGCGCGAGTGTGTCCAGGAATGGAATGACAATGTGGCAACAATAGCGAAGGTTTTCGAGCAGGGTAAAACACATGATGCTAAGAGAGAGGGAGACGAAACGAAAATTCGTTTCTACGCAACGGCAAATTTACGTGTGTTGCACTCTAAGTGGATATTACCTCCAAGTGATCAACAGCGCTGCGAAATAGTCCATTGCGCCTTTACTGAGTGACGGATAGTACCCAAAGGATGATCAGAGTAGACATTTTAGCAATTCTCACTATCACAGAATAATGAAAAATGGCGAGAACTTGCACAGACGTTTGTTAGTGTATTCCGTCTGTAACAATTGCGTTTATTGTTCCTCATGTAGATTATTCTCTGTAACACAGACCTCTCTAGTGCTAAGCGGATGTCATGACTGGAAACATACGAGCAGTGTGTCACGGAAACATGAAAACAGTGAAAGTCCCATCAACTCCATGTTAACGTGGCTTGAATTAGAACAGTGTTCGTTAGAAGGGAGTTCTATTAACCATGTAACACAGTCACGTTTTCAGGAAGCTAAAAAACCCATGCTATCGATAGAGAACGATATCGCCTCAACTCTGGACTATTCAGAAATTGTGAGCGAATTCAGCTCCAGGAAGAGCAGAGAACGACATTTTTAGGGTGATTAAAATAAAATGATAATATTTTCACTTTCATAAGTTTATTATTATTATTATTATTATTGTATGACTGGAGATTTTGTATCGAACAACACTGTGTTTCAAATTTAGAAAACGGAAGGGGGCCTCGCATTTTAATCTCGCCCAGGGCCTCGCGATATGTTGCTACGCCACTGTTGAGCACACTGCGCTTGCACGAACGACGAAAACAGAAATTTTGAGTTTTTGGAAACATTTCATCATCAAAGGTTTTCACATTGAAGGTAAGGAGAAACTATAGCTTACTTATACGTATTTCATAGATAGATGGAATATTTGAGTATGTTGATATGCTAGTCCTTTTTTGATAAATGTCTTTGTTTGATATGAAGGTTATATTTCCCACGAGGTCGCGTTCGGCCTAATATGGGATAGGGAGGCCTGATAAAAATATCAGATATCAAATTGGTGAAATTGACATTCCCCAATCCCAAATTGCGGCACAAAACATGTCAAGAGCAATCTGACTCAGAAGAATCTGACACTAGTTTGAAAATAAATAATAGGTTGCTTCTATCATGAGATGTAATTTTATTTCAACTATAATATTAATATATATATTATATAATGTTAAATTCCTATCCAATATTTGGCATACCAACTATCCGATATTAGGACGGCTTTTTTCCATTCCTCAAATTTGCATTGTTTTTAATTTTGTACTGTACAACAAAGAATTGAACAATAAGGGAGATAAACTCATCAAAAGGCAAAATGTAAGGTACCAATAGTTCATATTACCAAAAATTACGCATTTATGTTCATTTTCGTGGGTTAATTATGGTGATTTCAAAAAGTATCCGATATTATGCAGGTTTACCTTATATATCACATTCAAATTAAGACAATTGCAAGCCTGATTTGTTGCCAGAAAAAAAAACTATCGGTACTGGACCTTCAAAGCAAGCAACCACCAGGAAACGAACCCAGGGCCCTTTGAACAAAATATGATAGAATTAATAGATTTTCGTGAAATAGAAGTAGTTCCACGCTATTTGTATTGACAGCGATTACAGAAAGAAATATTAGATAAGTTATAATTCAAAGAAACGACAAGGAGGAAGGCGGGAGATGACAAAATGACGAGTAGCATTTCAGAAGTATCTTCATTCTTTGTATAATGTGCACCTATTTTATATGCAAATATATAAGGAAGAGCGTTAGATTCCTGGATTGTTATAGGTGTGAAGTACGGAATCGAAAAGAGTCAAAAAGTGTCAGACTCATGCCGGATTTTCGTGCACCACCCTGTATAATATGAACATCATACAGGATGCTATGGGTCACCGTACAAACTTTCACAGTCCATAGGGGTAATTAAGACAAAAAAAACTTTTTCTTAATAATGCTTTTCTGTTTGCAAAAGGTTATTCCAAGCGTTGAAAAACAGAAGCTTAGCCTGAATATATATACAACCACACAGCACAGGTCCATATTTTCCATCATAGTCAGTCTCGGGAATCTCTGGAGCAAGCGATCGAAAGCAAGTCTCTGTGCAAGTAGTGATTCGAGAGGGCTAAATGATTACGTGCGAGGGAACGGGATTTCGCGGAGGGGAGAAATCGACTGCAACTACCAGCCTTTGAAACAGCGTGTTGTACTACTTTGCTCCGCTCACTCTTTTCCTCCCCTTCACTACCGCTATGCGCGGCCTTGCTCCAGATATTCCCGGAATAGAGTATAATGGATTGGCTTTGCATTTACTATCAAGGTTGTTAAAGCTCCAGCAATTGTAAAAAAAACATATATGTCTCTTATAAGAATAAGACAATAGATGAAAAATTACATGTCGATATCTTCGAAGCTAAGATATGTGAGGACCAGATCTAAATAAAATTACGTTAAAATTATCTAATGACGTGGGTTAGAACTAATTTCCTAAAGTGCCGCAAGAATAGTTTAGTTAGTTAGTTTACTGACTGGTAAAATACACAAATTTGCAAACAAAAAAAAAAAGAACTCCCGAAATGAAATCGCCACTGACTGAGCTCCCCCCCCCCTACACACACACACACACATAAAGCAAGTAGCTTAATTAGCACAGTGTCGATAAGAATTTCTACTCAGGTTAATTAAATATAGAAGTTCGGGCACAACAATACCGAAGTAATAAATATTCATTCCTGACTTACACAGCTGTCTACAGTGAAAAATCTTATGGCATTTCAGATGCCATGGCATATTTCATGGCATTTCTCTAGGATAGAATCCCTCCTATTTCCGTAGCATTAGAAGCAACCTCTAGGTCACGAGTGAAGGTGTAATGGCGGCCGCGTGAGATGTAGAAAATGTATCACTTCACATTTTTAGAAGGCGGTAACTATTGAACCGAGAGGAATAACGTTTCGTATAAAACGTTATTAAGTACAAAACAATGGCGCTGCTTAAATACATACTTTATAACGTTTACTGTACACGTACGGGAGTTTATTGTTACATTGATTAGCGGCACTCTACAACAACGTGCACTACAAAATATGTGGTTATTTTGGATTCTTCGTTACGAGAGGCGTACCTGCTCTTTTCTTTCGTGGGTGGAGGGGAGGTGGCGGCTATAAGATAATGGACGCTGATCTTCATAGCTATATGTTAAAGGCCTTTTCTATTGTTAGCGGGCGCTCTACTCTACATGCTGGCAAGGGAAGTGGGGAGCGGGGAATACGTAGCAGACGAACCAGACAACCGCGGTGGCGCCGAGAGTTACGACGCCGAGGGGAGGAACTACTACATTCACCTCGTTCTACAGGCTGCTGCGTTTCTTATTGCACTGAATTGGTCGCTTCCGCCCTCCCAAATTTCCTTGCCAGTATGTAGAGCGCCCGCCGTAAGACTGGAAAAGAGCTTTAGTTTCGAAGATATTGACATGTCACTTTTCATCTATTCATCAGTTAGTTTATGTCCTGTTGAGCTGTTATTTGAAAGATGAATCAGTTCACCAAATTTTATCTTCATAATTCTGGTAGTTTCTGACATACCAATATTTGACCTGAATGGATGAATATACAGAACAAGACCCCAGCTTTAGAATACTTTTCAGCATTCACTTATTAGTGCCCTACTATTGGTTAATCTCGAAGATGAGTTTAATGCATTTGATGAAGGAATACTCATAGAGAACACCCATGAGTATGGTGGATTCGAGCCCAGGACTACGTTGTAGCGCACTGTGTTAACCACTCTGCCACAGAGGTCAGCAGTGGCCTAGAACTAAATACAGCCTACATTTCAAAAATACTGTAACTTCACCTAATGAGAAGGAAACGGATGCATATAACCCATTAAAAGATAGATTTACCTACTACAAGCGTTTAATTTACTAATATAGAATAAGGCCAATACGGAACCATTATTCTTCCAAAGCGTAAAACAGAAGGGTCGTGTATTCTTTGCAACTACTATATTCTTAAAAATTTGAAGAAAACTCATTTAATTAAGAATTATATTAATTATATGTACATGGGAGTTTGGCGCTTTCAGTATATTTTTCTGTATTGAGTTTTAAAAAAACGAACATTCAAGTGATTTTGTTTCCGACTACATATGCATACTTTAAACATAATTGAAGTTTATTTTATTTGCACTTAAGAGTAATAGCATACAAATATTTTTAATACACATATCGATGTGCTGCCATCTATGGAGTAATTTGTGTATCCTGTCCCAGGTATATCTCTGGCGCAGGTGCAAGAAAACAAGTCTCTGCGCAAGTAGTGACGCGAGACGGCTTCACCAGTAAACACGTGAGAGGGAACGGGATTACGTGGAGGGAGAAAAGCTAGTCAATTACCAGCCTTCGCAAGAACTTGTACTGCTTCGCTCTGCCCACTCGATTTCCTCCCCTTCTCTGACGCTATGCGCGACCTTCCTCCAGATAAAGAAGGGACAGGGTATAATTTCCATTCTCTGAATCTTATCTTAGTGGAATTGATGAAGTTGGTAAATATTAGTTACTTGATATTAGTCAATGAGAAATTATGTTACGTGGATATTAGTTTGTGATAAACACAATTTCAAGTTTGGTTGTCATTAAATAAGGTACCTGATCCCAATATGGCCTAGTACCCAATATGACCTATATCCTGTTTCCAACTAGTTACAAGGTTAATTCTACAGATCGCGATTGAAATCAAGATTTACTTAGAAAAAAATAATCACTGATTTGAATCACTCTAAATAAATAATTTATAGAATAATGTATATAAGGATTTTGTAAGATATCAGAAACACTTATGGTGAAAGTGCATTAATCTCATAATTATTTAATGGTGATTATTCGATTCTAAGATACGAAAATTAATTAAATAAAATATATGTACTCATACGAAAGGAAATGTAAACACAGGATTTCTTTTGATTTAAAATTCATTCATTTTGTGTAGAAAAATATACAAAATAGAAATCATGTTAAACCATGAATAGTGACAACATCATTAAACTGTAAATAAACATGGCAGTTGATTTTTTTCAAGCTATCATTAAAAAATCTAAAATTCTGCTACAAAAGCTATAGAAATATTGAAGTTAATATTTTAAGTTACAACTATAGAGCACATCCAGAATGTTTTATTTTCACTGGGGAAAAAAGTTACTGAAATTATTATTAGTTTCATTAATACACTCAAGAAACATTTCTATTGTAGTTACAGTATCAGAAAAATGTATGTTTACGTATATTTTTTATATCTTTTAATCAAGCTGTTCAAATATTTTACAGGGCAGTTTATTAGAAAAAAAGGCTTTCTATAAAAAGCATATAGCCTATATATGTTCATGGTGTCAAAATCCATTCAAGAAATTTTAAGCGTCTTTATTTTTTTAAAAAAATCGATTTATATTTTAAAAATCCGATTTAAATTTAAAAAATCAACAAAAATGATTTTTTAAATAAAAATCATTATTTTTATCCACCCTGCTTACTGCATCTTCCAAGTTATAGGTATTTAAATTTCTAGTGCATATTATGATGCTCATAATTTGTACTTTACAACAATGTGCTTAGTTTATTATGTAAGGTAGACTCAATATGGCCATATATAGTAATATATCGTGAGCCCCTTAACTAAAGAAAAATTGAGGACAGTCCCTCCCTAACAAGAAAATAGTATTTGTCTGTTGAAGAAATCCTTACTCAATTTTTAAAACGAATTCACTCATTCATTACCTAACAAGAACTAGAACTATCCTGCACCTGAGGACCAGTGGCGGCGGTTGGGTTCCATAACCGGTGGGGGGGCAAGGTGCCAAAAAGGACAGTACAGTATATTTCCCTTTGTAGATTAGGTTTAGCATAGTGCGGGGGCAAAAGTGGAGAAATGTGCGGGGGGCAACTGCCTCCCACGCCCCCCCCTAATCGCCGCCACTGCTGAGGACTATACGTGGAAGTGAGGTTGACTTTTGGGTGATTTAACAGCGGTTGCCTCTTACACCCCACTACAACACAAGAATGATATCTAGTACTGCTGCTACTACGCGCTCTGTGAGTCCTATCGGACACTGTTGAAACTTTTCATGGAAGTATAGTTCGACCACAAGGAAAAAAAACCTTCCGTCAAAAACGTTCGCGCATCTTCCCTGCCGTTATCCGTGCTCGGGGCAGTGTTGCCAGGTCAGACTTGAAAAAATCGGGAGATTGTTCCTTGGGAAACCAGAAGACCTGCTACAAAATCCGATGATCTAATAGTAGCGGATGAAAAACGTTCTCGGTGGGAGGCATAGGCGTGCGCACTGGGGGCCAAGAGAACGTCCACAGATTTTTTTCCAGCGAGGGGGAAACAATGTATTTTTATCAGGCGGGTAAACGAGGCATTTTACCCCGTAGTAATGTTGCCCTGTCAGAAAACACCACTTGAGTTTTGAGTTTGAAATTATCACGTTCCTACATCCCTATTATAATAATGGATGTAAATTACTGTGACTGAAATCAACTCATACGTCTGAAATAATAGGTACTTTTATGTCAACATTCATTTTCCACAATCTTTCAAGTCGAATGCTAACAATAACAAATTAATTTGCCTTCTGCTGGTGTTCGGTTTACAGCTATCGTTAGGGGTGGGCACGCGTCCTGCACCATAATGAGAAAATTCATTACGTATGTGAAATATATTTGGTGAATTAGACAACATGTCTTCCTCAATAATTCACGATAGCAACACTTATGCTAGGGTGCCACATTTCTTCCCCATCTGCTAGAAATACACACACACACAACACTCACACCCACACACACACACACACACACACACACATACGAGGGATACTCGAAAAAAAAGGTTACAAAGCCTATTATGGCGTATGTATGTGTTAGACATAGCTGGAAGATCAACACACCTGATGATGGAGGGCACTCAACACTAGTTCTCGATGTAATCACCTTTTTTGTCACAACGGTAGATGAGGTTTTCCATACCGGTTGCACAGAAATCCGCGTCAAGTTCTCGTAGCCACCGTGAGGCAGCTCTTTTGACATCATCACATGTCAGATATTGGTGGCCAGCCAACCAAATGCTAGTCCCATCTCAGTTGATATTGAGCGTAATGTTCTTCTGTCCTCACGAATACACTCATCCACAAGAGCACACTTCACATCAGTCGTTAAGGTACTGGTTCTACCGCTGTGTCCAGGGTTGTCATTAACAATACTGGTCCGTCCTTCTTTGAAGGCACGACACCACTTCGCTACATGTTGCCTTGAAATTGCCCCCTTCCCATACACCTCCACAATCTGCCTATTAATGTCCGCAGGTGTAGTGTTTTTGGCCCACAGGAACCGCACCCACTATACCTCTCCCCTCCATGTTCAAGGAAAATGAGCAGGAAATGTGTTTTTGAGCAGGCCGTTGGAGGTTCCATAGCAATAGTTTATTAAGGAATTCTCCAGAGAAATCAATAGGTCTGGCAACACTGACGTGAGCCGCGTTGAAAGCTCCTTCCTCATGTCCTTTCACCAACCCGCCAGGGCTTTGAGGTTCTGCGCAGGTTTCTTTCCTTGTGGTTCCACTATAGGCTACAGGTAGTAAACCATGTAAACTATTCTCGAGTGATTATATGCAAATTCACTTGAAGAGATTATAGTTCATTCGAAGCATGGGCGGAGTTTGAGCTTTTGTTTTGGGGTCGGGCGAGGGCAGACTCTGGGAGAACCATATGATGTACCTGAGGGTTATTGAATATCCCCTAGTTTCTAAGGAGTCCGGAGGCCTTCCCCCGAAAATTAAAAAAAAAACGACTTAAAAACACTGAGTATTAGGCCCTTTAGATTTGAAAATGATAAATTTCCTCGCTTAAGTAAACAAATATTAATTAGTATACTGGTTGTCAGTTTTATAAGAAGCAAAACAGTACGATTATTGCATTTTGAATTTCATTATTTTTTTATTGATACCATACTTGTATTATTTTTTTAAAAAATACGGAACAATAGTAAGCTTTAGAAATTTTAGAAAAATTAAATTGAAAATTTCTTTTGATGCCTCAGCAGTAACTGTTGACTCAATAGAAAGTCGTTTTACGTTTTTCTTTCTTCAAACTGTACACATCAATCAAATCGTCTAAGACCCGCTATTGCAGCGCAATTACCGCACATGCCACCATGCCAAACGTCAAGATTTGCTGTATGGCTTCATAACAAAAATGTAGTAACTGAACTTAATCATGTGTTATTTTTTTCGTCTTCTTTAAGTTGGGGGCGCAGGCCCCCCCTAGCCTCTCCGGAACTCCGCCTATGAAAAAAATAGCTCTGTGTTTTGTGTACTTATGGTTTAATTCTTGCCTAGAGGACAGGCCACCAACAAAGATGCCTGCTGTGAAACATTAATCCGGTTGCGTCGTGCAATTCAAAACAAAAGACGCGGAACGCTTAGCGAAGGCATTTTGTTGCTTCACGACAATGCTCGTCCGCATACGGCCCAACAAACTCAAAATTTCATCACGTAATTCGGCTGGTAACAATTGTTCATCCGCCAACAGCCCTGACTTGGCACCAAGTGACTACCATCTCTTTCTTCATCTGAAGAAGAAGTTTCTTGCTGGTCAGCGTTTCGACGAGGATGACGACGTCGAAGCAGCAGTGCATGGATGGCTTTCGTTACAGGCGGGAACATTCTTTGATGATGGGATACAAAACCTAGTGCCACGCTACGACAAATGCTTGAACAATGGTGGAAACTACGTAGAAAATTAGTTGAAGGTCTGTAGAATGCAATGCAAATAAAATAAGATACAAAACTATTTTATTTTATTTTTTACACCCTTTCGGTACTTACTTTCCGAATACGCCTCGTGGCATCTATGGATGCGCAGTAGTGTCGAGTTTACTATGAAGGGTGTGGGGCTTATTTCGTCCAAAACCCACTTATTTACTCTTATGCAGAGTAACACAGCTTATAATTATTGTTTACTGTTTGCAGCATGTTCGATTTTGCAACATTTATAACTAGAAAAATTCAGTTTTTGTCCTCCTCACCCAGCGCACATTAGGAATATAATGTTATTACTTATCTAATATATTATTATAAGAGTCCATTGCAGCCCTTGCTATAAATTGGCAAATTTAATACTAATCGAATGAGAATTTGCATGCTGTACGTGCAAGAAATTTTGACAATGAAAAAAGCACAAGTTAATAGAAAAATATAAGAATTTCGTAACTAATTTTCATAAGTGGTTCACTATATTAAACAGCAAGGAAACTAAGTTGAAGTTGATTTATTGAACTTTGGACATGAGTGTTCCACCTAATATGCAGGTGCAGATCACGTGATTCCAACAGGCAGTATAATAATCTTGCTTTCATACATAACCATTTCTCTTAGTTATTTTTAGTATTGGGATGAACGTTGGTTGTGTAGAAAGGGCTGCTGACCTGAAGAGGAAGCACAATAAAGAAAATAGAGGCACCTCAGCCCTGTTAACCTGCAAACATGCAGTTTATGTCGTCTAATGTTAGAACTGGATATTTTATGCACAGAAAGCATAATCGTAAGAGTGATGCAAAGTACTGTAATTTTGGCTGAATCAGGTTTTGAAAGAACTTTCTCGCCGTTTTGTTATTTCCGAAGTGGCAGGATGTTGGCTCAATTGACACAAGAGGATTCTCCCATAGATTCCTTCTAGGCTATTTAACTAATGCTGCTGAGCTGTTGCATTATTAATTCATTTACGGGACAGTAGATTGCGTGGCGAGCATTTGGAAACAATGACGAATTCAAGCTGTGGGCCGGGGATGAAAATCACATCCGGAAATATAACCCCCCCCCCCCCGCACCGAAAATTTCAATATTCTGGCAGAGGATTCGGGGACTAGCTAAGAAGTTTGGCTACCATGTTCAGTTCTTTCTTTCATTCACTTTAATTTAACGTAGAACATACTTTTTCTTGCATTTTCGTAATAATAACAAGCACTGATTCAGTCTTCTTTATAATTTAAAGTAAAAAAGAAATGAACGAATTTAAATATCGTCGCTTCTCATGAATGAAATTCCAATTAATTGAAACTCAACCATGGACACGTGTAGTGCAGCAGGTTTGGTGAAATGTGAGCTTTTGTTGTTGCAAGAAATTTCTATGATTCGAATGGAATTCTTTCCGAACTTCCTTCTCTCTCAACACTTTCCTATCAAAATTAAGAGGAAATGTAACACGTGTGACATGTTAGATGAAATTATATTCTTGGGAACCAGGTTAGTTTCTCATACAGAATCTTATTAAAATATACAATGCAATATACTTTTCGATTAGATAATATACCGGGTGTACAAAAAAGAATGTCCTAGTTTTCAACCACTCTTATTTCATACATATTTGGCGTACAACAATGATATATATATTAAATGAAAGAGTAACACTCACAATTGTTCTCGGTTAAAGAATTTTCAATGTGTGACCCTCTTGTGTCCCGGCACACATCCAAACAATAAGACAGCTCTTCCCACACTCTAACAAGCATGTCTGTAGTGATTGAGGTTACAGCTGTTCGTATTCGGCGTCGCAATTCTGGTAGATCATTTGGAAGGGGAGGTACGTATACAGCATCTTTAATAAAACCCCACAAAAAATCACAAGGGTCAGATCAGGTAGCCTGGGGAGCCATGACAAGCAAGCCCTGTCATTCTTTCCAGTACGACCAATCCAGTGTGGGGGAGCACCATCTTGTTTCCAGATAAAGTTCTCTGGTTCAGCTGATAGAGGTTGTGGGAACAACTATTTTTGAAGCATATCCAGGTAGGTTATCTGTCACAGTTTCTTCCGCGAAGAAGAACGGCCCATACACTTGACTTTGAGACACTGCACAGAACACATTGATTTTAGGTGACTCTCGTTCACATTGCGCACGAACTCGTGAGGATTTTCGGTCCCCCAAATACGAACATTGTGTGTGTTAACATGTCCCGAAACATGAAATGTCCATTCATCACTGAAAACAATTCGATGTAAAAAAAATCATTCTCATCCTCATGCTGCAACACTTCATTTGAGAATTCGAAACGTTTACCAAGGTCGATAGGAAGCAAAGTTTGTTAAAGCTGTAACCGGTATGGACGCATTTGTAGACGTCTTCGTAAAATAGACCACACTGTCATCACTGGCATTCGTAGTTCTTTGCTGGCTTTGCTAACAGATTTCTTCGGACTACGAACGAATGCTTCCCTGACACGTTCAACATTTTCTACAGAAACTCTTGGCCGACAGGTACTCTTCTCATTGCACAAACAGCCTGTGGTTTCAAATTGCTTATACCAACGTCTTATGTTCTTCACAAGTGGAGCTTCAACATGGAACTTCGCACGGAAAGTACACTGCACAGATAACTGATTCACATTTCGCAAAGTTCAGAACACAGAAGGACTTCTGCTCGGGGCTCGCCATCTCGCCTATTCTATTCCTTTGCTACGCCAGCGCCGCCAACCTCGAAAACGGTGAATTAATTAACACCAACAAAATTTGAAACATTCAAGTCATGAATGAACACTGAATGAACACTGTTCACGTATTCTACAAGAAGTTATAACAATTTAAAACTAGGACATTCTTTTTTTTACACACTTATATCTAAGTCGTGACATTAAGATAATAATAAACAAAGCAGCGCATATAAGAGTGCTATAGATATTTCAAAAATAGTAGAGGAGGGGTAAATAACTGCTACAAAAGGAAAATACTAAAAATACTACAAACAACTAGAATAATAAGAATATGATTGTATTTCTCATTCGATTAATATGTAATTTTTTAATTTAAATTATAAAGAAGACTGAATCAGTGCTTGTTATTATTACGAAAATGCAAGAAAAAGTATGTTCTACGTTAAATTAAAGTGAATGAAAGAAAGAACTGAACATGGTAGCCAAACTTCTTAGCTAGTCCCCGAATCCTCTGCCAGAATATTGAAATTTTCGGTGCGGCGGGGGGGGGGGTTATATTTCCGGATGGGATTATCATCCCCAGCCCACAGCTTGAATTCGTCATTGTTTCCAAATGCTCGCCACGCAATCTACTGTCCCGTAAATGAATTAATAATGCAACAGCTCAGCAGCATTAGTTAAATAGCCTAGAAGGAATCTATGGGAGAATCCTCTTGTGTCAATTGAGCCAACATCCTGCCACTTCGGAAATAACAAAACGGCGAGAAAGTTCTTTCAAAACCTGATTCAGCCAAAATTACAGTACTTTGCATCACTCTTACGATTATGCTTTCTGTGCATAAAATATCCAGTTCTAACATTAGACGACATAAACTGCATGTTTGCAGGTTAACAGGGCTGAGGTGCCTCTATTTTCTTTATTGTGCTTCCTCTTCAGGTCAGCAGCCCTTTCTACACAACCAACGTTCATCCCAATACTAAAAATAACTAAGAGAAATGGTTATGTATGAAAGCAAGATTATTATACTGCCTGTTGGAATCACGTGATCTGCACCTGCATATTAGGTGGAACACTCATGTCCAAAGTTCAATAAATCAACTTCAACTTAGTTTCCTTGCTGTTTAATATAGTGAACCACTTATGAAAATTAGTTACGAAATTCTTATATTTTTCTATTAACTTGTGCTTTTTTCATTGTCAAAATTTCTTGCACGTACAGCATGCAAATTCTCATTCGATTAGTATTAAATTTGCCAATTTATAGCAAGGGCTGCAATGGACTCTTATAATAATATATTAGATAAGTAATAACATTATATTCCTAATGTGCGCTGGGTGAGGAGGACAAAAACTGAATTTTTCTAGTTATAAATGTTGCAAAATCGAACATGCTGCAAACAGTAAACAATAATTATAAGCTGTGTTACTCTGCATAAGAGTAAATAAGTGGGTTTTGGACGAAATAAGCCCCACACCCTTCATAGTAAACTCGACACTACTGCGCATCCATAGATGCCACGAGGCGTATTCGGAAAGTAAGTACCGAAAGGGTGTAAAAAATAAAATAAAATAGTTTTGTATCTTATTTTATTTGCATTGCATTCTACAGACCTTCAACTAATTTTCTACGTAGTTTCCACCATTGTTCAAGCATTTGTCGTAGCGTGGCACTAGGTTTTGTATCCCATCATCAAAGAATGTTCCCGCCTGTAACGAAAGCCATCCATGCACTGCTGCTTCGACGTCGTCATCCTCGTCGAAACGCTGACCAGCAAGAAACTTCTTCTTCAGATGAAGAAAGAGATGGTAGTCACTTGGTGCCAAGTCAGGGCTGTTGGCGGATGAACAATTGTTACCAGCCGAATTACGTGATGAAATTTTGAGTTTGTTGGGCCGTATGCGGACGAGCATTGTCGTGAAGCAACAACATGCCTTCGCTAAGCGTTCCGCGTCTTTTGTTTTTAATTGCACGACGCAGCCGGATTAATGTGTCACAGCAGGCATCTTTGTTGGTGGCCTGTCCTCTAGGCAAGAATTCAACCATTCTTGCATTGAGAAAACAAATGACAGACCGGACTTCACAGTCGGCGGGCCGATTGATTTTCTTGAACATTTCAGACCTTCAGAAAACTACGAAGAAAAAGCTTGACCTGCTCCCACTCGTGCCTGTGGCTAACTAAAGGATGAATGACGTCAGCGAGAACTCACACGGTTGCGACTGCATCGCTACAGCGGCAATATTTGCAAACGGTACTTACTTTACGAATACGCCGTTATATCCGGTGCCTCCTTGTCTGCATGAGAAGCTTGTCGTGTAGCTATTAAAAGTAACAAAGATGACAGTGCATCTAAAATATTCATGAACATCATAAGCAACTTAAATTTTAAAGAAGGAATATATACATTTTGCAACTACTTACATCTTCTTGCAGTCAGTGATGGGATTTGATAGTCGTTACATAGTTACAGCTGTATGTATAAACAATAACAAATTATTACATGAACATTGTTGTGCGAATGGAAGATTAATATTCACATCAAATGCATCATATTATATGTCCTTTAAGTAGGCTAACCATATTTTTTTGTGTCCAACCCAGGACATATTCGCGATCAACTCGTTACTGCTGAATTTCAGTTTACAAGTTACAATTTTACAAAAAAAAATTGAAATTACTTAAAAGATTTAACATTTTATAGTAACATTAAACTATAAATTGTACAAGATAAAATATTAACATTATTTTCTAAAATCAATCAATTAATTTTCAAATGTTTAATTGAATAATATATTTTCTGATGTTTAGAAACCTCTCTGTTCTAGGTAGCATTATCTGTTAGTTGACTCAGTTGTACTATTCACTAGACATTACTTTTTCCAGACATGGCTTGTTTCTTTCAATAAATGTAGCTTCTTTAGCAGCACACTCCAGATCACTGTTATTCCCATCTTTGGTTTTAAAAGAATCTCTTTATGTTTGCTGAAGCAGTAGCATTAATAGAACTCCTATCTTTAACTGTTTTCACGTGGTCTTCAAATTTTTATGTGCCAAACTGTATGTTAAGGCCCAGAACTGATCTCTTTCAAATCCCCCTTGGAAGAACCAAAATGACCGAAGCTGAACCCATTAGGAGAATGTGCAAGTTATTTAATTCAGTTTCTAAGAATAATTCAAGCGTAGACCTATTTAAATGTAATTGTAACATAAGATCTAATCGCTGAATTTCTGTATGTTTTGTTTTGTTTTGTTCATTGAATTTTTGTTTTCATTCAGCTTGTAAGGTTATATCCAACAGTTTAGCTTCATTTATTATTGTATTGTCTCTGTGTTCCCTTTGCTTCTATAATCTAATAATTAATTTCTTCTCACAATTGTTTTTAAATGTAAAATGTATATTGCGTCATTCATATTTCTTGCTAATTTTCTGTTTATGTAATGGTGTCATCCCATATTGAACACTGTAATTGGGCATGCGCCTGTTGTGTTTCAATTAAATAAATAAATAAATAAATATTACCTCTTCCTTTATGTGCAAAAGAATATACTCTATTACAGAAAGTACATACATTACACAGTTTCAAGAATTTGTATTCCTCTTGCAGGTTAACGTTAAATCAAATACACACTTTCTTTTGCCCATTGCCAAATGCAAAGCCCTTGTAAATAGTTATAATTATCGGAAGCGTGTAGATGAGTTACTTCACACGCTTGTAAGACCACCAAGACGCTCACGGAAGTACAGAAACGGAACCGCTCGGAAGTCGATATCTCGAACTCGAAGAAAGAAAAGGTATAATCAATCTTTATAATCGATCGATCCTTGCCGGTCATAAATTCTGGTCGTGAATATACAATACCGGTAGCTATTTTCATGTTTAGATTCTCAAAACCCGGGACATTTTGCAATCCCGGACATCACTAAAAATCCAGGACTGTCCGAGCTAATCCCGAAGGTATGGTAAGCCTACCTTTAAGTCAATACTATGGCAGATGCGCAGGTAAGAAATTCTTGCAAAATTCAGCTATCAAAATGCAATTGATAAGCTTACAAAACCTTATAACATTTTCATAGCCGGCCCCTGTGGCGGAGTGGTTAGCACATCGTGCTATGACGCCAGGGTTCAAATATCGGCCTGAGCATGGATGTTTGTGAGTGTCAATTCATCAATTTCATCATATCATCACTCATCCCCATCTTCGCAAATTAGCCAAAAGTGGCACAAAAAGCGAAGTAAAATATAGCAAATGAAAACAATTTCATATGAGATATTAACGTACACTCAAATATTCCACTTGACATTCGATTTAGTATTTGTGATTGCTTTGGCAAAAAAATATATTATTGTTAAGAAAGAAAGAAAAAGATTCCTTATAGTTGTAGTAAATATTATGAGACATTTTAAAGAGAAAAATTCACTAGAACCACCTAATGATATATTCGATACTCCAGAATGCATTATCGTATGTGTAACACACTTTAATCCTTTAGTGTACTGGCAAGATTGTTGCCTTGTAATCAAAAAGTCCCAGGTTTAAGTACCGATCGAGACATTTTGAACAGTGGTTCATATTTGCATGGCGTATGTGCTTGAGTTAAGAGATTCTTAATATCTGTCCCACGGAGAAATATGTTGTTCTAGACTTTTAAAGTACTACGTATATATTGTGTAAATGAAAGGAGCTCTGACCCACTCCCTCCCTTCTCTTCTCCCTCAACATTTTATTCAGTTCGAACATTGGCACCAATTTGCAAGCTACTTTAATATTCAAAATGCAAATGTTTATGCACAATTAATTACAGGCAGTGGCTGCGATTATGGAGGGGGACAAGGGGGCAGTTACCCCTGACCTTTTACAACATTTGCTCCCGCCTATGCTAAACCTTATCTAACAAGGGTAAAGTAAACTGTCTTTGCCTCCCAAGTATTGGTGCATTGCGACCTCCGAGTTTTAGAACCCAATCGCCGCCACTGATTACACATGGTTATTAAAAAATTCGTGAAACGTTTTTAAAACTGACACGGAAAGTACACAAAACACAGAGTTAATTTTTTCATAGGCGGAGTTCTGGAGAGGCTAGGGGGGGGGGGGGCTGCCCCCAACTTAAAGAAGACGAAAAAAATAGCACATGATTAAGTTCAGTTACTACATTTTTGTTATGAAGCCATACAGCAAATCTTGACGTTTGGCATGGTGGCATGTGCGGTAATTGCGCCGCAATAGCGGGTCTTAGACGATTTGATTGATGTGTACAGTTTGAAGAAAGAAAAACCTAAAATGACTTTGTGTTGTGTCAACAGTTACTGCTGAGGCATCAAACGAACTTTTCAATTTAATTTTTCTAAAATTTCTGAAGCTTACTATTGTTCCGTAATTTTTTAAAAAATAATACGAGTATGGTATCAATAAAAAAATAATGAAATTCAAAATGCAATAATCGTACTGTTTTGCTTCTTATAAAACTGACAACCAATATACGAGTACTAATTAATATTTGTTTACTTAAGCGAGGAAATTTAACATTTTCAAATCTAAAAGGCCTAAAACTCAGTGTTTTTAAGTTGTTGTTTTTTCAACTTCCGGGGAAAGGCCTCCGGACCTCTTATACATTAAGGGATATTCAATAACCCTCAGGTACATCATATGCTTCTCCCAGAGTCTGCCCCCCCCCCTCAAAAGCAAAAGCTCAAACTCCGCCCATGCTTCGAATGAACGATAATCTCTTCTTGTGAATGTGCATATAATCACTCGAGAATAGTTTACATGGTTTACTACCTGTAGCCCACCTCCATGAAAAGTTTCAACAGTGTTCGACAGGACGCACAGACCGCGACTTCTATGTAGTAGCAGCAGTACTAGATATCATTCTTGTGTTGTAGTGGGGTGTAAGAGGTAACCGCTGGTAAAGCACCCAAAAGTCTACCTTACTTCCAAGTATAATCCTCAGCAGTGGCGGTGATTATGGGGGGGCGAGGGAGGCAGTTGCCCCCCGCACTATGCTAAACCTAATCTACAAAGGGAAATATACTGTCCTAGTAGTATGATTTGTGGTACAACCAGCGCGAGAAAGTATGAACCCCCCTCAGGCAGATTTGCCTACACTTAAAACTTGCTCAACATGCCCATATGAGCTTTTTGCTCAAGTGTGGAACCCTGTCTAATCCAAGATTTTTGTAAAAATGCCCTCGGGAATTTCCTGAGAAAGTATGACCCCCCTCAGATTGATTTGCCTACACTTACAAAAGCTACATCTGCCAGATTTTTGTCCATAAGCTTGTCAAAAATATGCCTTTTTGATATTGTTTTGACTACACTTAAAAGTAGATGGAAAATGCCGGAGCTGGATCGCCCGGGCGATTTGTAGCCTTTTATGCTCTATATTTTAAGGTACCTTCAGGATAAAGAGATTTTGCATTACATATCAGCTAGTATTGTGTGTGTGTGTGTGTGTGTGTGGGTATGTTGTTGCAGTGCTCCTCATATTTTTTAAAAAATACAAAAATATAGCAGATTTGTATAAATTGAATTATAGGTTTGTTTGATTTAATATACAGAATTTTTTATTATTCATATCAAACATATTTACACACACACACACACACACACACACACACACACTACACAAAACACACTGCTGAACCCAACTGATATTTTTTATTAAGCATAGAATTTTGATTTGAACCCCAAGAAATTTTATATAATAAACATAACAAAGCCAAACATATTTACACACTAAGTATATACACTAAATATACAAAACACACTGCTGAACCCAACTGATATTTTTTTATTAAGCATAGAATTTTGATTTGAACCCCAAGAAATCTTATATAATAAACAACGACAAAAATGCCTAATCAAAAATATTGTAATCAATGCAATAAGAATATATCCAGCCCCAATTGGGCTAAGCATCAAAAGATTTGTAATCCAGACAAATGCAGAACTCCCACAAAAATTTGCCCTAAAATGCCATAGAAAATATAATCTGGAATATTTCACATATAAACATAAAGGTACTTGTTCTGCACAGTCATCAACATTGCCCCCACAACCATCTACATCTGGTCTGAAAAGGAAGCATGAAGCACCTGTTAATGCTAGAGCAGCAAAGCAGCCACGCTATGCACCTATCCATAGCAGTTTTAACGGCCAACTTAGGGATTACCGATTTGTATCAGAGCCAAGATGTGGTATTAAGAATTTTTTGAACAGTATAAATCCTGATGTGCAGGCAATTCTAAATGCACAAAATGGCTCTTATAAGCTGTCCCTCAAATTGTTTACACAATATAAGAAATCAAATGGCACAAAATTTACACAGCCCCACATAACAGAAACTGTACCTGTATATTCAAATACAAATTCAGACAAAATAATAAGCAGTTTGATACATCAATTGAATATTAAACACTCTGAATTTGCTGCAAAAGAATCAGGATGGAGCCTATGCGGAACTCCACACAAGTTATATGTTAATATTTCTGAATTCAACCCATTACAAGGATCTACATATCTGCCATTACCTGCCAATATCAAAAACAAAACAGCCGTGGTTAATATAAAAAATAATGACCAGAAATGCTTTTTGTGGTGTATTTTAGCTGCTTTGTATCCAGTTTCAAGGGATCCTGAGAGAATAACTTATTATAAACAACATGAAAATGATTTTGATGAGGCAATGGAGGGTTTAGAATATCCAATGCCTGTTCAGAATATTGATAAATTTGAAAAAAGGCCAGGCACATCAATGGCAAACAATTATCTATTAATGTATTTACTTGTTCTACTGGCCGTGGCAATTGCTTGATAGCACCTCTCAGAATCAGTACACTTGATGATGATTCTGCTGTTCCGATTGATCTGCTCTTAATTGAAAAGGATGGCACAAATCATTACACTCTGATACATAATCTTGAAGCTTTAATTAGAACACAACTAGACAAAACTCATAAAATATTCAAGTTGTGCAGAAGATGTTTGTCTGTATTTGATGGTAGAAAAATGGTGAATGGTGTTTGTGAAGAGAATGCAGAAATTGCTAAAAACAAGTTAATTGAGCATCTGAAATACTGTGGCAACCATAAACCTGTTCATATGGTGATGCCAATGCCAAGTGAAAATGCAAAATTCAAAAAGTTTGAAGCCTTGTTGGAACACCCAGCATATATAGTCTGTGATTTTGAATCAAACCTCAAACCCCTTGCATTCTGCAGCCCAGATCCTGATGAATCTTCAATTACACCATACCAGCTACATGAACCTTCCAGTTTTTATTACGTGGTTGTACAGGATGGGGTTGTTAGTAAAGAATATTTATACATGGGAGCAGATGCCATCAAAGAATTTGCAGATAGAATAGAAAATGAGTGCCGTGACATAGCATCTAATGTCTTATTAAAATCAAAACCCATGTTACCTTTAACAGAGGAACAGATTGAAGATTTCAACAATGCAGAAAAATGCCCGGTATGTGATTCTGAATTTTCAGATACAAATATCAAGGTACATCACCATTCCCATACAGATGGTAAATTTTTAATGGCCCTGTGTAATAGCTGTAATAGTAAGATCCAGAGACCAAAATTTATCCCTATATTTTGCCATGGAGCATCCAATTATGATTTTCATCATTTGATCAGGTACGAGGGGTTTGACAAGCAGAATTTAAATATTTTAGCTGAAAATAATGAGAAATATATTGCCATTAGCAAAATAATTAAAGTTAATGGTGTTCCTATTCACTTAAGATTTCTTGATTCATACAGAATTCTGTCTGCTAGCCTGGCTACACTGGCCACTCAATTATCTGATGATCAATTCAAAATCACATGTGTTTTGTTTCCAAATCAGGACCTGAAATTAATTAGGCGGAAGGGTGTATATCCATATGATTATGTTACAGATTTTTCTAAATTTGATGAGTGTTCTCTGCCACCACAACAAGAGTTTTACAGCAAAATCAGAGCATCTGGAATCACTGATGATGATTATCACCATGCCCAGTTGATGTGGAACAATTTAAAATGCCAGACATTTGGTGATTATCACAAGGCTTATTTAAAACTTGATGTGACCCTCTTAGCTGATATACTGCAGGCATTCAGAAAATCTTCCATGCAAAATTATAAGCTGGATCCAATGTATTTTTACAGTGCACCAGGCCTAGCATGGTCTGCAATGTTTTTAAACACTAAAATGCAATTGGATCTGATCCAAGATCAAGATATGTACTTGTTTATGGAGCAATGTATAAGAGGAGGCATGGTGCAATGTTCTCAGAGATATGCCAGAGCAAATAACAAATATATTCCTGATTATGATCCAGCACTGCCATCAAATTATATACTGTATGTAGATGTAAACAGCCTCTATGGTTATGCTATGATGGATAAACTGCCATATGCAGGGCTTGAGTGGGTTGAAAATTTCAATATTGAAGATCTTAAAGATTTTGATGACAGTAACTATGGCCTCTTCTTAGAGGTTGATCTGACAATTCCAGATAATTTACACAACATATTTTCTGATCTGCCCCCAATTCCTGAGGTTAAGTGTTCACCTGGCTCTAAACAGAAGAAATTGATGATGACTCTAGAGCCGAAACAGGATTATGTCATATATTACAAAAACCTCCAGTTCCTGATGCATCATGGTGTTCAAGTGACCAAAGTTGGAAAAGTTTTGAGGTTCAGGCACTCAAGATGGTTGAAGCCATATATTGATACAAACACAGAGCTTCGAACATCTGCATTGAGCCAATTTGATAAGACCTTGTTTAAATTGATGGTCAATTCAGTGTATGGCAAAACAATTGAAAATGTCAGAAAACATATTGATGTTAAAATAATTACTGACCCCAGCCGGAGCAAAAAATTGATTGCAAAGCCCAACTTCAATTACAGAAGAATTTATGATGAAAATATGGCACTTTTCAACATGAAAAAAAACAAAGATTAAGTTTGATAAACCTATTTATGTAGGGGCTGTGATATTGGAATTGGCCAAATTACACATGTTAAAATTGTATTATGATGTGCTGAAACCTTTTTATGGTGATAGTGTAAAATTGATGTACATGGACACAGATAGTTTTGTTCTTGATATTCAAACAGAAGATGTTTATCAAGATATAACACAGCCTGAATTGTTTAAATATTTTGATGCCACTGAACATTCAAAAATTAAACCCCACAACAAAAAGGTGCCTGGCAAGTTAAAAGATGAGACACTTGGTGATGTTATTGTGGCATTTGCTGGGTTAAGGGCCAAGATGTACAGTTTTGAAACATGTAGTGGCGCTGTTGCCAAAAAGGCCAAGGGCATTGGCAGAGTAATTGTTGACAAAGAGCTCGAATTTGAGGATTACAAAAATTGTCTCAAATCATGTAGCACAATCAGAACATCAGAAAATAGAATTCAGAGTGTGGATCACATATTGACTACAAATATTGTAAGAAAAGTGGCTCTGGACCCACATGACGATAAGAGATGCATTTTATCATGTGGCATACATACTCTACCATGGGGTCATTGTGATTTGAAAAGTGGCAATCAATGCCCAATTACGGAGCATGATTTGAAATGAATAAACATGCCTATGAACTTATTTGGGTTCAAAAAACAGGCTATTATGGACCTGCCAACACCACAACCCTCTTCTGATATAATATCTAAACTGAGTGCTTTGTTAATTATTCATCTGAACAGCATACTTACAGATGTTGATGATGAAACGGGTAAATCATTGTACATATTTAACAATAATTTAAATTATTACCAATTACCTGTAGGTGGTCAATTGCAATTTATTACAACCCCTGAGGGTGATGTCAAAATTTCAGTAGGGAGAAATATTTATAGAATTAAGCACTCAAACATGGTTTCTGGCACTGTTTACACTGTTTCTGCTGGTGACTGCTTATATATTGAGGTCCCTGGATCCTATGACAAGCTTATACCTTTTTTTATAGAATTAAGAATCAGATATTCAATAACAAATAACCGCTAAAACAAAAATGCCTAATGATATATTTGGCCATACAAGACATGAAGATCACAGTGATGAGATTCTGATGCTTGATGTCAGAGTCAAGAAATTAAGAAGTGATTTACAAGCTTTACAAACCACACTCAATGCCAGTCTTCAATTAGAAATTACAAATTTACAATCACAATGCATGGACCCTCTTCTTAAAATTGACTCAGAACTTAAATTATTGCTTAAGAAATATACTGATTTGGCCACATTGGATAATTTTCAAAGTTTAGAAGAAGCTGTAGCAGCTCTTCAAGCCAAATTTAAGACCCAGGCCACCAACTCTGAGCAATTGAAACAACAATTGGAAGAGCAGATAAATAATGTCCAGACACAGCTCCAAACAATTGTCAAAAGCATAAAATCACAAGAAGATTTTGATCTAGTGATTTCCACTCCAAAAAACAGATTCATTCACTCCAGATACCTAATCTGGACCCCTTGAACAATGCCATAGCCGAGGTTAAAGAAAAAATTGAGACTCTTGAAAATTTTATGAACAACTTGCCATCTTCTGATGCTTTGAGTGCAATAACTCGGAGTGTTGCCAACATCAAGCTGCAACTTGAAACATATGAAGATTTTGGAAAAATTCAAAGTACCATAACCCATCTTGAGGGTACAATAGCAGCAGTGCAAAGTGATTTGACAAATATACAAGAATCTCAAGAATCCCGCCTGCCCGGTAGTGTAGATACCCTTGTTAGTGTCCAGCAACAGATCACAAAACTTGAAAACCTCAACACTGAATCTGAGCTACCTCATTTTCATCACTTGATTGATGATATCCAAACAAAGCTTGAAATTTTACAACAATCAACACCCTCTCAGGCAGATATAGCCCTGCTGCAAAATGCTATGCAAAATGTGGCTGATGCTTCTGAATTAAACAATGTGAAACTGGCACTTGAATCTTTGCATGCCTCTTCTGATATCCTCAAACAGGGAATGCAGTTCATTAATATGTTGATTGGTTGGTAGAGTGTCCACTTTCTGAGTGAGTTGTTTGATCTCTGTCTGGATATTCTTGATATCTTCTGATTTCAATATGCGATTCACTGCCCTCTTAATATTTTTAAGTTCCTGTAATGTAGGCAGATTTGATACAGTATTTTGCAAAGATTCAAGTGCCAATTTCACATTGTTTAATTCAGAAGCATCAGCCACATTTTGCATAGCATTTTGCAGCAGGGCTATATCTGCCTGAGAGGGTGTTGATTGTTGTAAAATTTCAAGCTTTGTTTGGATATCATCAATCAAGTGATGAAAATGAGGTAGCTCAGATTCAGTGTTGAGGTTTTCAAGTTTTGTGATCTGTTGCTGGACACTAACAAGGGTATCTACACTACCGGGCAGGCGGGATTCTTGAGATTCTTGTATATTTGTCAAATCACTTTGCACTGCTGCTATTGTACCCTCAAGATGGGTTATGGTACTTTGAATTTTTCCAAAATCTTCATATGTTTCAAGTTGCAGCTTGATGTTGGCAACACTCCGAGTTATTGCACTCAAAGCATCAGAAGATGGCAAGTTGTTCATAAAATTTTCAAGAGTCTCAATTTTTTCTTTAACCTCGGCTATGGCATTGTTCAAGGGGTCCAGATTAGGTATCTGGAGTGATTGAATCTGTTTTTTGGAGTGGAAATCACTAGATCAAAATCTTCTTGTGATTTTATGCTTTTGACAATTGTTTGGAGCTGTGTCTGGACATTATTTATCTGCTCTTCCAATTGTTGTTTCAATTGCTCAGAGTTGGAGGCCTGGGTCTTAAATTTGGCTTGAAGAGCTGCTACAGCTTCTTCTAAACTTTGAAAATTATCCAATGTGGCCAAATCAGTATATTT